>NC_137122.1:41375557-41786219 GCF_949319135.1 Squalius cephalus | reverse complement strand
AAGGAATAAATAATGCTAGAATTTTCATTTTTGGATGAACTATCCCTTTAAACTGTTCACATTATCACTGATATAACCCGCCAGAGCCCAGGGTCACGCTGGAGGACATCAAACTGGGATTCTACCTTCTCAGTGAATTCCCATTATGTGGTTTGATAACGGCGAGTTTAAATTTAATGTTGTTAAATGGAGCAAGATTCTTCTTCTAAAAGATAAAAATGGATGACAAAAGGCTTTTTATGACATTCAAGGAAATTGAAAAAGGCAGTCTTTGCTTTTTTACTTCTGCTACATTTGGTCTAAATGAAAGCCATATGCGCGGCACTCTCAAACAATATTCTCTCATAACACAACTGAAAACACCTTGTAAAAACAACGTCCCCAGTCCAAAACAGGATATTAGCTACATTTAGCTCCGCTGCCAAAGCATACTGTTACTGTACACCACTGGGTTTATATCTGCAAACTGGGCTGTCTTTGTCCAGATTGTAGTACGAGATCTTGTGTGATTTGTGTTGCTCGCTACAAGGACCCTAAACCCCAAAAGCAACAAAGAAACCAGGTTGAACTGGAAAGGTCACATGCATTTAGGTGACGCATCACTCAACCCCTCCACCTGCCTCCCTCAACAAATGGCCTCCAATCCAGCTCCTCTATGCAAATGACTCCCAGCTTGAATTATTCAAAAATGAACATTTACATAATGTTAAGTCGTAAACTAGAGAAGAACATCAATGAATTTACTGCATGGTTGGGTACTGCTCATGCTTACAAATACCCAGGCAGGAAATAAAGCACAGATTAATTGAATTGAAGGAAGATTGGAGGATATTTTTCATTTGTCACGATGATAGAATAATTACTAGTCTAATCTTCAAAGGAAGCAAATGTTATGGGAAGGGGAAAAAACAAATGATGCATTCATTATCAGTGAATGATAATATTGTGTGTAATTCTTCTGCTGTGAATACGTCAATATCAAACCCATATGATTATTACTTTGCTGATGCGAGTTGGATCAATGCAATATTGATTATCAGCAGCATAAACATTAAACTAATTAGATATGGTTCAGCAGAAAATTTGCCCCTACACAGTAAAACAAAATATTGTTGGTTTTAACTTAAAGTAACCTGATAGCCTTAAAATTTTAAGTTCATTGAAAAAAATTAAAAAAATAAATAAAAATTATAATAATATTATAAAAGGCAAAAAAAAAACATCAGTTGAGTATTACTGTTATAAATAAATTATTAAAAAGTTATACAAAAGCGTATTTTCTCGGCAGCTGTATAGCAATATATCATTATTAATATTCTGCTTTTGGTACACTAAATGACATCAGTGCTTTACCCCCTGAGTATTCACAATGTGTCTGCCTTAACCTAACATCACCAGATTCAACAAAGGTTGCTATGATGGAAAAAATAGATTGCTTATTGAAATTTTTCGAGTGGAAAATTCAACAGCCGGCTCTAAATTTGCTTCTTTCATTCCCAATGGCTCATTCTCTCCCTGTCCAAAAAAAAATTGTGCATGCAGCAGTTTTTCTTCAAGTATAGGCTGAGGACATCAGTTCTACCAGCAGCCAGTTTCAGCACACATTGATTTAATCTCAGTGTTTCGGAGGAACTCTGGAGGTCAAATGCAAGTCGTTTAAAAACTCGCCTACGTAACGTGATGTAATATTTGGTTAACGGAGGAACACTCCACAGCCCATATAGTGCATTAATGTGATTTCTGCACATTAGTGCTTTCCAGATCTATTCATACACAGTTGTTTTCCTTCAGGCTTCGCTGTTATGTATTTCACACACTCAAATGGCTCTTCTCTATTCACTATGGATGGTAAACCAGTAGGTTACAATATTCATTAGCCCATTCAGTCTCTAAAACCCATAAATGGTTTGGCTTGTAGTTTCAAGAGACTCTTTAAAAGCTCTTATTTGACTTGCATAGCCATTTAGCGGTAAATATACAACGACTCTAATCTCCACCAAAGCACACCAGAACCTTCTTGTTCAAACCATCTCGTATGAACAAACCTGGCTCATAAAAACTGCTTCATTCCGCTCTAATTTTTGTGTGGAAGTGTCACACATTTAGGCAGAATCATTGAAGGCTGCATTCCAACACAGAACTTCGAACTGTTTCATGCTGTATCCTTAAGCGAATTTACTTCATTAATCATGCCAGTATGATCTCATTTCTTCTGCTGCCCTGGCTGTAAAACATATTGTTAATCTGGAAGGCACCCAATGTTGCAATCAATACATCAGCCTAGATTTATTAATGATAAATCAATACTTGTAATATTTTCTTATTCTAATTTATTCGGTTGGCTACGATCCAAAGCAGGGGTGATGGAAATATGCAGATGAAGCAATGCCGGAAGAAATACTTTGTGGACCCATAATACGGTGCAATACGAGTCTAAATACGCGGTTAGAAAGCTTATTCACCCCAAAAACTGGATATTAAGCAGAGAGACTCTCTGGATGAATGCCTTTCCCCTTTTAAAATGAAAAAGTTAAAAGATGCTAGCACTCTTGAAATGCTGGCCTTATTCAATAATGTATCCTTTAATAATCTGCTGTCTTACCACAGCAACTAGAGCATCTATAACAAGTTCACTTCAAGGGGAATAAGCTTCTATAAAAAATGAACGAGGAAGAATAAAAAAAATAAAAAAATAAAAAAAGTTACCCAAAAAAGATTTCACTGCTTCAGCATAATTGCTGATCTTCATGATACTGTGATGAAGAAAATGGCATTCCCAAATGACTGGTCTAAGAGCAGAAATAAGGGAGAAAAAACTAATTAACTGCATCTGCTGAGGAGTTCGTCAGCACAGCTACCTGCTGCCCCCTCATGGATGAAAATACATCCACGCTTCAAGTGAAATGGGTCGCATATATATATATATATATATATATATATATATATATATAAATATATATATATATATATATATATGTACATGCATGCACACATTTGTAATCCCTTTTACTGCCATTTCCTCTCATTCAGCACATCTTGCAGTTTTGATGCCTCTCCTCCAAACTCTACGTTGTCAGGACTGCATCCAGAGGTAGAGAGCTGCTTTTCTGTTAAAAATATTTTGTTTATTTCTCATATGTGCACTAAATACTGAATTTTAAAATGTAATTTTAATAATAAGTAATGTGATGAAGGGACCATTTGAAAGTTTGGGGTTGGAGATTTTTTTAAAACAATGTTTTGGATCAAAAACAGTAAAAACAGTAATATTGTGAAATATTATTTTAATGTATTTTAAAATGCAATTTATACATGCATTATTAGTTTCCGCATCATTACTCCTGTCTTGAGTGTCACATGATCCTTTAGAAATCATTCTAATATGCTGATTTGCTGCTCAAGAAACATTTCTTATTATTATCAATGTTGAAAACAGTTGTGCTGCCTAATATTTTTGTGGAAACCGTTATACATTCTCCTTCATCTTCTCATTCTCCTATACATGAATAGAAAGATCAGCATTTATTATTATATTTATTTCTTTCTTTTTTTTTTTTTTTTTGGTCTTTTGGACAATTTAATGGTCTTTACTGAGACTTTTGATCAATGTGACACACCCTTGTTAAATTAAAAATAAAATTATTAATAAAAATGATTTACCCCAAACTTTTAAACGGTAGTGTATTTTCGAAAGAAACCAGAATTGAGCCAGACTGATTGTGAGTTCACTAAAACAATGGAAAAATCCTGTATATATTTGGCAACAGAGTAACATTTGCCAGAAGCCAACACAGCCTTAGCAATGTCAGCGGAAAAGGAAAGTAATTTTAGAAGTAAAAGTTATATGATATGTGACCTTGGAACACAAAACCAGTCACATGGAGCAATTTTATGAAATTGAGATGTATACATCACATGAAAGCTGAATAAATAAGCATGTAATTGATGTATGGTTTTGTTAGGATAGGAACATATTTGGCCAAGATACAACAATTTGAAAATCTGGAATCTGAGGGTCCAAGAAAATCAAAACATTGAGAAAATCGCCTTTAAAGTTGTCCATTTATGTTCGCAATTATGCTGCATTCAATCACAAAAATATGTATATAAAAAATATATAAAAAAATGTTTTATATATTTACGGTAGGAAATTTACTAAATATCTTCATGGAACATGATCTTTACTTAAAATCCTAATGATTTTTGGCATAAAAGAAAAATCGATCATTTTGACCCATACAATTGCCACAAATATACCCGTGCGACATGTGACTGGTTTTAAGATCCAGGGTCACATATTATATTATATTATATTATATTATATTATAATTATATTATATTATATTATACTGCATTACATTTCAATTTAAAATTACCAAGACAAACCATTTTTTATTTGGAATAAAATGCACAGATGAATCATTAATTCATAATATAAACAGGAGGCTGCATGGTAAATATGGAGATGATGTTACTTTTAAGTCAAGTCGTCTTTATTTATATAGTACTTTATATAATATAGATTGTTTCAAAGCAGCTTTACAGCAATAAACAACTTTAAATAAGGAGGACACTTGACTGAAGACACATTAATTGATCACACTGCACAGAGGACAGTTTTTGACTGACTGTTGATTAACAACCAACCCCACATAAATCATGTATTGTGGAGTTGTGTAATTTCAAGTTTCTGAAACTTCAGACACAAACACACGCCCCCTCACCGTCCAGAGCAATACTGATGGACCTGTCACGCTACACAGCAGCGGATGAAAGAGGATATTCGGTCATTCAATGCAGCATCATGCATGGAAGGAGATAAATTAAACTTGGAACACAACATGTTGCCTACTATTCACAAAAACAGCCTGTGACCTGCCTGCATATCTTTTTAAAAGCACATTCAGTGTTGTGCAAACAAATTACAGACCAATTAATTGTTCAATATTTGGTCAATTTACGATTATCAGCACTGGCTGCTTTTGTGAATAGTAGGCAACATGTGTTCCTGGAGTTGAATTTGGCATAAGAACAGAAGTGTTAGTGTCTGTTCCAAAATCTGCCGACAGCCTTGTCAATAAATAATAAGAGTTATTTGTTCTTTTTAACTGTAACTTTGCATACATATTGCATAGTTAAATGTTTTTTTTTTTTTTTTTTTGTATTATCAGTTAAGAATATCACCACTATATCAGCCACCAACATCCAGCTCTATAGACAATAGTAAATTAACATCAGTTTAGTTCATTAGTTCTGCATTTTGTTCATTTAAAAATGATTAATAATAATAATTTAAAATCAATTAATTTCACATAAATAAATATTGTCATTTTATGACAGAACAGAACAGAATAGAACTTGTTACATGTATGACATATATACATACATAAATGATCAAATCAACCAGCAGCATATTAATCTAGCGTTAACCGTTTGCTTTACACAGTAAAATGACCTAATTTCTTTGTTTTAGCACCAGCTAGGCTACATCTGTGTACATTCAAACACACACAGGACAGAAATGATTCATAAAAACAAATTGTTTTAAACAATGAGAGGATCTACAGTAGGAAAGAAAGAAAAATCCCTGTTTGGAACCCATTACCGACTGACTTCCCAGGAGACTGCAGGAGTGGAATGAGTTGCCACAGTCATGCTGCACTACTGCAGTGCTCTCTACAACTTTTCTCTAATAAAAGCAGAGGCGGAGAAACCCGCCGAGGGCCCCCGGCTCCGCCGCCACCGCTGGGAAACTAATGCTCCCTTCTCATCTACGCCACTGATGGAGCTCAGGTGCACGGCATCAGCCCAAACGTACACAAGCCCCATTCCTTTATATTGACAGCAATTCCACGATCGCATGATCTAAATTACTATTGTATAGACCATATATATAGTCGTCCACAAGTAGCGCCTGGAGATGGAAGGTAGGGACTAGAGGTTTCGGCGCCGTAGACTATAAATGGGGTTGAGTTGTAAGTCAACTTGTAGCCGTTCAGACGGGGCTTGTTGGTCGTTGACTGAAGCTGAATGCCAGACAAGATTGGAAAATGCTTTACTTGGCTTCGGCCACCCATTCCCGTTCCTGCTGGACTGATTGCGAAACGTGAAAAAGGCATTGTCTGAAAATGTCTTTCTGACTGCGGTGCTGGTGATTGTCGCTCGAGCCCAATTCCAGCACTGGGGGTATATTGATTTTGGCTGTATTGCCTGATGCAATGCAATACAGTTTTCAAAAGTGCGCCTCGATTCCAATTTTGGGGCTTGGACCGCTGCTTATATGGGCTATGTTTTACACTGCAGCTGGCGGGCTCGTCTCATCTCGGTAGAGACAGATGGTTCTCGCTCTTCTCTGATTGTCTGCTGTGGCCCACCATCAGTCAGGCGCTCACCCCCTCCACCCACCACCGAAAGTCCACTCTCCATCAGATGAAAGAGTTAAAGGGGAAGGAAGTGTCTGGCAAATAGAAAATCCTCCCATTTCACTGGAGGGGAGAATTCATTACCCTCCTGTCCATGCTCATTTGCAGAGGAATAAAATAATGGGTGTGGAGAAACAGGCCACAGCAGCATGGATTAAACTTTTCATCACGACGCTCCGTACCTGCAGATGCAAGAGAGTGACGTTGCATATTATTTAAAAAATGGACTTTCGCCTGACATTGCATGGAAGCACGGAAGCTGTGAGAATTTTGATTCGGCGCAGAGCGACTAGCTTGCGAGATGTAATTACGTGAAGTTCACTAACATCCCGAGGGTGGCGTTGGTAATCAGTGAGCGAAGAAAACACACAAAAAGACCTTTTCTTGAGGCTAGCGCTGCTGAAAAGTGTAAGACAATAAACGGGTTTTGTTGTTGAAGATGCATTTACTTCTGTTCACCCAACAAAACAACTTCTCGGAGTGAGGATGAACGCTCGGTTTGGCAGTCTCATCCTCAGGGATTTTTCCACCTGAAGAGAAGCTAAATGGATTGCAACATGTGCCCTTTTGAAGGGCTGCCACAAAAGGCAGCGCTCTGCATGCGAAAATGAAAACAGCGACAACATGTTACGTAAATGACCGTAATCACTAGTGCTCATAGTCATGCTTCGCATTTGCAGAGTGGCTTCAGCGGGAAAGCGAACCCTAGGGAAAGAGGAAAATCTCCACTATCGTCTCAAGCGATATTGTATCACACAAGTGTCTGGTTTTTGGCAGAGTTGTTTAACTGCAGATAGCACATAGTCTCTGTTTAGTTGACATTTAGTTGCTAGCCTAGGCTATAGACCCTGCCATTATCTGCAACACAGCTAGCTGATGGCAGAGTAATTGAAAAAGTGGTTACTTTCGAGGAGAGACGTGTGCTGGCACTTAAGCGAGAGTGCGGCTGCCGGAGCCGGAACGATTGCTGGCCGCTTGTGAACCTTGACCCTGAGCATTACGCTTGGTAACAAGCAAAGCACTAAGAAGTTTGTATGCTGCCAAGACCAGAAATGTAGACATTGTGTTGTGTTAATGAAATTGGAGGCCTGTGGTAAATCGATTAATTCCAGACCTTTAAGGGACAGTTCACCCAAAAATGAAAACACTCATCATTTACTCACCCTCAGGTCATTCCAAAACTGTAGGACTTTCTTCCTGCAGTGAAACACAAAAGAAGATGTTTTGAAAAATGCGCATCTGTGCTTTTTTTGATCATACAATCTATGTCCAATGTCATTTTGGACCACAATGACTTTCATTGTATGGGCAAAAACAGCTGAAACACTCCTTAAAATATCTTCTTTTCTGGTCCACAGAACAAAGCCGTAAAGGAATGACAAAGGAATTAAAAATTTTGGGTCAACTGTCCCTCTAATGGAATTACACGATAGGCGCCACATTTTTAGGCAGTTTAAGATGGTTATGGGACACCAGGAACGAGCGGAGCTCCATGGGGGTGGTTTCGAGGCCCAGGTTAATTGGCTCCCTGTTCTGAGTGGTCATTCCAATGATCCTGATCTCTACTGATGGTTCACACTTGGCTCAGGGGGGCCTTTTGTTCGCAACTATCTCAGCCACATAGATCCCGTACATTAATCTTTGTGTTCTTTTAGCCTCCAGACAACAATAGAGAGTAAGAAAAGTGTTGTTATGGGCGCTTCACTAGCTTTATTTTCACTCTCCTCCAGCACTGCGGTGTGTGCGTCGCGCGGTGGCCGGGCGTAATGGAATGCGTTGCATGCCTGGTGAGAAATTACTGCTCTGAGCCTGACCACACAGGCAGCTCTCTCTGCCTCACAGCGCCACTGGCCAGAGGTTTTCATTAAGCAATGCTTCAGATCTTCCATTCCTCATGATATTTCTGACATTTTACCACCATTTCTCTTCTCTTATTACCCAAAGGAAAACGGAAGAGGGAAAAAAACGAGGTAGGGGTTATTAGGTGCTCTCTTTTTCCTCTGCTTTGCACAAGTACAACCAGGACCTGTGTTTGCATAAAACCTTATCAAATACGGCTGTCTTCTGTTTGATTCCTCTATTAGCACTGGGTATGGCTCAGATCAGCCGGCGCTGGCCCACATGACCCAGTCAACATGCATGGAGAATGAGCAAATTTTTCTGACTATAGGGCTGAATGCGGGCATTTAGAGTAAATCAATACATAATTTCACAGACAGAATGCGATGAGATTAGGTTTATTATCTTTGTAATGAGTAATTTGGGGTTGAGTAAAACATTTTGGTGTGGTTCACATTGCATGCAGCAGAGCAGAGATTGAAGTACAGCTCACCATGCAATATTCATCTGAAGCATTTGTGGCAAGACGCACAAATTCACAAAAGAGGTCCTGAATTAAATATGCATGGTGAAGAGCAAAACAGCAACTAAACATCTGGGCAGTATCAGGGGTTCTAATTACGCAGGGGATCTCGCGCTACAGCGTAATGGAAATATTAGCCAACCAATTTACGTATTATGAACGGTGGCATCCAAATTCTCCATTTAATTTGTTTGGCTTTCTTCAAATAGCTGAATATAGCATGTCAAATCTTTCACAGCTTTTTATTATTATTATTAAACACATAAATCATAAACCTAATCAGCCTAGCCCAAGATTATTAATTAGGTGATGTATAATTTGCCCAACTGTAACTGTAATCAATAACCAATTTTCTTAAAAGCAGGTAAGTGGGCTCTAGTCTTATTAGTAGGGGTGTATATATTTGTTCTGACTAACTATTTGATCCAATCTAGTCCAATTCAATTATTTTGTAACGATTCATAATTCTTTCTCCCCCAAAAATGCAGAATTTGTATAAGGAGTTAATTTATATTTATTTTTTATTTATTATTTAAAAAAAGGATAATATCTTGTTGGTAAACTAACATAAACAGACGTTAAGTAGATGTTGAATATGCAAAACGGAATTGAATTTAATAAGGAAATTTACTTAAATAAACATTCTTGGTCATTTCACACAGTCAGCTACAGTTTCTTACATCACAATGCAAATCGAGTGAAATTAAACTTAAAATATGATGCTTATTGGCCAAAAAGTGGGTGGGAACAAAGTTCAATTATTATTATTTTTCTTCTAATTTCTAAAAGTGGTTATAATGGATGCTACACCTCTGATTTCAAGTAAAGCTACTAAATAGCAAAGCACTGATAGAAAATTGGTGCAGAAAATAACTGGTGTGAAAGGTATGATCATTCCAGACATTGGTATGTGATGTGAATATGTCTGTTCCTCATGTCTCACTTTCAGAGAAGAGTGAGCTGAATAGCGTGTGAGCCCGCATCTCGGGTTGGAGCCGAGGACCTGCCTCAGACGAGAGCTCCTCTCACAGGCCTCTTGCGCAGAGTTGCAGCTCCTGAATTATGTATATATGGAGTGGATTTATGGCCTAAATGTGCATTTGTGGGTGTAAAGGGAGGATAGTGCAGGCTAAAAGCAGCCAAAGAGCAGAGCACATCGAGAATTCGAACTAGGGCAAGATCACGCTGACACGGTCACAAGTAAATCATTTCTACATATCTAATTACTGAGATTATCTGTTCAAAAACTAATGGTGATGAAACCTCATAAGTATATATATATATATATATATATATACACACACACACCTCATAACCTGATTTAGAACTATTTACAGTATGTATACAGCAACTTATAAATCAACCCACAACGTGATTTCAATAGAGTTTGATGTTGGCATGTTGCTAACCTAAAAGTGCAATCATCTAAAAACAGAAATACCACACACAAATATTGTACTAAATTATTATAATCAACATTTTTTACTATAGAATAAAATGCACGTTTTTGTTGGACACATATTGTTGGAAAGGTCAGAGACTAAAGATTCCATATTTGTGACTGTTTTGTGATAGAAGTGATATTGTGACGCATCCAGAAAAAAAAATACAAAGGAATGTGGCTGTCACCCGGTGGCCAATTTTGGTACACCGCCTAAACAAAATCTTCAATTTCACAAAAATAACTTTTTTGTGATATCAACTTCAAATTTGGAAGGTTAGACATATAGCTTTGATTTTCTAGCATGTTTAGAGTAAACATTATTTTGTAAAATATATATTTTGAATAAAATACTTTTTTTTTAGTACAGTACATTTGCTTTACAGTAAATTTAAACTTCTATCACTTTTTTACACTTCAATTTTTTTGAAGTGTCTTCTTTAAAAAGAGAAAAAGAGATTGTTTTCCAAAGCATTCATGGATTACAACCATTCAACTTTGGATTTTCACATCTATGGGGTGACAGGTAAGAGGTTAAAAGAAGTTACGTTTAATAAATTAAAAAGTAAATTCAACTGACATGATAAAAAAAAAGAAGCAAACACACTGGTCAATGTTTAAAAAGGTAGTCTGACACTAAACCAGCCACATGCACAAATTCAACAAAAAAATAACTCAGCTCCGTAACATCTTATACAAGTAACAATTTCAGCCCCAGTCTGCAAACATATATTTCCCCGCTTTATGAATTGACTGCACAGTATGATATAAATACAGGCTTTCCCTAAAGAGAGAGCAGAATCCACGAGGCAAGACCTCGACGGATCAAAAGCACACAAACAGAGTGAACGCATTCTTCTGACAAGATTTTTTGCTGCAGAGAGCTTATAGGTTTTATCATTCATCTGTTCTTGTCGGTCTCTCCACAGTGCTGGCTCTCTCTCTGTCCTCACGCAGAGAGCTGCAGAAGCCACTCTCAAATTGATCCTATAGTGCCATCTGATGGTGTATAGAGCTAGGGAGAGTCATGCTGATAGTGAAGCTCTCTGCCGCTGAGCAGACTGCTAAAAACAGCCTCTCTCACGCTTTCTTTTTCTCGGCTAACTACCAAGACTTCCTCTATTCTAATGGACTGTGCCCCATTAGCATAATCCCTTTTGGCATCTGTAGAGAAGCAGCTATAGAAATGCAAAAAAGACTGTAAATAAATAACTGGGCTGCCCTCTTTTCCTTTACCCAAAGTGGCACTGACACCATCAGGATTCACTCCGTACCACCTTGAAGTCGAGCTCTCGACTTCAAAGACAACAGTGTCGCTCGACTCACTCCCTCTCTTTCTTCAGCACTTCCTTTCTCTCAAACACACTCTGCTCATCAACTGGTGCTCCTGATAGATTCTCTTTCTCTCTCTTCCCCCCCCCCACACACAGAGAGAGAGAGAGAGAGAGAGAGAGAGAGAGAGAGAGAGAGAGAGAGAGAGAGAGAGAGAGAGAGAGAGAGAGAGAGAGAGAGAGAGAGGCTCTTGGTAAAATAAAGGCAGTTTAACAATTCTCCCAGGTCTGCTCTGATGTCTCGCTGACACTTCAAATGGGCCTCTTTCATCTCCTTCCGCAGTACTTATCCTGCATCATCCCTTCTTCATCCCCTCTCTCCACTTAATCCACCTGTTGTGAAGAACTTCCTCACATCATCTGCTTATCTGTCGGGGTTCTGCGACATCTTATCACAGTCTGAGTGAGTGTGAAGCTAATGGTTGTTTAAGAACTGCACGCAACTCCAATTGAGGACTTTACCTCTAGAGTTTATAGTTTCTACCCACATCTATCTATCTATCTATCTATCTATCTATCTATCTATCTATCTATCTATCTATCTATCTATCTACAGTGAGGAAAATAAGTATTTGAACACCCTGCTATTTTGCAAGTTCTCCCACTTGGAAATCATGGAGGGGTCTGAAATTGTCATCGTAGGTGCATGTCCACTGTGAGAGACATAATCTAAAAAAAAAAATCCAGAAATCACAATATATGATTTTTTAACTATTTATTTGTATGATACAGCTGCAAATAAGTATTTGAACACATGTCTATCAGCTAGAATTCTGACCCTCAAAGACCTGTTAGTCTGCCTTTAAAATGTCCACCTCCACTCCATTTATTATCCTAAATTAGATGCACCTGTTTGAGGTCATTAGCTGCATAAAGACACCTGTCCACCCCATACAATCAGTAAGAATCCAACTACTAACATGGCCAAGACCAAAGAGCTGTCCAAAGACACTAGAGACAAAATTGTACACCTCCACAAGGCTGGAAAGGGCTACGGGGAAATTGCCAAGCAGCTTGGTGAAAAAAGGTCCACTGTTGGAGCAATCATTAGAAAATGGAAGAAGCTAAACATGACTGTCAATCTCCCTCGGACTGGGGCTCCATGCAAGATCTCACCTCGTGGGGTCTCAATGATCCTAAGAAAGGTGAGAAATCAGCCCAGAACTACACGGGAGGAGCTGGTCAATGACCTGAAAAGAGCTGGGACCACCGTTTCCAAGGTTACTGTTGGTAATACTGCACTGTATTAAGGAGAGGATGACCGGGGCCATGTATTGCGAGATTTTGGGGAACAACCTCCTTCCCTCAGTTAGAGCATTGAAGATGGGTCGAGGCTGGGTCTTCCAACATGACAATGACCCGAAGCACACAGCCAGGATAACCAAGGAGTGGCTCTGTAAGAAGCATATCAAGGTTCTGGCGTGGCCTAGCCAGTCTCCAGACCTAAACCCAATAGAGAATCTTTGGAAGGAGCTCAAACTCCGTGTTTCTCAGCGACAGCCCAGAAACCTGACTGATCTAGAGAAGATCTGTGTGGAGGAGTGGGCCAAAATCCCTCCTGCAGTGTGTGCAAACCTGGTGAAAAACTACAGGAAACGTTTGACCTCTGTAATTGCAAACAAAGGCTACTGTACCAAATATTAACATTGATTTTCTCACGTGTTCAAATACTTATTTGCAGCTGTATCATACAAATAAATAGTTAAAAAATCATACATTGTGATTTCTGGATTTTTTTTTTTAGATTATGTCTCTCACAGTGGACATGCACCTACGATGACAATTTCAGACCCCTCCATGATTTCTAAGTGGGAGAACTTGCAAAATAGCAGGGTGTTCAAATACTTATTTTCCTCACTGTATCTATCTATCTATCTATCTATCTATCTATCTATCTATCTATCGATCTATCTATCTATCTATCGATCGATCTATCTATCTATCTATCTATCTATCTATCTATCTATCTACCCACATCTATCTATCCATCTATCTATCGGCCCATCTATCTATCTATCTATCTATCTATCTATCTATCTATCTATCTATCTATCTATCTATCTATCTATCTATCTACCCACATCTATCTATCTATCTATCTATCTATCTACCCATATCTATCTACCTACATCTATCTATCGACCCATCTATCTATCTATCTATCTATCTATCTATCTATCTATCTATCTATCTATCTACCCATCTATCTATCTACCCATCTATCTATCTATCTATCTATCTATCTATCTATCTATCTATCTATCTATCTATCTATCTATCTATCTATCTATCTATCTACCCATCTATCTATCTACTTATCTATCTATCTACCATCTATCCATCTATCTATCGACCCATCTATCTATCGACCCATCTATCTATCTATCTATCTATCTATCTATCTATCTATCTATCTATCTATCTATCTACCCATATCTATCTATCTATCTATCTATCTATCTATCTATCTATCTATCTATCTATCTATCTATCTATCTATCTATCTACCCATATCTATCTACCTACATCTATCGACCCATCTATCGACCCATCTATCTATCTATCTATCTATCTATCTATCTATCTATCTATCTATCTATCTATCTATCTATCTATCCATCCATCTATATATCTACCATCTATCTACCTACCCATCTCTATCTATCTATCTATCTATCTATCTATCTATCTATCTATCTATCTATCTATCTATCTATCGACACATCTATCTATCTATCTATCTATCTATCTATCTATCTATCTATCTATCTATCTATCTATCTATCTATCCATATCTTTCTACCCATCTATCTATCGACCCAGCTATCCATCTATCTATCTATCATCCATCCATCCATCTATCTACCCATATCTATCTACCTACATCTATCTATCGACCCATCTATCTATCTATCTATCTATCCATATCTTTCTACCATCTATCTATCTATCATCCATCCATCCATCCATCCATCCATCCATCCATCCATCCATCCATCCATCCATCCATCTATCTATCTATCTATCTATCTATCTATCTACCCATATCTATCTATCGACCCATCTATCTATATATCTATCTATCTATCTATCTATCTATCTATCTATCTATCTATCTATCTATCTATCTATCTGTCTATCTATCTATCTGTCTATCTATCTATCTATCTATCTATCTATCTATCTATCTATCTATCTATCTATCTATCTATCTATCTATCTATCTATCTATCTATCTATCTATCATCCTTCCATTCATCCAAAGAGTGAGAGATGCACTTTGGGCATAAAAACCAAAAGCATTGGTTATTTACAGAAACCTCCTTTTATTTATTTTTTCAGAACAAACCATACAGGTCAAGTACAGATCACAGTTGCAGTGTTACCCTTCAGTGCAACCCACACTATGTAGAGATCACAAACAGCAAGAGAGTAGACTGCAGTGTTTTGAAACCCTAAACCCTGTAACTGATATGCTGAGCGCATTCAACACCATGTGAAAGTGACTGGCTTATCCACTTGCTATTGATTAATGTAATGGATGCTGGTGTCGGAGGTCAACAGCTGAATCCTTTTAAACATGAACTACATGAAAGTGTTTTAAAATGGTGTTCAAAACACAAAAAAATACAAATAAAACCATGTTTGAAGCTAAAAACAGCACAAATTGCTTCATGTTATCAGGCATATCATGCTCACTCAGGTCCTTGTGTTCTGATCCAGTCATGTTTGCAGGTCAGTATGGTCAGCGAACCCCATGCAGGCTCCAAGGCCACATTTTCAGAGAAACATATTGCCTCGTGTCTTATTGATCTGCAGGATATGAAATATGGAGCTCCAAGCAACATCAGCATAATCACTTTTCATGCAGTTCCCCCTAGTGCCTCTCAACCAGCACTAAGATGAATCTGTCAGAGGTGCGGTGTGCTCCCAAAATGCCCACATGCCCCAGGTCTTTAAAGCTCTGTGCAATGGAATTTGCCAGCTATTTCATATTTTTGTGTGTGTGTGTGTGTGTGTGTATGGTGCTTCCATATCATTTCACCTCAGTTGTCATATAAATGTGCACCCTGTTATATTGAATAGCATTTCTGGCATCACCTCTCTACAGTATAGGCAATAACAATGGAACAGCTTATCTACTGTGACAAAGGATAACCTGGGTGTCAAAAATGGGCCTTTGTCATTTAATTACCTTTGTAACGACATTAATTAGATAATTAATTAATTACACAGACTCCCACTAATTGTCTTAACATTTATAATACAGTGTTGGATAGGGCAAACATGCTTGTACATGACCTTGAAAACAATGACCGTATCTGACAAGCACTGTCAATACAACGGCCGACATGTCGCTTTGAGAAGGAATCTTTTTTTTCTCAACACTGGAAGACACAAACAAGGACATTCATCCAAAATGACAATGAATTTCGCTCCCTCTCATGTCACATTCCAAACACATTTGACTTTCTTTCTATAGTAGAATGCAAAAGATGATTTTATGCAGAATGACTAAGCTGCTCTTTTCCATATAATGAAAATGAATGGGAAATGGATTGGTCAAGCTCCAAAAAGGACAAAAAAGCCCATAAAAGTAACATAGAACAAGTTCGAGCGGCTAAATTTCAAGTGTTCTGATGAGAAACAGACTTAAAATAATGTGTTATTAAGGCCCAATGGAAATCTTGAACAATACTCTTTCAATGTATGAAAAAAGAGCTAAATATCTTTTTTTGTGTTCAACAGAACAAAAGTGAACTAGGTTGTAACAACATGAGGGTAATGACAAATTAACTTTTTAGGTGAACTGTCCCTTTAAGTACAGTATATACAATGAGTAGAGTCCC
This sequence comes from Squalius cephalus, assembly GCF_949319135.1. Classification (NCBI taxonomy): domain Eukaryota; kingdom Metazoa; phylum Chordata; class Actinopteri; order Cypriniformes; family Leuciscidae; genus Squalius; species Squalius cephalus. Next base: position 41,769,813 of record NC_137122.1, on the reverse strand, counting down.
TAGAATTTGGCTGTTTTTCGTTTTCTGATGGTTTTCACCGAAGCATAGCCATTCACCAAGTGTTGACTTTTAGTAAACAGGTTGCATTACGATACAGCTTGCTTTTCACTCAATCTCTCTTGTCAATTTAAAGACAAATCAAATCTCTGTGGACTAAATAGTTAACCAGTCAAAATCGTCAATATTGGCATGTCTTCACATCACTTTTGATCCTGAGCTGAGCTCTGAGACTCACAGCTCTCCATCACGTTTACGCCATCTTGGCTGAGAAGAAGATTTTCTGCGCCAATAACTATCTTTCAATTTACATCCCCTTGTCTCTTCCAAGTAAATCCTGTCAGGATTCAAGAGCGCTCGCTCCTTTATTGCCTTGGAGATAGTAATGCAATTTAACATCACCACTACCACCACCACGGAAAATGAAAATAATAAAATCCACAGCAGAGGTTTCTATATCACACACACACAGAACGTAGAATTCAATCTGGATCTGTGTTTTCGATACATAAGATGCAACGTCTTAGACATTATTTCCATTACTATACGATAAAAGAAGAAGAAAAAACAACAACAATTTTTATGGCTTCTCATTCTCTATTCTACTTCCCAGGCTACAGTTGCGCTTAGGCAACGTTTCAACAAATTTCTGCCAAACACTCTTCCCTGTCAGGCTTTGGGAGGTCTACAGTCTATCAAACACTTCCAGTCCTCCTGGTTTTTAATCCACAGCGGCAAGCCTCGGAGATTAAAGGAAATGAACACACAAAGGTACAGCATCCATCTTTTACTCGCAGTGCTGACGTCCTTATTTAAGCAGCTGCTACTCTCAGCTTTCGGTTCCTGAAAGAGGCAGGTGGGCATTAGTCAACCGGAATATCTTTCTCATGCTGGCAAAAAGCTGCTGTGGGTTTAAAAAAAAAAAAAAAATCTGGTTCTAATTTCTTAGCGCACAAATAAATAGATAAATTAAGAGAACGCAGAAGTGATTTATAATAGCGTGGCTGCATTCCTGCAACTTTTATTCTGTTGCTGAAATCCAGCGAGGACCTTTCTGACCCCAGCACAACTAATGAACACACGTTTGTAAGAAATGTTATTGCAAACAGCTCAGGCAGCAAGAGCTCGGCATGCTGAAATATCAATTGTCGCCGCATTACACACCACGCCATTAACATCCTGACATGCTTTCCACTTCAAGTCAGCAAGCAGTAATTTCACCGCATTTTACCGCTCTGTCCTTGCGATTTGAATCAGCTTAAACACTATGCAAATACAGGAGAGGGCAGCTTTGATGCTCTCCGTGCCCACAATTCCAATGCTGGAATCAAACACGTGGTTGGAGGAGAGCTGACATTGCGTGCCCGAAGGGTTAGTGTCAATAACTCTTTCATCAGTCGGGGCTGGGGGCTTTGTGCAGACTTGCAAGCTAAAATGCATATGGATGACATGTGACTGATTTGTTGACTGATTTGCATAAAACAGAATGTTTTCCTTTTAATTAATCAACTTGTTGACAACAGATGGAGTGGAGTGTTTTGAAGACGCAGCGCTGATGACTACAACAGAGCTGCTTTGTTTGCTCTCAGCTATTAAGACTCACTGGATCACAAAACATTCCACACAATTTCAGCCCAAATAAGTGGATTAGAACTGTGTGGCCAAGGGACTTCCCATACATACTGATTTTTGGCTGAAATATGAAGCTGGTCAGGTTAATTGATTGTCTGAAATGAAAATAGCATCACAGATCAAGTCACTCAGAAAATGACAAATTACTGTGAAATTGACCATGTTATTAACAAGGTACTTTCAAGAATTTTAATAGCAAATATCCCAAAACTATGGTAGTACAAAGGTAATTTGAGTGCTTTTTTGTAAGTGCCTGAATGACTACCGTATTCATGTAGCGTGGAATTTATATGGTAAATTGCAGCATATTCCATTGGATATTCCAAAAACAGCAACAGTATACTTTGGGTACTTCTTTGTAAGTGATTGAATAGCTACCATTATCCATGTAGCATTCACATGGTAAATTTACAACATATTACTATTGTAAATATCCAAAAACTGTGGTAGTACCTTGCTATATTTTTATAAGTGACTGAATGACTACCATATTCATGTACCGTGGTATCCATATGGTAAGATAGAGGGCAGTCTGACTGGTAACCCAAAGGTTGCTGGTTTGATTCTCAATACCGGCAGGAAATGACTGAGGTACCCTTGAGCAAGGCACCTAACCTCCAATCACTCCCCGGGCGCCGCGGTAAATGGCTGCCCACCGCTAAGGTGTGTGTGTGTGTGTGTGTGTGTGTGTGTGTGTGTGTGTGTGTGTGTGTGTTCACTACTCGCTGTTCCTAATGTCTGTGCACTAACTTGGATGGGCTAAATGCGGACGACAACTTCCAAGAATGGGTTACCATACTTGGCCTTCACTTGTCACTTTCACTTTTAAGATTACAACATTTTAGAGTCCAAAAACTGTGATCGCAACATGGTACACTGAATGACTATTATATTCATGTACTATCATTAGACTATCATAACTACTGTGGTGGTTCCATGTATATGGTAAATTTGGTATGGTAAATTTGGTCAATTAAAAAAATGTTCACTGTACAAAAACAGTGGCAGTAACCATGGTACATTTTTGAATGACTACCATAATCATTTACTGTGGTATTTATATTGTACTTTAACAAAGTATTTGCACGTAAAATATTTTTAAAAAAATTATTACCTAGAGGTTGCACTGGTTAGTCGACTATTTGTCCGGCCACTAGTCAGTATACTGGCTCTGTGTCGATTAGTCATGGATCCAATGACTGCAGTTGCATTTGCTTTAAAATAGAAGAAATATTACTCAAGGCACAAACTGTGTGTCACAAGCTTTGTGTAGCATTTTGGAATTATTCAAAAGTAAAAATAAATTGAACCCGGAGTGCTTTGCGTTCACAGCACATTATAAACAAACTGTGCTGGCACTGCGGACATCTCAGATGGTCCAAGTTCATTTGGAGTGTTTATGAACCAGCCAAAATTCTTGCAAAACACTCTGAAACTGATGCTTCGCCCACAGGCTGATAAAAAATTAAGCGAGTGTGACATGACTGTTTATGCTTTCATTTAAAGCAATGCAAGCATTATGATTCAATGTCACAATTTTAGGTTAAAATTTACATGAAAGTACAAAAGAGAGTATATTGTAGGTCCAGTAACTTCTTTCTTTTGGGTTGCTCATTATTTTAAATCACATTTTTCCTTCAGTAGTTCAATTCATATGACCCCGCAGTGTGACAAATGAATGTTTAAAAGTACAAATATTCCACGCAGTCTCTCAATTAATATGAGGTCATTAAAATGGCATGCATAATTACAAACTAATTGGCTAAATGCTGTTGAAAATACCGCAGGACATGACGATTTTTCAAAAGAGTTTCATGTCAACTAGCGAAATGAGAGTAATCATGAAAGCCCTAATATTATCATGGTGTAAAATGGTACTTTTTATATTCGCGCCAGCAATACTCTCTGCTAACCATTGCTCACGCTATTTGTCAGAGCTACATTTGGAATCCCGTTCCTTTTCCTGCAGTGTTTTCTCTTTCTCTCCCTTCAGCTTAGTCTTAGTAAGGACAAAGGAGAAAGACTCAGCCCCAAAAGTGATCACTATGGACCAGGAGATGGCAGTGATAACAAAGAAAGCACTACCCTCAGCTGCTCCACACCTCCTCTCAGCTCTCAGTCAATTCATATCACATAATGAGAAAACGCCCTGTGTTTGCTCATCGGCTTTGCTTCAAATGAAATAACTGATGATTGTTTAACCACCTTTATCATCAAAATGACACATTAAAGTCTCCAACCCAGAGTGCACTGCCGTCATTAACAAAGCAGCCTGTGGATCATCAGGGAGAAGGACAGGACAAACGAGAAGCAAGCTGCTGCTTATTGTTTTCAAGAATGTCATGTTATAGTCGAGACTAACAGACTAACAAAGTCTTTGTTGAAAGGATGGGAAAGCCATCTTTTTTGCTACATATCTGATCATATTATTAACACTAAGCATTGATTTACAATCCTAAAAACAGCTCAGGAATTTGAAATAACAGATTTTACCATAAACCTTTGCATATTTCACTTATATGACTGTGTAAAGCACTACTTATTAACAGGATAGTTAAACTAAAATGAAAATTCTGTCAACACTTAATCGCCTAAACCCGTTTGACATTCTTCTTGCACTTTCAGAATGTCCAAGCTCTGCTTTTCCATGCAAATAAACAGCATCTCTGGTACTCATCTGCTTTACGTGTATGGAAAAAGAGCAGCTTGGACATTCTGCTAAATATCTGATATCTAACAACATGAAGGTTATTAAATCACAATTGAATATTTTATTTTTAGCTGAAATATCCTTTTTTTAAGTCTGCCCTATAACACAACCGACGACTATAAAGTCTGTCAAAGGTTTAAATGTTGATTTGAACACGAACGCCCAGGCGGCTTGAGTTTTGAAGAACTAAATAATGTATTTTGAGCCACAAGCAATAAGTGCACGACGGCATCTGAACACAAATCACGCCTGGAACGCATCTGTGATATGCATCACAATGCAGAGGGGTTCTTTTCGCCCTCCTCATCTGAAAAAAAAAAAAAAAAAAACATTCCCTTTATCTAGAAAACCTGCTCAGGTTCTCCACAGGGATAAAAGTGACAGGGGAGATTAAAAAAAGATAACCAAGGCAGAACAAATAAAAGTCACAGAAACGGGACAAGCAGAAGACGGCAGTCACCAGTGGAGCTGTAACGGCCATGAAACAACCGTGAAAAGGTGGAAGCAACTGTCATAGCAACAGTACGAACAATGGTGTAATAGGAACGGTTTACTCAAAAGTGAAAATTCTGTCATCATTTACTCTGACTCATGTCTTTCCAAACCTCTACCCTGTTGTTTTTTTCCTCCACAAAAAAAAAGACATTTTAAAAGATATTTACTCAGATCTTGCCATATTTCATCAGCTGTCATGTGAATTCTTCATTTAATCACTACAAAATAATTTAAGCATGCCTAGACCTCAAATGCAATGGTGCCAATGCTTAGTGTTTGAAGTTTAGAGAGACAATTGCAGAGTGATAAATTAAAAATATATTGAAGATGCTGTTATTGTGGCGATATCCAGCCACGGGTGTCGCATAGGGCAAAATGCGTGTCATTTTGGATACATCTTTGGGTCAGGTTGGTACCCCCTTGATGTTTCTGCCAATGTCCAATTTGTACATCCCCTTCAGCAGATGGTGGAGATGTCTGAGGAGCCAGCAGAGGAGTCGAAGCTGGCGGCGGTTCAGGTACCCACCACAGCACAATGTTTCCAGGCACAAAGCGGCCTGCAGTTGTGCAGCAGGCATGGAGAGCGCAGTGTCTGCTGATGCCCAGCTCTCCTCACTGGCACACACTCAGAAGCAGTGACTGACCATGACGAACACTGGGTCCTCTGAAAGACCCCACAGTGTCACACTAATACATGGTCTGTCAAAGGATAATGTCTAATTTTCTGGAAAAGCTGTGTCCGTCATGGTTAAACAGTCATGTCAAAAATATAAAAGGTTCATTTATGCATGCACATTACTGTAGACTTATTGGGACTCACTCACTAACCACGCATGCGTTTGTATTTAAGTACGCAACCTGTGTGCAAACATTTTCACAGAATTATAATTAACTAATGTGTTGTATGTTATTGATATGCATTCATTTAAGATAAAATACACAATTTTATTGTAAAAATAAATAAAATAAACGAATAAATAATTACAAATATTTGAGGATAATTATAATAAATAATTAAATAACAAAATACATCTAGACAAAAAGATAAGAAGAAATAAAAAAACTACATGACAATAACTATTTTTCTTTTTTAAATAGGCAAAAACAAATAGGATAAATAAAATAATGGGATATTTTAATTTTATTCTATATAAATAAAATCTATAAAAAAATATTTATACAAAACACTTCTAAAAAAGCAATACATCTTTACAAAATAAAAATAATTAAATAAAACTACAATAAATCAGACAGACAGACAGACCGAGAAATGATAGATAGATAGATGGATAGATAGATAGAGACAGACAGACAGAGGTATTATAGACCTATTTGGGTGTACATACCCGTTAAAAATCCAGCAAAATCCAGCCTCATACCTTTGCTTTTTGGCCCCCCTTTGACCTACTTTACCATTTGTAGCTTCATTCAATAATGTATTGGTTGGAATTAACGTGCTGCCAATGTGTGCCCGAACCCATTAGATTCAAGAAAATGCGAAAACGCCCCTTTCGAAAACACACGGCACTCACATACACACGCACACATTGACACACACCCTCCCTCTCCGTATGGTGTCAGTTCTTTGACTCCTCTCCAGAACAGCAGCGAACTCGCAAAGGTTAGCCTTCCCTTAGCATAGTCATCACACTCCCGTGGAGACAGCGCGGCTGACAGACTCAAAGATGGACTGGTATTCTCACACACTGCCTATACACTTTGTCACAAAAGCCTTCCCTCCTTGGGATTTTGAAATGACAGAGCAAATTGTTCCTTTTATCAGACGCTCAGATTTCTCACTCAGTATTTTGGCCATAGACATGCGACGATTGTTTTCCACACAGGGTTGTTGAAATTGCAGCGTAGTAATTTCGTTGTTCCTGAGCTAAGCGAGGCACCCCGTCCATGTGAAGCGTCCCACCCTGGGGCAAAAGCATGCGCTCGTGTCCTTTCATTCGAGTCTGCAGCTGTAAAGTTAGCAGGAAAATGCATGGTGTGATGCATCGGGAAATGACCGCTGCGCTCATTTTCCTCAAGGTTTTCTATTCAAGATGCATTTATTTATATTTTCTGCACTATTCATATATCTGATCCTTCACCAAGGAGGAAGGAAGCACCTCAAGCCCATAAGAATGTCCCTGATTGCCTGAACACTAAAACACTCGCCTGTGTAGCTGAAAATAGGAATGCACAAATAATACCTCATTAATGAATCAATTCTCCTCCTCTGAACACTGAAAAATACTCAAATATTCTAATTGTCTTCAAGCTTCAGCAAGAGGACTCATCAGTATGTTACCCAAGGAGCTTAATTCTTTTATACCATGCCAGCATTAAACTTTGATGATTATAGGGAGAAAAAGAAAACCAGACTGGAATGGACCTAATTTTAGTATCTTGTCAACAAAAAAAAAAACATCCCAAACCCTCCAGGAACAGCAGAACCAGCAAGTATATATAATAATATAATATAATATAATATAATATAATTATTATTATTATTTATTCCTGTGATGGAAAAGCTGAATTTTCAATGTCACATGACATGATCCTTCAGAGATGATGATTTGCTGCTTAAGATATATGTCTTATCATTATCAACATTGAAAACAGTTGTGCTGCTTAATATTTTTGTGGAAACTGTGATGCATTCTATTCAGGATTCTTGATTGAACAGAAAGTTCAAAAGAACAGCATTTATTTTAAATATAAATAATCTGCATCATTATACATATCTACTGTCATTTTTGAGAGTAGCATTTTTATTTTATTTTTTCAAACTGACACCAACATTTTTAACGGTATATATATAGCTGCATCTTCCAAAGATCATTTTGGTTTACATGGAACATTCTGTCATCATCTATCCTCCTCCATGTCTTTTGTAGCTCTTTTGTAGCTTTTTTTTTTTTGTGGCACACAAAAAAAGTCTTATCAAAATTTCAATAAACATAAAATGAAAATAAATGCATGACGCATTTGCATGATGATATGATGCCTTTCTGAAAAACGCTATCATTTATAAACCAAAATTAAACTGACAGGAAGTAAATCATCAAAAAAAGTGAACATAGAGAGCCTAGCCATTTAAAATTCACATGAGCAGGACAGAGACTGAGTCTAACCTTTTAATGAACCCATCACTGAGTCAAGAGACCCACACAATAGTCTAGCACATTATGACATCACTAATCTATAATACATATCAAAGATGGTGTAAGGTGGAGAAGTGGAAGTCCCACCTTTCACCAAACCATTGTTGTCAGATTGTATCACTGAAAAAATATACTATTAAAAATAAATTTGTCAAGATTATGTTTCACACAGATGTATGTCACAATACTAAAAAAAGAGACCTGTCTCTACTTCAATTTTATTCAATTTCAATCAAATTTGCGCTACATGCACATGAGGAGCTGTTTATGAACAAATAGATTCATGCCCATCAATCAGGCATTGCATATTTCCTTAGACAACTCTACACCAAATCTACTTTAAATGTGACATTAGCATGAAACTAAATGACAGTATATCTGAGAGATATAAAATCTCATCTTCTCATTTGATATTAACCACCATCAATGACACCGCACGGCAATGACAAACAAACAACAGCTAGGATATGATTAGAAAAGAGATAAAAGTTGCATCTATCCGGTATCCCGGAGGGGGCATATAATGTTTCTGCGGTGCTTGGTGCACACTCGTCTCATCTGTGCAAATCCTGTTAAAGTGGAAAGAACTGCCTTTGAGCACATCGAGCCCACAGAGATTTGTCTAGGAGCATGATGGACCACAGTCACCGGCTGACACAAGGCCACCGCGTGAACGTATGCGAGTTTAAACCCGAGAACTAGAGAGCATGCAGCACATCCTCGCGTTCACACCGTCATCTCTGAGGTCATGTTCACTGGACTGCACAATGCCCAGGAAAGATCCTTTAATTTCACTACAATATCAGTTTTTGTTGTTCTTGTTTTGTCCTTGGGTTGAAGTCCTACTGCCTGCAATTTAGTGTTTTCTGGGGGTCTCTGCGCACCCGGATCCATATATCCAGCAATTGACGTGTTCCAATTCTGTTCATTCTGTTCCTACCAACTAATTGCATTGGTGTGATTAAATACGCAGATCCAATCTCATTTCTAAATGCTGTAATGTGATACGCTTGCGTGAAGCACAGTGGAAAAAATGGCATTACGCAGAAAATGAGAAGCACCAAATCAAAAGGGAAGCTTTGATGGCTGCTTATTTTTGGCTGTAGTGTAGCCGGGCCGTGGCAGAACATTTCATGTATGCGGTGACTTCTGACTCAGTGTGCACCTCTTATGATTGCTGCCTGCAGCTATTTTCTAAAACACAATGGTCTGAGAGCTTTAATTATTTTTGGCCTTGAACAGCTAATATACTTTTAATTGCTTGCCATTTCCCAAGGACCGTTTTATCTCCCTGACGTCTTTCTAGTAAAGTGTTCGTAATTTCGTTGGGGTTAAGCAGACAGAATTTCATCCTAAACCCCATTTAAAACATGAGCGGTAATGAGAGGCAAAGCAACCTAGAGCTGCTCTTTAAACAGCACGCAGCTTATTTATGAAAACTGCCGCATCTAGCGTGCTTAGCTGTGCCACAAACCCCCTCTATTACGGCAGATCACGAGAGCGAGCTGTACATGCCAAAAACCAAATACTGATGCCTAACACGTATTGCATTAAGGAGAGCAAATGGAAAGGAGGGGGCTGTTCTGTGATGTCTCCTTCAGGGCGACAGGCATATGTTAAAAGGTACATGGTGGCTATGAAACAAAATCTAAAAATAGACCTGATGTTCCTATTCATAATATGCATCCATTTATAATTACATTACAGGTCTTTAACGTCAGAACACACAGAAACGAGACGCTTTGATTCCTGAAGTCACCAAGAACATCAAACCCATACGAGAGAAACTGAGACAGTTGCCTGCAGACTTTTTTTTACTGGCAGGGAAATATATTTACTTCAGTAATATTTCAAAAAAAAAAAATATATATATATATATATATTCTGGGCTGAGTTACAGTTTATTGTTTTAGGTACTGAAGATTTCAAATGGCCTTGGCTGCTCTAATAGCAAACAAAATATAATTAAGCTTTAATATTAACAAGCAATTGTTCACTGTCAAAATATTTTTACGGAAAAATAATGTAAAAAGCACCAAATTTTTAATTAAAAAGTAAACACTATAAAAAGGTTTAAAATTTTTAGAGATTACATTAGCAGGACAACACATGTAGTTTTACTGTAAACAAGCTTTTGGAAATAAATAGTATACATTTGGTACAGTATTTCATAATAAAATGTATGAAAGTATTAACATTATTTACTTTGAAAATATATACACATATTTCATTTAGATATTTTTTATAATCTTTTTTAACTAAAATAATAAATATTTTAAAGAATATAAACATTTTCTAAGATATAAGCAAAACAATGATACATTTTTAACACCTGTAGTTGCCAGATATGCATCACAAAAATGCAGTGACATTTTAGAGTATATATTTAGAATACATAAATACATAAATATTAAAAGAGCCAATGGTACATACAAATGCCTTCGAATCATGTATGCATACACACAATGTCATTTTCACCTTTATTCTCGTGATTTAAAAACATGGGCAGCAACAGCCCCATCCACCACTAGAGACTTGAAAGACAGCTGAATAGCAATCCATTCCCTGAGCTCATTTTCATATTCATTTAGTCTCCGCCGTCTCTCTGTAGGCCATCTACATATCTCGTCCTGAGACGGCAGAGAGGTGGAATCAGAATTCACAGCACCCATCAGTTCAGGAGGCACATCTTGATCTAACACAATGGCTGCACTGTGCCAAATGTCTGCTATCGGTGCCTTTATCTCTCAGCGGAGCGGCAGGAGACTTCCTGTTCCCCTGCCTGAAGTGCTATCGACTTATAGAGCCGCGTTGGAGTTTGTTCTGTAGATTAGGTGGGTGATTAGACCAGGGAGCCACTGGATCCCTGCAAAACTGTGGCCTGTTCAAATGCATTGCCATGCAATCATATCCAAACATACAATGCACAAGGATCAAAAAAGGGAAAAAAAATTGTGGATTGCCTCCACTTTTTGGACAAAGGGTGCTTATGTCTAAATGATTTGCTGCAAACGCTGTGTAGTTGCGTTGTGAGTGAAGAGGGGAGCTAATCCCAAAAAAGTGTTTTCCTTGTCCTGTTGGTATGTTGCCAGTGTGTCTGAAAAGCCGCGTTTACACAGTATGTTTCAGATCGACGCGGGAAGCTACGACTGACTTTTCTAAATAGCTGGCATGTTCAAAGATTAAAATATCTCAATTATGGACAGAATTACTGAACAAATGCATATTCTAATTAGCCCTGTTTATCTTCCAACAAGCAGTTTCTCTCGCGCTCTCTCTGGCTCAGACGAGTCCACCCGAAGCATCCTTATCTCCACACACATACATGCTCAGCCCCACGCGGCAGACAACGGATGGCCTCCTTTATATGAGGAAAAACATTTACATAAACAGAAACTACTGCCACTGCCAAGTTTAAGAGAGCAAGTGTAGGGATTATTACCGGTGTCGTCAACATTCATGACCCTGGAGTCATTTGCCTGCTCTGTGCCATGAGGTATTCGTAAGTCGGAGGACACAATAGTTAGCCTGGTAATACCAAACTCTGCTACTTCGCTTTGCTTCGTAGACAGAGTCTGGCATGGCATAATTGAAAAGCGTTTTCTTTCTCGCGGGGGGGGGGCGCTTGTCTGAAGTTTAAAATCATTGGTTACCCGTAAGCCAATCACATAACGTTTGGTTATGGCGTGTGTTACGCGCATGCTCAGCCGCATCTAACTTCCACTGTAAACATATGTATGATGCGAAAACAAAACCATCGAGCGAAATACCGGAGTGAAGATGGCTGTGAACGACTTTTGCAGATTATGTGAAGTAAATCTACGCATCCACGGTACAATCAGCGTCTACGTCACGGCTCTCAGCCCGCCCTCTGTTCGTTGATTGGTCGGCTGTTTTCAGGCCGGAGGAAAACGGGGAAAACGGTCGCTATCTCAGACTGAGTACAGAAGCGAACTGAAATTGAGCGGAAGTACGAAGTCTGATGTAGTCAGGCTACACAATAGTCACATACAAGACAAATGTTTACTATGCCTAACATGGCTTCATGTCTCCTAGGAGGTACTTCAAGAAATAAATCATCCAAAATGATTTACTTACTCTCATGTTGTTGACACAAAAGCATAATGAATTATTATTAAAGTGATCCATACAAGTCATGCTTTATATTTCTAGTCTTCTGAAGCCATCTGATAGTTTTTTTTAAATGTAAGAAATTTTAGTTATAAACTGATCTTGCCCTCAAATAAGCCGTTAACAATTTTGAGTAAGTTTGAGAACCAGGGGCCGGATTAAAAAAAAAAAACATTCTTAAGAGTGAAATTCTTCTTAACTGCCATTTTCTTATTTTCTAACTTAAGAATAAAGTTAAGAATATTTTGTATTTCCAAAAACATTTATTAAGAATGTTTTTGACATGGTTTAAACAAGATGTTCTTAAGAAAATATTTGAGAATTTCTTAAGAATTGCACGTTCTCAAAAGGTACACTATGTAACGTTTGGCCCTCTAGCAGTTAAAAACAAAACTGCATGCATTTTGTGGAAGAACATTGTTTTGTTTGTGCTTTGGCTCTCCATGACACTGCGGATGAATATGGTTATCCTACTGCTCATAAAACATTCACTACTAGGCTCAAGAGAAATAACATTTAGATGGAAATGATCTCAAGAGGACTATAGCTGAAGACAATTTATCCGTTCAATAGAACGCCTAACTCACCTATTGAGTAATAAAAACGCCATCTCCACATCGCTTTTCAAATACCTCGCCATCTCCAAAAATCTGAAATATATGCACTTTTTTTTTAAACGGGTGATTCTCCGGAGTTTCAAGATTTAGCTCCTCCATGTAATCCTATCTTGCTCATTGTGACAACTAACCTATGCCGCTCCCACACCATACACAGATATGACGAGACACGCATGTACATGGTTTCCCACAAAAACCACCCAATCAGGTTTAAAATATAAACACTTATAATAGGTTTACTAAAGGATGCTTTGTTAATATATTAGACATGAACATACCAAAGTGGATGTTAAGACTTAATTTTTACTTCAATTTCAGTCTTTTCCCAACATAAAGTGTCATATGGCTTCCGAAGACTTGAATGTATTGAATATATAGACAGAATTTATGATAATTTTATGAAGATTTCGAATATTCCAGTCCACAATTATTGTAACTTCAAGAAAAAGAGTGACCAGTACATTAAAGTCACAGAGGTTTGAAACAACATGAGGGTGAGGAAATTATGACAGAATCTTCAGATTTTACTTTGTTAAACCTACAAAACACAAATTGAAACTAAAAATATCAGTGCTGCCAGTGGATAAAAATAGATAATAGTGACTAATGTCATAATTTTCTTCAGTTCTTTTGTAAAGAAAGAGACTCTTTCAAGGGACACAATATCTATAAAACCGTTTTGAACAAAAACTCACTTTACTGGCTTGATGCCAATGAACAGAAGACAAAAAAGGTTGCAAAACACTGCCTGAAACTACCCAAAACTAATGATGGTGCACGAATGTGCAGAAGTCAATGTTAATACACATTTTACAAGCTTTTTTTAAAGTAAATGCCAATAATGAATATGAATACAGCTGCCATAACGATCAGATCTAATTATTACAACAGCAGCTACATGACATAGTGTTGCAAAAGCAACCAGCAAAGCAAACATTTCTGGCAAAATCTTGGAAGGCCATGGCTTTTTTTGATGTCACAGAAGAAGGCGACTCATACCTGGCAATTGCCTCTCAAGTGAACCATGCACCTCCAGAAAATGGCCATTTATCAGAAACAAATGAGATGTCATAGGTCAGAACAGCACCCAGGCCTTGCATCCTCCACAGGCTTGCTATTTGTCACACCAAATGAGCAAAACAACAGGCTCTGCAGAGAACACTGCGAGGAGAGCCTCTCCAATTAGTCAACTGATACACCACTGCTGCTATCGCCATCAGCGAGCCAGTCGGAAGCAAATGGTTTCCTTTTAAAACTTCGCTGTCGTCACGTCCAGAGCTGGGATTTAATTGAATACATGCAAGCTAAAATGAAAACATACCAGCTACATACAAGCATCTGTGGCATAATCACTTTTGGCCTACTCTGCCATATGTGAGCTGAATGATTTAACTATGCAATGAAATAAGTCACCAGAACAAAGAAGCTTAAAATATTCATTAATGACTGGAATTGTTTTCATTTAACCGCTGCAAAATAGATTTAAGCACAGCCACCACATTTCAGGAAAACACTGACACATCATGTAGAGGCTAATTTGGATTATAATTATCCGGAAAAAAACGTGCTGCACAAATTGGCACTGTTATTTCAAAAGTCCTTGGAAGTGCAACAAATGAAATAGTGGAAGAGAATGAGGCATGGATGAAATAAGCCAAGTCACTGATGCGGTGTTGAGGGAAGCTTTTATTCTCCACGAATCTCAAGATCTCAAGATTTCTCATGTTCCAAGAATTTCAAGGATTTTTCAGTCTATGAAGGTGATTTGACTTCCACAGTTAAATGCCACGGTAATAAACGTGACAATGAAAGCCTGTGAGAATTGTGTTGATATTTTAAATGAGTGGATTGAAAAAAAAAGGAGTCTTTAAAAACACACACACAGTGAGTTGCAGCCCTGCATCTGCCTTGATCACTACAAAAATATATGTAAAAAATCAAAGAAAGAATGTTTTATATTGAATTTCAACTGGCTCAGAGCCACAATAATGCAGAACAGTATGCAGACCGACTATATGAGTTTGACTGAAAGAAAATAGTTTAAATTACTACATATATGTGAATGCACCTATAGAAATTGTATTTAAAAAATTCAGACAGACAGACATAGATAGATAGATAGATAGATGATAGATAGATAGATAGATAGATAGATAGATAGATAGATAGATAGATAGATAGATAGATAGATAGATAGATAGATAGATAGATAGATAGATAGATAGATAGATAGATAGACATCACATGAATAAATTACATTTTAAAACATTAAAATAGAAAAGTTATTTTACTGCACAACCCAGGCTTTACAAAGAATGGGGGGAAAATGTGAAAGGAAAACTGCCTTTGTGCTTCATGAAAGTTGAGCTTGTCCTTCACAATTGTGTCCTAAGCTTCATGCATTCCACAACCAGGCAGACGTCTGCAGACAGTGAACACTGTTAACAATGTGGGGAGCTGTTCTTGGCACTGCGCAGCCATGACACTTTGCCCACGCACTCTCTCGCACACATGCTGTCCGCTCATTCCGAGCTGGTGGGGGAGGATACCTTGGGTTTGAATGTCAAAGAGTCAATGTATACAAACAAGTCTGGAAAATTGATGATGCTTGTGTATGCATGTGGTCTGTAAAGAATATTAATATTCCCTGTGCCCATTCTATATTATTTTCAAATGGGTCTGCTGGACTTTGAAGGTGGAGAGAGGAGGGGTGGAAACCGCTGTCTGTAAACTCGAGCTGTAGATGACATTATTAATCTCAATTTAGGAACTCTGTGAATGCGCATTGAGCTGCGACAAGAGGAAGCGATACAGTAGCAGAGCTCCTCCCAGCGGGGTGTTCCCAGATTAGAGTACATATAGCCTGTGCGTCCCCAGCGACGCATTAAAGTGACAGAAGTCCGTTGACGGTGACCTTTCATACAGATGGCCAAAAGTAAGCTTTCAGATGCTCGCCATTACACCCCAAAATCATCCTGGAGCAAAAAATTGATTTTTGTTTTGCAGCAGCCAGGCAGTTTATGGAGGGCGATTAAGAGCAGTTTTCCTCAACTGGAAGAGGATTCCCTAAACTGGGGCCAATGGTCTGCCAAAATGGCTGTAAGAGGATGTCTAGCATCTGCAATGTTTGCAAAATCGAAGCAAGGCTGATAGTCAGTGGATCTTTAAAGACTAGAAAGTCCTTTTCAGTAATAATAAGGCATGCAATGACAGCTGCCACCGTTCCACTTATTGAGTAAGTGTGAGCCTAGTTGCATAGGAGAGCAGCCCACCATGATGGGAAATATGTCACTGAGTAAAGAAGATGCAATTAAAGGCTCACCTGAGAGAAAATGAGTGCTGGTGTCTCGACGGGCTGTTATGAAGCCTCACGTGCTGTGTATTAGAGATAAAAAGGTTCATCAGAAATTCTCTCTGAAAAGGCAGGAACAGTCGCCATGAGGATTATGATATTCATTAACATAATAAAATAAACAAAAGAAATCTGTGGGGCATTACAATTATAATCCACATCAATGGCTTTTTCTGAGCATTTTTCCCCTCACAGAGAAAAGACCATAGAGTGTAAAACGATGACAAGCACCACAAATATACCATAAAACCTGATATACAGCCACGTGGATGCCAAAAGAACAGACTGTACCACAAGTTGGATGTAAACGGAGAGGTCTAGCTTTGCGTTCTCTTGATCAGTCACCTTTGCGAATCCCATTTTCATCCATAGATGTCAGGATTATCTTCACTATCTCCCTGACACAGTTTGTTTCTGTTTACACTGCCATGTGGCGTTTTATGTGCTGTTGTATTGTGCATATTGATATTTCACACCAACACAGTCCTCTGAGTTGTCACAGGTTGCATAACATTCATTCTGGCTGATACACTGCCAATTCTGTTCTGGCACAGGCCTTCGTCGCCCATGGCAAAATAAACATCAAAACCTCACCATGCACGCCAAACCCAAAGAGATTCAGGAACGACCTCCGCGGCTCAACGTGGATGAGGATGAAGCCAAAGAAGCAGATTTAGAATACATCACAAAACCTCTGATGAAAAGGAATCTCATCTCAAAGGGTTTTACCAGCCATCCACACTGGGGTTTGGAGGAACACACTGAGTATCAGGCGCAAAATAAAGTTGAGGTGAAGAGAGAAAATATTGCTAAAAAAAAAATAAAGCATGATAAAAATAACTCAGAACATGTGACCAGGAGCACTAGAGGAAAACCTGATTCATGTCAAACTGCTGGATAATAATCCACACAGCACAATTTCAACAGATGGGATGATGTCTAGTGGGACCTGAAATGTAAGGCTTCATGGAGAAATGGCTGAGCACATTAGAGTTAATACCCACCTGATATAATTTGTGATCTCTAAGTACCAGCTGAAAAGCTCCAACATGACAGGTAACGCCAACATCTGGTCCTCAAAGTGCTCACAGACATACATTCTACTGTAGCCATCCATGAGCCAATTGGATGAGCCAATCACAACAAGCGACAACAGCTTGAACCCTTCAAGGCACGTCTCCCACCCCAATGTCAATCACATAGGCAAAAATGGCAAACAATTCCAGTCTCGCTGGTGCTTTTTAAACAGAAAATGTATGTTGTCTTAAGGAACGGCATCTGCATAATACCCCATAATCCTGTGAATCCTGCAAACGTCTGTCTGACAGCAACATAGACAGAGCCCGCAGGAGAGGTTTAATCAAAGGTCAGGACAGAATCTTAACACCGTTTACCAGCATGGCCCAATCCCTCATTTGGTGCAGCGCCAAATCCCAACTCCGAGGGGAAATGTGATTGCAAATGACTTATTGTACAGTGCATGCTGATGAGAAACTAATGTCATTAAGAGAATATGCGAAAGCAATTGTTCGATGCACTTTTAATGGGAAGGAACAATTTCATCTCTGTTTTGACAGCAAACAAAGGCACGTCAATTGTTTATGACCATTTATACCTGTGCAAACGGAGGGAAAAGTGTGATTTGCCTTCACAGGCAAATTATTATTCAGGCTGTCATAGCAATACTGATGGACAGACAGATGGAGTGCTTGTTTTGCACTCAGGAAAATGCAGCTTTACACCGTATATTACAAAATCAACTTTGCTTATTGCTTGCGCTAGTCACCCTACACACAACCACCTAGGGATGCACCGAAACCATTTTTTCAGAATCGATCTGAACTGATACCAAAAATCCTGAGTATCGACCGATACCGATCCGATACCAGCGCCGTTTTTTTTTTTTTTTTTTGTATCAAGTAGAATTTCTATAACTCTGTGTTGAACTGAAAATCACTATTTTGTGTGTTAAACACAATCTACTTAATACAGACAACTTCATTATAAAGAAAAACAACAACAAAAAATATATGATCATAATCTGACATGAATGCTATTATAAACTAGATTAGTGGATAATTCAGCAGTAAAATTTAGTCTAGAAAAATTGCACAATAATTGTATAAAATCTGAACATTTTGTGAAAAAAATTAAGTGTAACACTAAATCTGGTAAAACGTTACACATTGCTCTTTGTATTGTTGTAAAATACATTCATGAAAAACAAGATAACAAAAATCAAAAATATAAATTATTTTATATATAGCCTACTATAAAATTGAGACATTTTTTAAATGTATAGCACAGCTGTTTAATGAGGTAGCAACATATGATAGATAGGACAGAACAAGACCGGCTATTCATACTTTGCACGTGAAGTCATAAGTACTGGCTGGCGGGCAAGAACGTCGTTCTCCAGCAACGAAACCCAGTAAACTAATCAAGGATCTAGCCAGGACGTCGCCAGTTTTACTATACAAAAGTTGGTGTTTTGAGGTGTAAACGACATGCCAGATATAGCTGTTGTGCGATTGGATGCACTAACCGCAGATGAGATAAGCAACCTTCACAGTAACGTTATACACGTCTGTGCAGTGATCATTCCATCACTCCATCAAAGGTAATTTCAACATTTGTTTGAATACAATGGGTGTATGATCATGTAATTATTCATGTTTTTAAGTTACCCTGTAGTTTCGTCAATTAACACCACCAGCTGGTTCGGTGAGTCAGCTGTTTGTGTTATGAGTCTAAGCTAGGCTTACTGTACGTTCACGTTTTGAGGTTTGTGATATCTATGGTTTTCAATGAGAACCAGAGATGACCCAACAGTAGAGCTAGATTATTTACGGAGGAATTATTACTGCTCGATTATCTTAAAAAACCTTGTCTGCTTTACACAATTTAGCTACCTTGGAGTTAATCCTAGTCCATAGTTATGCAGCTAGCTCTCTAACAGACTTGATAGCTACTAGAAAGACCTGGAACTATATTGTGCACGAAAACGTATGGTGCTTTATAATGTTTGTGTGCCTTTTGTGGGGCTTAACAATAACACAGAATAGTATACACACAATATCGGATTTGGATCGGCCTCGTCTGACCGATAACGTTACCCGATCCGGCAAAAATGGTAGTAACATCCCTACAACCACCCTCCTTTTCTTCGGGCTAACCCCTGAACTGGTTTTCTTCCTATTCAAAATAACTGCTTAACATAAAGATTCTTCTGTTTTACAGCTTTCACTTAAAAAGATTGAGGACAACAGTAGGGCTGGGAATTGCTGGGATTCCGAGGCGTTGGGAATTGAGAGTCGATTCCAAAGGTTGGAATCGATTCCATTAAGGGGAATCGACTCCTCTTTAAGATTTTTTTTTAACACAAACCGCGGCCTGCGGCCGAATTCATTTGTCAACACAATCACGTCACCTGTAAAGAAATAAAGTTCAGACTACTAATATGCTATAGTGGGCACGCGACCTACAGTACATTTATTGCATTCGCAGCGTGAGCTGTGTAGGGGTGCGTGCGAACCATAGACGGTGCGAACATTATGTGCACGTGACCTGCTACGTATGAATGACACAGACAGAAAAGAGCTCTTTTCGTGCTTTATTTGTGTCGCCGTAAAAATGGTGTTAATTTGCAGGTGTGCGTGTAAAAATAGTTTATATGTGTAAAGGCCTAAAAAAAGTGAATATGTGTAAAGGCCCTAAAAAAAAGTTGTGTAAACTAAAGGCCTAAAAAGATTGTATGTGTAAAGTGTGCATGAGTCTGTTCCTGAACAAAATGCTTTTAGAATTTAACAGAAATTTTAGCTATAGTTTTATGATACTGGATGAAATATATGTACCACAAATAAATAAAAATCGATCTATCCACATACATAAGTGTATGTGTGTGTGTGTGTAGTTAGGTATGTATGTAAAATAGAATCTACCGCATATGTACAGTATATGGTGAACATATTCCTAGTCTTTACACTGTACTGTCTACACCTGATGCAGGAAGCACGACATGACAAATCCCCGAAGTAAATGCCTCGTTCTATTTATGACCAAGCACTCGCAAGTCGCAATACGTCTAATAGGAAGGACAAATGGATTTGCAACGGTCGCTTTGTCACGCCCGGTGTAGAGAGTTTCTTGCTGTGTGGCACGGTAAGACGCTACAATGTTAGACACGGTGTTGGTATTGAAAAAGAAAAGAATCGAAAATAACAGTGAGGAATCGATTCTTTTCGATTCCAGAAACAGGAATCGGAATCGATTCCAAAAAATCTGGAAAAAAATCCTAGACAACAGCCAATTTTCACTCAGGCACCCCGAGTCACCACCCCCTGCATCAGAATGAAGACGGAAGGTACGGGCAAAGCGCAAACATCTGGAAATCCTGAAGAGATAGTGGTACTTTTACAAGATTAAATAGACCACATTTAATAACATTTTACTGGGGAAGACTAATGTTTCCTTTCAAGCGCATTAGCATTTTGATAACCAGCTGAAGACTTTTCTTCCATTTGCGATAAGGAGAGAATGCAAGGCTGCATAGACAGCATGAAATAATTGGCACGGCGCATGTGAAAAGTCAGCATTTAAAAAGGAGAGGGAGTAGAAATAAGGAAATAATAAAAAGGAGGTGGAAAAAAAAACACATTTTCAGGTAGATGAGAACCAAGGGAGTGCTGATTCTAGAGTTCAGAGAAGGTTCGCTACAGCTCAGGGTGATTTCACAATTTGAGCAGTCCTCTATGTTGAATAAGTGTCTGAACTAATTATGTAAAAAACTGTAAAAAAAAAAAAAAAAAAAAACATGCCTCAGCACTATGCCCAGAGTTAGCCTGACGTATTGTACTGTACTTCCACTGAATACAAAAAGATTGAGAGCCCCTACCTCATGCGATCTCCCTGATGTCTAAAATAAGAGGTAGAGTAGCCTCAATCTGTTATCACGCTTCTCAAAAAAGCCTTCAGATTGCGTTGCCGTGTAAACGAAAAAGTAAAGCAATGACTCATCTGACCTATGAGTAAGGCTTGGTGTAACACACCACGGTAAAGCCTCTGGCGGATTTAAGACACATGAGCGTGTAGCCGTGCCACGGGGTGTTGGTGACTGGTCTGACAAAACCATGCTGTGTGAAATCACTTTGAATTATCACTGTTATCATCACCAGCAGGCCCCAACCTCAGAGAACCTAAGGACAAAACGCCCAACATTCAGCTATGAGATCTTGATGTCCATGAAGACTGACGTGACTAGTAACCCTTCCTCAAATACAAAAGCCTAAACGTATACAAGGAGCCAATTAAATCATTTACAAACAAACACAAATTAAAGGAGACATTAAGCGCGCCGCTAATGCCCGTCAGCGAATGTCATGAACATGGAGACTGAAGGTCAATGCGGTGGCGTATTTTTCTTCACTTAACTGCTCCTGAGCTATTGACCTGCAAAAGCCACATTTCTAATCTGTGCACCATACCACGTCAAACATTAAAATTTTGCTAGTGATGAAAGCATTTATCGATGACTCATTCCAGTGTCAGGCAAGATTTGGTCACCCCGCAGGATCTAACTGATATAACTTTAAATGGGAGCTCTATTTGGTGCCTAAACACATATCTATGTCAAGTCAAGTAAGTTTTATTTGTATTGTGCTTTTCACAACATATATTATTTCAGAGTAGCTTTACAAGAAAATGATGGTGTTAATGTTTAATTAACATCTTAATATCTTCACACCTTATAGTCACATTTAGCAGATTAGAGCTGTATTGTTTACATTTTGCAACAATATAAACAAATCAAGCAGAAAATTGCTATATAGTCTATATCCCTTTATGTAAGCAAGTTTAGCTGGATATTCTTAAATATAAAACTTTTTTTTACAGAGCTGTGCAATAATATAGTATACATTTTGTGATAATATTTAAAAAAATGTCTTAACTTTGTCAATGTGACTATTAATATCTTTCAAAATGTCATATCATATAACCAAAGCGTAACACTTTATTTTAAGGTGACGTATTTACACGTTACTTATACATGTACTTACTATAGTAATAACAGTAAATTATTGCATAATTACAAGTAACTAACCCTAAACCAAACCCTAACCGTAACTCTATAGTAAGTACATGTAGTTGTTAAATATTACTTGCTCAAATAACTTTTAGTGAGTACTCTCTCTTTAGTGGATGTTTACAATTCCTACAAAATCGCATAGCGATATGTAATTTGAAATATGTTAAAAAAAGACCATTAATGTCTGTTTTAGATAGCTCACCAGTATAGCAAACAAATACCGAAATTAACCTGAAAGCTTAACTTATACACTACACATTTGCACTTACACGTAATTACAACGTTTAATGTTTAAAATTAAAATTGAAATGTAATCTCAAAATGTTAAATGTCAAAATATTTCAGTTAGAAGAGTGTAGGTAAGCTATACAGTACTGTGCAAAAGCCTTAGGCATATTAATATAAATAATAATATTTTCAGGTAGCTTTGCAGGAAGGTTTCTTCAAGCATCTCGGAGACGTTCCCGCAGTTCTTCTGGATTTAGTCTGTCTCAGTTTTTTCTGTTTCTTCATGTAATCACAGACGGACTCGATGATGGTGAGATCAGATCATACCGGCTGTTGTCAGACTCCTTGTGCATACACAAATCTCACTGGATTATTACAATTAATGGCAAAAAGAATGTTTGGAAATGTAAACTGATATTTCCTACTGACACACTACAGCAAAAGATATAAATAACTGACTTAAAACCTTTTTTTTGGGGGGGGGGGGGGGGGTATTAACATTGTACTTATTGTACTTATACTGAAAAATATTTCAGTAAGAAGAGTGTAATTAGGGCGATTCCAAAATGGTCAAACATTTAGCTAGATATCAAACATATTTATTTTGTGTCTTTTTGCAAAACATTCTGTTGCAGCTGAATACCATGAACAAAAATCAACCGCCAAAAGAACTACTAACTAATATAAATTGCAAACATTATTAAATACAGTCAGTAATACAATAAGAACAAATAAGAAAATTAACAATAGCAGCACAAATAAACACAACTGAACAAAGTTCAGAAATCGAAATCAAATAACATTGCATAGTTTTATTTGTACCATTTGTACCACCAGTGCAACAAAAGGATGACCAGAAAGGATTTTTTTGTGCTAAAAAAAATGAACGGCCATTACAAATGGTCCAAAGGGGATTGAATTCTGCAGAGGAGATATAATCTTGCACAACACCAGGCAAATTCCACTTAGGTCTAATTAAATCACTGTTTTGTTTGGCCATCTATGATTTCGTTTAACACTGAAAGGTGTCACCACATCTTCATCCCTTTATCCTCTCTTAATGATTTGACGATATAGAGATAGAGATTGAACTCTGCCCACCGTGAACATAATTTCAATTACATTAAAAATGTCAACACAAATAACTGTGCCAGCATGAGATCTACAACTGAGATACTATGTGCTGGGGGTGCTTTCTTGAGAGGATGATGCAGGTGCTAAATGCTAATGACTTTGAGCGCTACAATCCACGGCCAATTAAGATTTGCAAATGCGTGTTTATCAATGCAAACAGAGTTGGGATTAAAAACAGATTATCCTGAAATTCATTGCCACAAGGGCCAACATACACCATTACATTCCAATAAACTGGTTTCTTCTCCAGGCCAATAAGCATCTCCCTCCCTGAGGCTATTAAGCAGCTATTCTGTCAGTCTTCTTCATTCACAGACCTTCTACAAGCAGCAGTATCGATTGCACTGGAAACCCTTAATAACCCAGGACAACAAACAACCAACATGGATACTTTCTTCTTGAAACTGCAGTTACAGTTCGCCCTCTGGGATTACACAATAAATCACTTGCTTATCGCCTAGCACTAGGCTTCTTGGTTGGTACATCACATTAATGAGATTCATCACATGTCTGTGCTTTTAAATCTCTATCATGCACTGATAGAAAAGACCAAATTTGACCAAGGCTGTGTCTAGACTGCATTCTCAAACAGACTGCTTTAAAAACCTTTATGGAATAATAGAGAGGGTTAAACAGCTTTGTGTGGAAGTCAATGACAAACGTCACTGTCAATGCAAAACTTATCTGTCATGTTCTCTCTGGAAATTACTGTGAGCATAAAGAATAAAAATGTGACTAAAGTATCAAAATTAAAAGGTCAATTAATTTTTTTTTTTTTTTTTTTTTCATGTATGAGCTTCCCCCTTTGCAGGATTAACCCATGTCTTTCCTCCACATAACATCCTATTGTTTCATATAATCTTCCATATTTCTCCACGGCCCATTTAAATTTAGCATTGTGAAACAAAATCAAATGACTGGTACCAAATTTGCTCAATAAATTGAACAGGCAGGCCAGTTACAGTTATGTTATTTTAATGCATAATGTGCATGAATTTCTAATTATTTAAAAATGTATCATTTACCATTTAAAAAAAAAAAAAAACACTACAATCTCAAAGTTCTTAGTCTACAAAAAAAGAAAAACAAGTGTCATTACCTACATTCATAACACAACCAAACAACGCATTTGAGACATAAGGTACTGCTTCTTCAGGAGCTTTATACCTTAAGGACTAATAATCCATTATATCACAGTCTGATGAAAATAAAAAGGAAGAGGATTCAGAATATTTAAGAAACATTGGCAGGTAAAAGAGCCATATCACGCTTTATAAAGACAAAATCATACAAATCATTTCCTTCTCATGATTTCAATACTGTCAGGGCAAAAAGAGCCAAGTGTTCTGATTGGGCAGGTAAGAATTTGACTGACAGCTTTTAATCAGGCCTTATAATTTGCACTGCTCTATAATGTCCTTCCTCTGGTAGCAGCTAGAAAACTATCTGACATTACAAGTCAAAGTAGACTATATTTGAAGGAAATGGATTTTGAAACTTAAGCTCTGCTTTTTATTCAGAAACCATTCCTTCACCAGAATGTCACAAAGCTTGTTTCTATATGCTATGAAGCAGACATACAGTACTGTATCGCATATAAACGCAGAAAATAAACACAAAAATCCCCCCACAAAAATCACACAAAACGAATACTGCCAATCAGAACCTATTTTCCCTGTTCAAAACATTGAGAGTGTAACAGAGTTTTCCAGGAAGGTGTTTAAAAGTTCATCTATTAGTGCCAAATTCATTTGGTGTGGAAAATAACACCACAAATCATCTGAGACATGGAGAAATCATACAGAGCGTTTTGACATATTGTTGTGCCATGGATCTTGGCACATTTTCTTCCATTTGTTGGCACTGTGTCATAGCCACAGTGATTCAGTCTCCATTTGTAGTAAAATGAAAAACATCGGCATTGTGTAGGACCTTATACGGGCTCAGCTGTTGTTTTCTGTGCATAATATTCCTCTGTGGGAAACCACGATTTTAACCATTGACTCCAGAATGAAAATTGGTCTTTTGCCATATACTAAGCAGGGTGCAGGGAGCACTCCTTTATTGAAGCTGGCCATTAAGCATTACAATTACGAATCAAAATTGTAGGTTCTTGTGCTCTTGTGCCTATACGGCTAACAAATGAAAATAGCATATTCTTAATTACCTTATTACACTATTAGTGTTAGTTAAACACAAAATCCCTCCTCTGCCACACAGAAATGTTGTGTATTGAGCAAAAAAAAGCCTGGTTTCAGGCGATTTAAGACATTATAACTGTCATATATATCACAACGCTTTATGTTAGTAGTCAGATGTGGCTCGTTTAAACAAATGCAGGACATAAACACAGATCAAGAGTGGCTTAGCTGCATTCCACTGTCACTGTACAACTCAACATGGTGCAAGATAGTGCACTATTTTAGAGTCAAAATCTCTGACCATACATTAGTGACAGTGGAATTAGTCAGACTCAGAGTAAACCACTCAAGTGAAAGTGGCTCTGCTGTTAACCTGGGAAAGGTTAAGACCTGTTCTCCAGGATGCTTCAAATAAACCAGAGCCTGATTAAACTGGAAGTTACGATCGCTCTCATAAAACAGAACCCAGGGTCTGTGTGTCCACAAATACCTGTGTAAATCACACCTGCCATCATAACTCAGCTGAAGTAACTGTAATGATAATCTGGAAAAATGCTGTATTATATTAAATAATAATAATAATAATCACATTTCAAATTAAAAACAACAGAACACACCACACCACAAACGGCTAGTACACTGCATACTACTAGATTGTATAAGAGGGTGCAGGGTACATTTCTCAAGCTTTTTATTCTCTATATGAAATGAGGTCTACATATGAGAAGTTCTGTGCTCAAAGCAGTCAGTTTGTGTCTACCGTCCACGAAAGACTACTCTATTCCCTCAGCATAAGGCAGTGAGAAAGCAGTTATCAGTCTGTCTCCAAGTGACAATCTGAAAGGCATTATTGTTTGTCATCTTCTTTGTAACCCTATTTCAGATTTCAACATCAAGTATGTTTGCAATGCACAGTTTTCTTCCTGACTCCCACTGTCAAGCGCACAGATGCATTTATTGATTTCAGTGTGAGAAGATGAACTTTCCAGTCGCAGGTGAACCAGCAAAGTCCTTGGAAATAACGCAGAGAACTAACGCTGTAACATTTAAATCCCAATGATCTCAAGCCTGTTTAATCAAGCAGATAAAAGCGTAACTTTGCAAGCTAGGTAAACCACATCTTAACGACCACAAAGTCCTTTAGAAATGGTATCAGTGTACTGGCATCGACCATTAAAGAGAGAGCATGAGATATGGACCATTCCTTAACTCAAGAGATCCCTGAGAGCATGCCTGAACCCAAAACACATGCCATGCAGAAAGCACCGGTCTCTCTCTCAAGTCCCTGAGAAATGTCCCTCAACGCCACAAACCTCAGGCGTGCATCAAGATGCAAGAATACAAGCCAAGCTGTTGAGATGTCACCACTAACCTTTGATGTTGCAATAAGGCTCAAGCGAGAGTCGAACGAGAAGAAAAACGTGTCGGCTGAAGGTTTAACGGCGGCACACTGAAAACATCCCACGATTTCGCGTTCAAATTCCTCCTCTAACCAACGTGCTCATTTTCCTTTCTCCCCACCGCTCATGTGTCTTACCTGAAGGGCATCTCCCACGACTGCAATTAGCTGCCAAGATTTCATTGTGGTCGGGCAGCGAAAACGCAAAGGAAAAGTGCCTCCTGTTTTCTCAGTGGAGGTAAACCGATTGCGCGCGGAGAGAGGCAGAACGGGCAACGGAGAGCGCGCGAGTGGTAGTCAGTGGACCGTATCCACGTGGTGCCATGTAAATGACTGCATCTGTCACTCCACGCGCCTGTGCCACAGTCATCCTTGTGATCCTTCTCAAGTTCACACCATTGAGCCTGACTTTGGCTCAGGGGTTTAGTGTAAACAACTCGAAAGTGATGCACGGAATCCTACAGCTTTTCTGCACCACAAGTCGATCTAGTTAAGTGGCAAATGCTGAGCTATGCATTCGGGCTGAAAGTTATGTTCTGTATAGATACCAGTTTCTTTTACAACCTAAATATATGAATGCATTCAGTTCATCTTAAATAAG
Organism: Squalius cephalus; assembly: GCF_949319135.1. Lineage (NCBI taxonomy): Eukaryota > Metazoa > Chordata > Actinopteri > Cypriniformes > Leuciscidae > Squalius > Squalius cephalus. The sequence continues at coordinate 41,742,136 of NC_137122.1, read as the reverse complement.
ATCCATTCTGTATTTATTCTTGCAAAACCATTAGAAACGAGCGATGGAACTGAAATAACTGCCACATACCATCACCCCTGAGATGACACCAGATGCTGAAATTAATAAATAAATACATTTAAAAAATGTCACATCTGATAAAATAGGTATAGGCGTATTTTCCAATTGTGTGCACTTGTATTAATCTATTTGAAATAAAAGCTTAAACTTAAAAGAAAAAAAAAAACATTAAAACTGATAAACAATTATTTTAGTATTATTTAGTATAGCCTATATACAAATTATACAATTTTATTTAATTGTTTTCTTTAAGGGTAAGTACACCCAAAAATAAAATGTCTGTCATTAATTACTCACCCTCATGTCGTTCCAAACTCATAAGACCTTCTTCATTTTCGGAACACAAATTAAGATATTTTTTTATGAAATGACTATTTTAATGATGCCTTGACTCTTTACTACCTTTCTAGGCCTTGAAAGTGGTAATGTTTGTTGCAGTCCATGGGGGGTCACAAATGGGGGGGTCAAAGAAATGTTTGAAATTGAAGAGTTATGCATCACCTGAAAGCTGAATAAATAAGCTTTCCATTGATGTATGGCAGTGGTTCTCAATTCCAGTCCTCGTGACCCACTGCTCTGCACATTTTGTATGTCTCTCTTATCTGACACACTCATTTCAGTTCATGGAGTATCTCCTAATGAGCTGATGATCTGGTTCAGGTGTGTTAAATAAGGGGGACATACAAAATGTGCAGAGCAGTGGGTCACGAGGACTGGAATTGAGAACCACTGATGTATGGTTTGTTAGGATAGGACAATATTTCGCTGAGATACAGCTATTTGAATCTGGAATCTGAGGGTGCAAAAAAAATTAAACATTGAGAACATTGCCTTTAAAGTTGTCCATTTATGTTTGCAATTGTGCTGTATTCACTCACAAAAATAAATGTTTTATATATTTATGGTAGGAAATGTACAAAATATCTTCATGGAACATGATCTTTACTTAATATCCAAATGACTTTTGTCATAAAAGAAAAATCGATAATTTTGTCCCATACAATGTATTGTTGGCTATTGCCACAAATATACCCGTGCTACTTGTGACTGGTTTTGTGATCCAGGGTCACATTTGTGTTCCAAAGATGAACAAAGGTCTTACAGGTTTGGAACAACATGAGTGTAATTAATCACAGAATTTTAATTTTTGGGTGAACTAACCCGTTAATAATTCAAATAATAATTGTTTTGAAGTAAATTTGCTTACCAAAGTGCATGCATACAATTTATAATGCCTAATTGCTGTTACAACCCAAAAAGTGGGATTTGTAGGCCTGCTCGACATTAATTTACACAGTTCATGGACAGTCTGGTATGGTGTTACGGTATGGTTTGGGAACATAACTGCACAGCTTAAATCTAAATTAGTACACCTGGTGTTGACAGCATTAAAATATTCTTCTTGTCCATCCATTTTCAATCTTAATCTTCAATACTTATATGAGAACTGCATTCTTAATCAGGTACAGAAAATTGTGTGGGACCAAACTCATTTCTTGTATTCACACTATGAACTGCTTCCCTTCTGGTACAAGATACAGAGTCCCAATGTGCAAACTAAACCGGTATAAGAATTCCTTTGTACCTGTATCTGTACGTATGTTGAATACGTGTTTATCCTGATCATTGTAAAGTCTAAACTGTCTTTTATATGTCCATGCAGCAACATGTAGTCCACAACAAATTTCCTTTCAAGGACAATAAAGTATACTACTACTACTACTACTACTACTACTACTACTACTACTAGTTGTGGAATATATTTGTTATTATTATATTTCCCTTACAATGATGTTGAAACAAAGTGTTCCAACACTCCCCGCTCTCTACTACTTTACTTTGAGTGAAATTGAGTAAAAACAATAAGCCCACTTTCACATCCATATCTGTATCATTATCCCCTTAACCATCTTTTTTTTAATCCTCTTACAGATCTGACAGATATATATTGCTGTCGGATAGCACGTGAATTCCCCCGTATTAACCCTGTTGTATTAAGTAGCCCGATCAAACTGCGCCCTGCCTTTGATATGAAATGCAATCACAGTAGTCAGTCTCATGCCTCTTAGCAGTCACTGCTGATAAGTTTAGCATGAGGCCTCTCCTGGACTTACCCCATCCTTGGCATGAGGTCGAGAACTTGAAAGGCATTAGTCGACTGCAAGGTCCTTGGCAACTGTGACATCTGACAACCACATGACAAGAAAATATCTCCCTTTTTTTTCCTGGTGAGCAGCAGGAGGCTAGTGTAGATCAGTGTGATAGCAGTCACCGCTGCAAAATCCCGGTGACAGTCTACATAAATTGGGTTAGCAGCAGCCCCCACAGAGCTGCATCAGGCAGGGAGACTAAAGGACTTGTCATAGGTGACCTCTATGTAACTACATCCCTGCTGCTTTGAAGTGCCGTGAGACATGATGTTTAATATGTATTCCATCCTGCCCTGACATTCCAATTTCTTAGCGCTTCACAATGTTTATTAGAGTGTTTTTATGCATGCAGACTTTTATCATTTCATCATGAGCACAGTCATCTGAACGTTTATCCCCCAAGTGCCAAAATTATGAACTAATAGCCCTGGGATGTTTATTAGCTGACAGCCGTCCTTCAAGCAAAACTCATCATGTTTGGGGAGTCTAGCATTCAAATAAAAAAAATAAAAATCATTTTTAGACCTCCAGTGAACTGGTGCTTGACTGAAATAAAATGTAACAAGCAGACTTTAATCCTTTCATCTAAGAGACACCATAGAGCCCCACTCTTTTTTTTTTCTTTTTTTTTGGTGCCATTCCTCAAGCCGTGACGCTATTCCCTCATGCATTAAATACCCAACACATTACAAAATAGGCCACCTTGTAGGGCCCTGCATGTTAACACACAGCATCCCACTTTAGGTGCAAATGAGAGCAAGGGGACAGGGAGAGGACAGAGGCTAGAGAGATGGACAGTTCCGTACAGTGGATTAGAGATTCTTCCTTGGCAACATTTATGGTTATTTATGAGTCTCCAACACAATATCGGTAATGGGTTACCGTTCATCCAGGTCTCCCCGGGCGCACCCCTATACGTTTACACAAATTAAAATTGGCAACATGCCATTTGTTTCCACAGCGCCTCTTGCTTCCAACCAGGTCGCTAATGGGATTATTCAGTTCTTGTTTTTATGAGCACAAACAATGTTGGAATCATCTGCGTGCCGTAGATCTGTTACCCTTATTTCCACTTTCTCATCTTTTTTAATTAGATTTCTGACTGATTTGTCCCGTGCAGTGATTGACAGATGCCAGTACGTGGTTATCACAGGCTTAGTATTTCACGGAAGGCACGCAGGCCAGTTAGCTGCACATATACTGTAGTGCGTCAAGGACGACTCTTACGATAAGCTGATAGAATCTGGGCCGTAGGTAGCAGAAGCAGCGGCAGTCTCTATAAATTGTCATTATTGAATATGCTGTTCTTCATGCCCATGCGATAAGAGTGCATTAAATGAGAGGGGTGCACAATGCCAGAGAGAACTGAAAGGAGACATTTCGATTTCATTTTCATCTGTTTAATTTGTTCCTATTACACGCAACAGCTCTACCTTTGTGCTCGGGCCTCCGAATCGGTTAAGTAATAATTGTAACGTTGACATGTTGAGCGATGACAAGGCAAAGCGGTCGAGGAGATTGTTGGTCACGTACAGTATATCCAGGAATAAGCTAAGAGGATTTTTCTCTCTCTCTGCAGCTCCTGGTGGGTGGGGGGGGGGGGCTGTCTCATCTCTTCATTGTCTGTGCGGCTGTTGAATCTGCACAAATTATTTATTCTCCATTCCCATAATTACCTCCTCCTTCTTTAAATAAGAGACACCGCTTGATCGCCAAATTGCCTGATGGTGACAATAACTCGTATTTGTCGGAAAAGTTCAAGGGCTGTGGCTTTCCATTGTGCAATAAAAAAAAGAAGTCAATAGAGAGATTAGCGTGCACTGAGAAACTCAATATATATTCAAATATGAATAGCAATGTGATTCGGAGTTAGCCTTCTAGACTATTATCTTAGGATAATCTCATCAGATTCTGTTTATTGCTTTCATTTATAAATCTGCCGTCCTCCCCAATTCAGCCCGCACTGTTTCATCATCTTATTTACTTAGAACAACTTTGAAGCTCTTAACAGTTGCTTTCCCCATGAGAGGCGGTCAGGGCCTCGACGCCCCAAGCTGCTCCCTACCTCAGAGCCTAATTGAGGGAGATGGGTAATGGAAGTGACTTCTCTGCCTTGTGAGAGCGAAAATTCCATCTTGCTACTAATCCACGACAAACTCTCAGGTTCAAAACCGTGTGACTCACCGGCGGAGCCTTGGCAAGAATTAAGATTGCAATCTATGGCAGATGAATGCTTATCTAATTGAGCTGATACTTTATGATTTAAATTAATGAGGCGAGAGGCGCCGTGACAGAAGCATGGTGTTGTTGCTTTTTAGCCGTTTCGCTCGCAGCCATGTAATTTTGTTAATACGCAGATTGCCGATACCAAAACGCAGGAATACCTTTGGGATCATGCCGTAACCACTGTCAGTATGATTGAAATGCAGTGGGGCTTTCCTCCGTGCACTGGGTGGGTTGTCGATGGGTATACCAATCGGTGGCCTGTCTTTGTAAGACAAAGGCAGCATGATGAATGCTGCCATCTCGATTTCGTCCCACATTCCACCATCTTTCCCTAAAACAGGGATATGTTCTTTATTCTGGAGTGGGGCCACGGAGCCTCATCCATCAACGTGGCAACACATGGTGCAGCACTGCTCATACCTTTACAGCCAAATCAATAAAACAATTCCAGCCATCTCCTTCACACTCCTGAGTTTCACAGTGATTATCTCGAGCAGCATTCATATTTCTTCCATTTGTGTATAAAACGCCTTGGGCATCAGGACAGAATGTTGAACATAATATTGATGGATGCAAGAGTCATTGACCTCTATTCCACCATGTTGTGGGTGCTGAGGGCTCGTTAGAGCTCGCTGAAGAAATCTCCTGCAATACGGGAATGGAGACTGATGAAGAGAATGGGCTTTTGTGTTTTCTTCAATGTGAGCAAATGATGTCTTGAGGTCTCAACAGGCAACGGCACAGAAAATGAGAGAAGGAGAAAAAGAAAACGAGAATGTGTGTCAGCAGTGGGCGGATGTGGGCCAGGCACCAGATCATTTAGTACTGAAGGCTTCTGCTATCCGTTAGCATTCCTAATAATCTCAATGGAAGCAGTCAATCTGAAAAGTGCCATCTTGGAACCACAGAATTTTCTTAACCAATCGGTTGAGCCATAAATGCCATATGACCAATGACACAAACAGTCTCAAACACTTCCCTACTTGAGGTGCGTTTCCCAAAAGCATTATTAGCCAACTATATTAGCAAATTCTGTCGTTATTTGGTGAGAAGAACAAAATAGTGAAGTTTTCCTCAGATGGCAGGTTTGTTTTTACAGCAATAATCTCACATGAATCGATCTCAAATCTTTTCATTAGCAGAAGCTATTACTCCAGCACCTGTGTAACACGTTTGACGACAATGCTATATTGTTTAACCAACACTGTTTGAATGATGGATGTGTGAGAAAATTACTGTAGATCCGGGTTGTGAGTTAGTTATTTCTGCAACAATGCAGTGAACTAAGCAGTGAGTACAAGAAATGGACAAGAAATGGACAAAATATATCTAAATATATATATATACGTCTCCACATATTAGTGTGTTATCAGGGCATTTTTGTGATATCATAATCTTGTTTCAAATGATTTTCTTAACCAATTAGCACAATGCTAAGCTAGTTGCCTGATGAAAAACATGTCATTATCTTGATGTCTTGCTAATCAAAAAAGTTTATTTTAAACAGTTATGCTAAGCTAGTAGGCAAAGCTGTTAGCTTGCTAACCAAAGGCTAACTGAAATCACAAAGAAAGGGAAATGTTTCATTTCACCATGTTTAGCTTTTAATGAGATATGTCATTCAAAAGACATATTTTATGACACACCCTAAAACAATTTTCTAATCGGCACAGAATAGAGTAAGCCTACACGTAAAAAATGTCTCAGCCAATGGAATGGCTGTGGGGATGATAGATAGGATTTTGCACAACAACATCATCTAGTGATTAGCAGCTGCTAACAGGCTAACCAGCCAAACAACAGCATGCTGCTGCACCAAAGCCGTCCTCACCACATCCTGCCCTGATCAATCCCTGATTACGATTCACCCACGCAGAGCTCTCATTATCATCTACATCGTTTACTGCGCTTGATAGAATGGTCTGGCCTCTCTCTGATAACTTGTATTGGGAAGTTAAGTCAATTGAAACTCTGAGCTGTGCTTTAGAGAGACAGGAAGAGAGAAGTGGGAACTTTAGGATGCCACAACGCACTCCCCATCCCCAACGACATTAAAATATGAGAGTTAGTAATAGCAAAGTAGGGGGACACAATATTACTTTCTTAAATTATGTATAGTCTGTAATACATACACCATGATAAACAACCTTCATGAAATATTTAACCGGCTCCCCTCCGATCCACTCTCATTCACTCCATTGATATGACTTTCCTCTTTAATAGTGCGGCAGCAGCCACATAATAACCTTTGTCGTCGGAAACATGCTGTGCTGTGCGTGCGCCACCGAAAAGAAGGGAAAATAAGAAGGGGAAAAAATGCACTGCTAAATGTTTGCTTCAAAATTCATAAAGCGCATTACTGGGTGAGATGGAGCGTGAAAGGATTCTATCCAGTGAACACACATGCAGGCTACACTGGCTCAGAGCATATACAGGCCTGGCTGCTGTTTCCTACCCTCATTTAATTGCATGTTTCCATGGTTACTGCCATACTTGGGAAAAAAGACAATAAACAAAAACAACAACAACAACAACAACCTAAAAATATTATCATCCAGATCGCTCCGCCAAAATAAGGCAGGGGCGAAGACGCTACAAAATATATAAGCTCAATATTTATTTTGACACGGTGCTATTGAATAGGAAGTCCTTTGAAAAATCAAAGTCAAAGGCTTATGTCTTTGAGACAGTAAAAACTTTGCTTAGTCACCTAGGAGACTAGTTGTATTTTTAGTCATGTAGCCTCTGGTGTTTTGCAAACATATTTTTTCCTTTGTAACGGATTTCTCATTTGGAAAGTGCAGCAGGTCAAGGTAATTTCAGACAAGAGGCAGTCACACGGGCTGTCGGAGCACGTTCAGACACATTTACATGTGAAGAATAGGGCAGAGAGTATGACCTGAGCACATTCATTCTGCACCGCTCAAGAGTTCAGACTTAACTGATGCAATTCCAAAGCAGGGAAGATGCAACCAACTGCAGTACTGTAAATTTCCCATCACCGTGAACTACTCGAAAGACGAAACCCATTTTACTTCTCCCCAAGTGCTGTGAGAGCATGAGACGTTCACACAAAAGTGCATATTTTTTTCATTTTTCTTTTTTTTTCACCAGGGATACATCAAATGAATATCCACCAGCATTGTCTGGCTTTTATGCTGAGAAAATGGAGAATGCCAGTATGAATTCAGAGTAGAAATTGCATGCCTTCACCTAGCTCGGGGCTGTCACACTGTGTATGTCAGTCATGTGACAAGCACAATGCAATTGGTTGGGGTCTAGATATGCTGACCAAAGAATAAGAGATAAACTCAGATTTTTCACCCAGACAAAATGAAACCCTCACTGCACACAGCTGAGCTCCTCCACGAGCCTTCGAATGGTTTACTCGATCAAGATCAACCCTCTTAACATAATGACAATGCCCCCATCACAAAGCTACCATCTGCCAGTTAGTTTGCGGCAATCTGCGAGACGAGTGACTAATGCCGGAATAGAGGGTTTCGATGCAAGAATGTTAATGAAGAAAACTCAAAACAAAGCAACATAATGCTGGAGTGCAATGAATATGCCTTTTGTGTCCTTGTTGGACTGTTATTGAGGAAAATCACATTTTTTTCATATATAAAACTACTTACCTGCGTTCAACTCCACTCAAGCCTGTTGTACAGAAATTTGGCAAAATCTTAGGGATGCACTGATGTAAAAAGAAATTCCATCTGTAATAATAAAATAAAATAAAATAAAATGAACATGAACATGAACAATTATATATCCAATACAAATACATTTAAAAATTATAAAAATGTCTACTGTTGGCTGATGGTATAATGCATCTCTACTAACTATGCACGATTAATATGTTCAGTTGCATTTTACTATTTGCATTTTCCCACAGCTGTCCAGTGACAAAACACACCTGACACCATTTTTTGGTCACAGGTTGAGAATTGCTATCTTAGAACACCAAATCCTCGGTTTACAGAAAGGAGGTACAGGACTGAGAAACATTAATACTTGGCCAAGGTCAGTGCCTAGAGTTTGTGACTCAATAATCTATAGGCTAAGATATAATCAGAGGGAGACAAGTAGTTGTTAGTGGTCCCTGCACACTGAAGAATGAATCAATCCATCCAGTGACAGTACAATTCCACAAGCGGGTATCAGCTTTTCTCTACAGCCAAGATGACAGACAACTGCTCTTGATTGGCCATTGAGAAAGATGCGTCCCAAGGTGCTGGAAGACAAAGTGACATAAATGCAATACACATTTTGTATGCAATAGGTTCTTGCATTAGCTGTTCAAAAAAGCATGTATTATCATACTCTTGTCTATAAAGATGACAGTAATGGAGGAAAATTGCACCAAGTAAGAGACTCAACATGACTGATTGAATATAATCATAACGCAAAATTTAGTTTACCAAAAGATACCTCTAATCAATGAATCTCATTATTTCAAAATATGCTTTAAGTTTACAGCAGGGATAAATGTAGCCCACATTAGCCGTGGAATATACAGAACAGCGTTTTGCTGTTTTAAATTTCCCAAAAATGCATAAACCCTGCAAAAACAGCTTGCATACATTTGCTCCACCAAGAGCAAAACCAATTAGGTGAGTGACCCCTTTTGTCACAAGGCGTTTACACCGGCATGTTTATTTGTTGCTTTCTTCACCAGTCAACATGCTCTTATTCACTATGATCAAGGTCACTCTCCTCTATTTATTCCGCATTACAGAGCCGTCGCAACAAAACCCCTTCCCTCTGTCCAAGTCTGGACTGATGCGCAATGACCCGACTACTATGGCCAATACTGCGGCTAGAAACCAAATTGCCTCGCTGACTAGGCCTCCGTAAATACTTAAATTGCAATGGACAGATTGGACATCAGTCCTCACTGGACACAATTACCACAGAGGTCCAGCTAGTGAGCCCCAAAAGATCCCTCTGCCCTTCAGAGTTATCAGGTGTGCCTGCGGGACCCTGATAAGACCAAAGAAGTCTGCTTGGAGCACAGCGAAGGAACGCTCCATTTATGCTCGAAACAAGTCTTTATCTTGCTCTCTCTCTCATCCTCTGTCAATATTCCCCAAACGTGCCACGGTTTGACCATATCAAGCAAATTATTGGCATCAAAGGCAAATCGGAGGGAGTTTAAGGGGTTGAGTGTTTAGGTGGCACGAGCGGGCAATGGATCTTTGTCGTGAGAGAAAAGAAAGGAGCGGGAGAAATCCTCTTACGGGTGGAATACTGATGAGAGCGTGATTGAGCTGGTGTGCTAGCGATGGAGAAGTGATGTCACTGATGAGGCTATTGCAGGCAGCTGGAAATGACAGCAGGAACCTGACGCCAGCTCTGCCTTCTGGCTCACACGGTATCCTGCTGCTCACCTCTCACACCGCACAAACCATCTGAACTCGAGTCAACAAAATCTCCGGTAGTTCCTTTTGTCTCACCGACATTCTCCAATGGCCGAGAACACAATAAACACCTTGTAAGCACAAAAACAAGTGTGGAAATCCCAATCTGCTACAGATTATACCTAATAACGTCACAGTACAGGAAACATATGAACGCTGCATAATTTCAAGGCCCTATTTACATACCAAAGAAAACAAACTCTCTGTAACAATTGTGTATGCCTTGTACCCATATCTGAGTGTAACATTCAGACACAATAAAAAAAAAAAACGATCATGACATTTTAACCATATCAAATATGAGGAAAAGTCAATCAAAAGATGAATATTACATTTATTTTTCGTCCGCCATGAAAAGGGCCCCGGCTCACTCATCCAAGGAATGAAATTAATAGCATTTAAAGCAGCAGGCGAAGGGGAAATGTGTTTCTCTAGATCCTCTGCTTCCTCCCTGCCCCAGGCGCTCCGCTACACAACTATATTTCACAGCAAAAGCTAACAATGCTGCCATCTTAATGACCCTAGCAAGGCCACATTATTCCAGAATTTGTTTGTGCATTTCCACTCCCAAATATGCAATTACTTCGCTGCTCGTAAACAAAGTAATAATGCTAGATTTCATATCTGACCCCACAGTACAAACCTATCCATTGTCCGCTCGCGACACCAACGCATCTCACCCTAGAGATAATAAAGCAAGGCTACTACATCAAATCAATCAATGTCTATAAACAATATGTACAGTGGGATCCCGAAAAGTCTAAGAATTAAATTCAGTTCAATTACATAATTTGAGTGGCGAGTTAAAAAATGTTTGAAAGAAGTTGCTTATAGGCTCACCAAGGTTGCATGTATTTGGTTAAAAAATACAGTATAAAAACAGTAATAATGTAAATATTATTAGGATTTAAAATAACTATTTTCTATTCATATATTTTAAAATGTAATTGTGATGGCAAAGCTGAATCTTCAGCATCATTACTCCAGTCTTCAGTCACATGATCCTTCAGAAATCATTATAATATGATGATTTGATGCTCAAGGAACATTATTAGCAATGCTGAAAACAGTTGCAGTGCTGTTTCATATTTATGCAGAAGTGTGGTACTTTTTTCAGGAATCTTTGATGAATAGAAATTTAAAAAAATAGTTTTTAACATTATAAATGTAGTTACTGTGATTTTTTTTTATTTGATTTTTTTTTTTATCAATTGAATGTGTCCTTGCTGAATAAAAGTATTCTTTTCTTCTTATTCTTAATTTCTATTGACGGCAGCGGTCTGACACAAATGTGATGGAGAAAGAGAAGCCATTTGAAATGAATCTGGTGAAGGTTGTGAATATGCTACAGTCAAACCTGAAGTATTTCTGTCAATTCTAGCCAGGTGCAGTCACTCCAGGAGTGAGATGTGGAGCTCATTATCCTATGCATTTAGTGGACGAAGGGCCTGTTTCACATACAAATAAAAAGACAGCATAGAGATGTTGCGTACAGACTGAATTTAAATGTACATTACAAGACAATATCAAAGCCCGAATTCAGCCCGTTTCCACTGGATGGCAGTATCTGTTCAATTAAGGCATATGGATGTTTATACATTTAATTATGACTTAATGCAGCACTTAAATGTAACCTAATTTCATTTGTGCAGGGAATATACAGCATGCTACTTTACTGCTGTGTGGTTCAAACTACTTAGCAGAATAGTATTATACACTGCTCAGGTCACTGGTTAGATGATTGTATATGTATCTCGCCATCCAAACATCCGGTTTGTGACTAAATGCATCTGGCTCAAAAGCATTCCAGCTCATTTGTCAAAAGAGGGCATCTTCTTATGACAAAAGATGCACATAGAAAATGTCTTTCTTTTATGTGGTCCTTCAATGACTGTGCAAAAAAGAAAGAAAAAAAGCCTTCAGGATTCTGTTAACCACCCATTACGTAGATTGCAAAGATTGTCTGCATAGCTCAGACAGGTTTGCATTTGAGATACAAATGGAAAGCAACAGCAAAAATTCTGCACAAGTGCCCTTGCTAATTCACACAGATATTGCTATGCAGAACATGTCAATGTTAACGGCCAATCAATAATTGATCATCTTTTCCACAGATTCCTCAATACCTAATAAATGTACCATTGTGCTGAAGTCCATTACTGAACTATTCTGCTTTTGCAGCTCCCACATTCCCTCCTTCAATGGAACAGAATAGCTACAAGCTTTACAAGATGTTAAATCAATCTATCTGCTTATTGAAGTGTCTTGCTGAACTTTTGACTTGCCTAAAAGTCCATCTGTGTGGCATTACAATTACAAACACAACATGCTATGCGGAATCCCATTGTTTCTTGCCTTGGGAATTCACACAAAATCGGAGACATTCCCCGATTCCCCTGAACACACACACAGTTCTGCAGTACTAGTGTCACATCTTGTAAGAGTGTCAAAAGGAATCCCATTAGGGACCGGGATCATGACGAAAAGACCTGGACGGAGTTGTCCGAGCCCAGTGAGAGGTTAAGGGAGGATCAGAGAGAAGAAAAACAAGAAGAGGTACGCTGCCACACAGAGTTACCATTTATGAGGTCACTGTCGTTCCCCTGGCTTTGGCCTTGCAGCTATTTTGAACTGGCCTGACCTACATCTTGTCGGCAGTCGGCAGCAGACCTTTGCCTGACATGAGGCCCTCTCTGGGCCAAGCAGTCGCACTGCTTTTTGCTTGTAAATATCTGTTGACAAGAGCAAAACATCCTTTACTTTCCCATGGCTGATGTTCTTGCTGAGTATTATGGGTAGTCAGCGAGGCACATAATACTCTAATCTTCTTCTGATTATATGGTAGCACGTATGTGCATGCACACAGTTATTATAAATCACTGCACCTTTTAGCCTGACTTAAACCCAACTGTATAATCATGGGTCTCCAAAGAATAAAACCATTCACCCAAAATGATAAAGCCTTAACCTCACATTTCAAAGCGAGATTATCTCTGGACAGAACCCTTCCCACTTAAAGGTGGAGTGCATCATTTTTAATGTGAAAATGCATTCTTCTATCCAAGCTTAAGACATTCATAGCCTGACTTAACACAATAACAGAGCAAAGCTGTTGCTGTGTTTGTGTGAATTTCCTGACCAGACCCACATAGCAACACTGTTTCAACCAATGGCTTGTGTTTGTGGGCAGGACAATATTTTTGGGGTGGTTGAGTATGATTTCACTTTTCTAACTTTAGTTAGTGTGTAATGTTGCTTTTTGAGCATAAACAACATCTGCAAAGTTACAACGCCCAAAGCTCAAAGCAAAGGGAAATATTTGCTTTTAAAGAAATCGTTTTTTAAGGACTACAACAAAAGGCTGGTAGGGATTACACGACATTCCTCCAGGGTTAGTGACATCACCAACCCTAAAATTTACATAAACCCCGCCCCCGGGAACAAGCATGTTGAGAAGAGGAAGAGTTGTTGTAGTCGAGCACATTTGTGAGTCAGCTCAAACTGTAGCATCCATCTTTTCACATGCAATAGAAAGTCACTCTGTGTGCATCTCACAACAGTTCCTATACTAGCGATTTATAGATTATCATGACAGAATATGCTAATTGAAGTTATAAATTCATCAACTAACCATTCAGAGACGCCCTGTTGCATTCTACGTGTTGTCACTTCTTCTTGAGTCTCTCCATCTTTGTCTGACCCTGTTTAAACATAAAAGACAGAACAGTTTCTGTCATTTTAGTGTGTGTCTGCGTGAGGTAATTGGAGCTGCTAACACAGGAGCTCTTGAAACCCCGCCCTCTGTGTCGGAGCAGCAGCATATTTGCATTTAAAGGGCCAGACACAAAACGGTGCGTTTTTGCTCACCCTCAAAAAGTGACAACTTTAACATGCTATATAAGAATATCTGTGGGGTATTTTGAGCTAAAACTTCACACACACACACACACACACACTGGGGACATCATAGATTTATTTTACATTTTGTGAAAAGGGCATTATATCACCCCTTTAAGATGGGGGAAGAGTTCAAGAAACCATTTGAAAACAGTCAATCGGTCTCTTTCACTAACCCTAACTCTTTCACACATGTATTCGTGCATAAAATCGGCATATAAAAAATTTAACGTAGGATTCATGATTCATGAATATGTTTGAACTAAATTTAATTCTAACTTCATTATCAAATTTAGAACCAACTGAAACCACATACATCCGGTGGCCTTAGAAATTTGAAGTATTTTGAAGTATTCATCATTTCAAAATTTACAACAAAATTACTAGCTGCAGGCGCAGTCTCTCATTTAGAATAATCATTAGAATGAGGGTAATAACAAATGTATGGTTTTCTGCAGAAATATTGAGTGAGAACTTTTCCTGTGCACATTAAATTATTGCTGAATGAGGCCCTTTATTTTTGCATTTAAATTTGGTGAACTGCTAATGGCACAGAAAGTGCATACTTCAACTTTAAATACGAGGGTTCCAAAACCAGTGGGTGAGAAAGCCAGGAGACATTAGTCTGTTAATGGATGATCAGCATGTGTGTGTCAGAATTCAGGGAGACCCTCTTGACTCAGCAATTGTGTTTCTGGAATAAATCTCTAAAAAGCCTTTGCAATAATCTGCTTGACTCATGCCCAGACATAGCCAGTGTGCACTCCAAACGGCAGGCTGCAATGAGAACCAAACAGAGAAATGGCAACAGTTTATGGAGAATGAGCGGGCTTCTCTTAGAAGCCAAGCAGTGGATAACAGAACACAACAGAGTCAGTCAGGTTTGAACAAAGCACTGTGGAGACAACCTGAAACCCTGTGCCGTAATAGGCAGAGAAATAAACAGAATTTGAATCTTTTTTCTTTTCTTTTTTTATAAATATATAAATATTTCTTATTTCAAACTGATTTGAAATTACACCAGGGTGAAAAGTAAACAAAACTAAACAAAGACTATAAAAAATAATTTACACACTTCACATTAAGGTTAATTTCCTAATAAGTTTTTATATTAGGTGTCATGAACTAACAATGAACAGCAATTATTTTACAGTGTTTTTTTGTGTCTAGGTTACCGGTACACTTAAAATAAATGATGTTTTATTAAAGTTCGGGAGGAGCACGTTCAGATAATTAAACACGAGTGGACCACACTCTGTTAATCAACCCAATCAATGAGGTAAGAGGTGTATATATACTGCAAACTTACCTCCGCTCGTTGACAGTTTAACAGCATCCCTCCACCACCCCATCTCCTCACTTCTAGTCCTAAATACTCTTACAACAACGGGGGAGTACTCTGGGTTCGGGTAAAATTTCCGAGCTCGGAGCCCTCCCCCGGACAGCACGCCAAATACGCATAATCTTTACCCTGTTTAATTGATGTAAGGGTGAACTCGTGAAAGTGTAACCGGCAAGATTAATGAATGGTAATGCATTAGCTAATACATCTTTTTCATTAACTAAAGTTAACATAGAAGAACCTTATTGCAAACTGTTGCAACTCAACTTACAGTACCACTCACACAAGGGCTTGCAAGTGTCCAAATCTGTAATTACCTGTGAATGAAGAGAAAATGAAAAAGAAGTGATAAAACGAACGAGAGTGAATGAGAGAACCACTGTATGTGTAAATAAAGACAACTAATTAAAATGCCTTAAAGCATTAAAACAATGAAAATCAGGTCAATCTATGCCACCACGTGTGTTCATTTTATGGCCACTAAACTCTAAACAGATTATTTTAGACCTGTCTATGAGTTATTGACAACCTTGTTCTTTTCATCTACTAGAGTCTATCAGCCAGCAGTCAGGACAAAACATTCAGGCAGTGCTTGTGTTTGAGTGGTTCTCGTTGACTTTAAAGAGCTGACCAAGAGGCAAACTCTGCTCTCCATCAGCTTAGAGGTATCGACAAAATTTAGGAACTCTCTGGACGTTTCAGACCGAATTCATATGCTCAAGGTGGGGAAAATTAAATCTATAGTCATCAATCAGAAGGCTCTTGAGATGCTCAAGTGCTTGCATGTGAATGGCTTCTTTACCTCTGTCATGCAATAGCGGGGCGGCCCACCGGTGATTATGTTTGGACATACAGGCTCTCATAAATAAGCTCTGCCATTCTGCAAGTGGGGACCTGAAAGGCAACGGGCCCCGGGGAGACATTTAGTGTGCTAACAGAGCCCGCGAGTATACAGAGATTAGAAAGCTGTCTTTTTATGTGCCTGCCAATATTGCGGCAGTGTGTCGTTAAACTCATCACACTTCCAAATCACAGCTGTAATATGCAGTAACATTTTAAACGGAGTGTTAAATATGGTATCTTTGGTAGGTGAGGTTTTTCTGAGATGATAAGTATGCATTTGTGAAATCTGTCATTTAGCAGACACGATTATCCAAAGTGATTTATAGCAGGACAATTCCAGGGACCGTCCCCCAGGAGCACCTCAATGGCAGAAGGGAACTGCACAATAAAACCCACCCTCACCACCATGCAGCTTCAACACAACTGCGTTTAACAATCAGTCCATTAGCTTTCCTTTATCATAAGTGTCTAAGTGCTTGGTTAAAACAGACACATTCAAAATGTACAATAAGTGTACTGAATACGTAATTAATCTTTAACTAAGGTTTATGTTTGTATTCATGGACTTTTAGTTTGCTTTTCCTTGTTTCCTGTGTCTTTGTACCCCATGTTCCCGCTCTTTATTTGTTGCCATAGTTACTGATTTAGTTGCACACCTGTTTCTAGTTTGCTTGTTTCACTATGTATTATTGTATTATTATTTATTATTGTATGTATTATCATTATGCTGCATTCACGCCTTAATTGTCGTAATTATGTAGGCTCGAGAAGACAGCATGTGACGTTCTATTTGGAGCTGTTCACTTCCTCAGATTGGGAATTATGTGTGTCTATGGCAACACTATGAATGCCTAAATGAATCTACAGCGGTTATGTGGTACAAGTTGGAGCTCTCAGAAAACTCCCATCTTACAAGCTGTAATTACTAGCTTTACAAGGATGTGAACGCTTTTTACAAGTTGAAACCTGTGGCCAAAACTGGTCTTCCGGGTTCCCTCAGATTAGTTTCATCAGAGTTTTTGAGGCCTCATCGTCTATTAGTGTTTTCATGTACACCTTTTTCTCATTGCATTGTGGTCTTATTGTTTATATTTAGTTGTTATGTTTATTTTAATTTGGTATTGTACAGCACAGTGGTCAACTACTGTTGTTTTTATTGTGCTTTATAAATAAATTTTGGTAATTTCAACATGGCGTGAGCACACCTTTAAGTCATCAGTTTTCCTCAGTTCTTTGATTTTGAAGCACAATAAGAAATTAATGTCAATGTATGTTAATTATTTTTGTAATTTTAGTAGGTAAAAGTATATTTTAATTCAATACCTTTCTAACAATGCTTAAATAAGAATGAACTAAGCATAATAAACATCCATCATTAAGTGTAATTAAAAAGTACTTAAAAGCACCGTCCTTCGGATGAGATGTTAAACCGAGGTCCTGACTCTCTGTGGTCATTAAAAATCCCAGGATGTCCTCCGAAAAAGAGTAGGGGTGTAACCCCGGAATCCTGGCCAAATTTGCCCCTTGGCCCCTGTCCATCATGGCCTCCTAATCATCCCCATATACTGATTGGCTTCATCACTCTCTCTCCTCTCCACCAGTAAGCTGGTGTGTGGTGGGCGTTCTGGCGCAATATGGCTGCCGTCGCATCATCCAGGTGGATGCTGCACATTGGTGGTGGTTGAGGAGATTCCCCCCTTCCATATGTGAAGCGCTTTGAGTACCTAGAAAAGCACTATATAAATGTAACGAATTATTATTATTATTATTATTATTATCATTATTATTATTAAAAGAGCACTAAACTGCATATAAGTAGGACTTAAGTATCTGTAAATACATTCAAGATTATAATAAAAATACAAAATTAATATTTTAATAATTGAAACAATGATTATAATAAAAACAAGTGTAGCAGATTAAGTTTCAGCTTACAGTATTTAGTTGCAGTAAAGTGCATTAAATTTACCGAATAAATGACATTAAATGTCAAGTATATCATATGTGTTTGGCAGTCTCTATACAACATTATACTTTGAATATATTTCAAGTCTATTATACTTAACTGGACTCGCTTAATGCTGAATTTAACACAATTACAAATCATACTAATAAAATAAAGTTGCAAAACACTGTTCCAAAATAATACATTAAGCACATGCTAATGAACATACAAATATGTGTGGACTCTGAAAGTATATTATTTTGATAATCAGTACTTTTTAGACTTAACCCCTTAAGTGTCTTAAGTATAATAAAAATAAATAATTATGATAAAAAGAACACATGTGCATTATAGCTCACTGCCACATCACAAATGGTAAATCTATTATTTTTTTCTTTATATTTAAACATTTTCAGAAACTTTTTTTCTAAAAAACATTTAATGGATGTTATCTTTTAAACTCTTGGCATGAAACCATTCTTTCATGATTTTTCATGTTCATCGCTATTTCAAAATAAAGGTCTGAACACACCTTAGGAGTATGAAAATATTATTGTCGCAAATTGATAAATTACGGAAGAATATGAAAACTAGAGATTGTAAGCTTTCAAATTATATATAGTTTGTCAAGATTAGTTTAGGTTTAATATAGGATATTACTGTTTTAAATTTGCAATGGCTGTGGGCCCATCGGTGGGCCGGTGACACACTTTTTTTCCACAAGGGTATATAAGCACATGATTGACTGGTCTTTACCCAGTCCTTTAGATCCAGTGTAAGAGTAAAACCTTATGATTAAGCAAAGAATGAAGTATTCCCTGCAATAACTGCAGTATTTGTTTTCCAAGCTATAATTCAAAAGAGATACACACAAATGATACCCAAACTGAAGTCATGTCTATCAGAACTAAACACCCTTTTCCTACCAGATTTAACAAAGAAGGTGTCAAACTGAGGCAGTGATATTAATTGTTTTTCCTGTCTATTGGCGTAAGAATTCATTGTCTGAGACACTGAGAGTCAATCCACAACCAAATTTGTTTTCACCAGAAAGGCTTATCTTGTCTTGACATTTGAAAAAAATGAAACATATCAGTAAATTACTCTGTGAATATTGAATCCGCAATAAATTAAGTACCTTCTCTCATGTCTAGTGGGATCAGCGTATCGTGATACACTTCAGAAAGTCTGAGTTGGAAGGAGGGAGCGGGGGGGGGGGGGATAGGGGGATTGAGTCTTTCTTGAAGATATCTTGAACAAAACCACATCTCTCTGATATAAGGCCTCAGGCTTTTTATATGAATCAACCAAGCAAGGCTACTGCTACAAGTGTATACTTCTGGGCTGCAGCTCTGAAACTTTACAGTGCCTCTCTGGGATCTAAACCTACTACACAATGTCTCTAAAATCCACAGTCATGTGATATATGGCTTTTTCTTTAACGGAGATATGTGGGGCACCACCGAAATGTTATCATGTCACATGTGATTTGACTTTTTAAAATAAAAAAAATAAAAAAACGTGGATGACATCTATGAGTCAAAGTACTGCTCACTTACACACAATTCTCAACTGGGGTTTATATATGCATTGAAAACTTTGTTTGCATGACTGTTTTGATCTGCTTTGGCTATAGAAATAGCAATTACACATGCACACTGCTCAAATTAATACACTAACATTACCAATATTGTTTAATGCGCAGCGATTAAAAACAGCTAAACCATGAAGGATGTCGTATTAGCTTTTTGATGCATGAATTATTAAATCACTGTGTTTACATAATTATTTTATACGAGAATAACAGAATCGGAAAATACAAATATACTGACATGACCTTTTCATATAGCTATTTTTTGATCTCACTAATAAATAAATTCTGGCATCAACATGCTCATCATCTGCATTCATGGTATACAAAGATTCCAGTAATGAGCATGATGCACATATACAGTCCATACCCATGGATGTTTGTGCTGAATAAAAAAAGCTACAAACAAACAGATATTTAGTAAGACATTTTTCTTGGACGCAGAGCATACAAAGCATGAGTAAACACACTCAGCTGGTTCACTGCAAAATGTATTCATTACTCTACAGCAACAGAAAAGTAGGCCCAGGCGGTGCAAACTCAGCATATCCTTGGAACTCTGAATACAGCAGACCATATGAATATCCCATGGAAAGGAGGGTACATTTACAGAGCAAAGTGTGTGGGAAAGTTCCAGAGGAGTCTGAGTATCAAAGAGCTCAGGCCTGGACAGCGAGTGTCCACCTTGGGAAACTCAAGACTCTGACACCATAGCTGCAGGCCATAGACGAAAGCAGCAAAAGTTCTGCAGTGCCACAGAAGAAACCCAATTACATTCCCACCGTTGCCCAGCTCAACCCCTCCTGCCAAATCTGCTTCATGATAAGGAATGGCAGCAACATGGGAGAGCCTTTATACAGAAGAACTAGTGATCGATCCAACTTCTCTCCAATTAACAGCAAGGTAAATCCCTCTCCGTGGTCCCTTGAACGTGTTGCCAATTAGTGCTGGATGGCAGATGCTTGAGGGCACTTTCAACAGACCTGCATCTCAAATTTGTTTAGAAATGCAGAGGCTGTTATTCAATTTCGCTCCCTCTTAATACCTCATGCCTCTTCACACACCGCTTATCTGGGGAATTGCGATTAACAAAGATGTCTAACACACACAGGGTTACCGATTGTGGTTTAAAGGCCTTCCAATATTCAGTCCGTATCGGCTTTTGTTTATTTCACAGCTTCAGAGAGCCAGTTCAGGTATTGGAGCAATGCCTCGCTCACACAGCGCTTGTTCCTGCTGTAATGAAACGGCAATAGTGGAATGCTATTGAATGCTTATTTCCCACTGACCTTAAAAATGCAGACAGCAGCACAGAATCTATATTTAAAGTAAACATGAAACGCATGCGGCTTTGGCTTTTTTGCCTGCCGTCTTTGACACTATCTGCACTGAACATTTTTCTGAAGCAAATGTGCATTTTAATCTAGGGATTGTGAGATTTAAATAACCCCTGGCCTAATCACAGCACTCGCTCGCGAGTCCTTCACCACGTACGATAGAGAGCCTTGGCCGTAGCTGGTTATTAACAATACACTTCATTACACGCTGCATACGCTCAAGTGGAAAGGCAGGTTAAAAATAGCATGCTTTGAGATTTGGTTCGTATGCTTTAATAGCTCATGAACGTAACTAAAACAAAATGTCCGAGGAGGTTGCCTGGCAACAAAGGCAGCTCAATTCAAAATGTTTCTACTTAATGAAAGAGTTGAGTAGGTGGCGCAGAATCAGCCCGAGGAAATGGTTTTAGTCGACGCTTGTCGACACTTTCGCTCGCCATCTTAAAAGCACTGATGGCAAAACATTGTCTCGGGACTTCCCCTCTCTTCTTTGTGAAAATGAAACCAATTATAGTATGGTCAATTATTTCCAAGTTAATTGCCGTTAAAGCCTTACTTGTCAAAGGCTAATGGCTATAATCCCGATAAGAGGTCTAATTACGGCAGTTATAGGAGTAAATGGATTTAAGAGTCTGGTGGCAGGTGAAAACAGACAGTCTTTCTTCCATTCTAAATTTTACTCGAATGAACGAGTAAACTGGGGACCTGTTATCGCAACGCATCACATTTTCTAGCATAACAGGCCTTGACCCCATTGTGGATTGAACTCGCGACCGCTCACGTTAACCAAACACTTAAGATGGAAGCACCATCACTCACAGAGATGTGTAATCGTGCCCTTATCTCTTCACAGAGAAAGATTTTACCATGACAACCAAGGTACACAAACAATCGAGCAGCTTTGTTACACCTGCTATTGTGGCTTTACAAAAATGTGCTAGTATCATTTTGAAGGCTGATAAAAAACTAAAATGATATACTACCCTTTTTTAGGCTGCATTTGTTCAAATGTGACCCTGGACTACAAAACCAGTCACATGGATAAATGTTTTGAAATTGAGATGTATACATCATATGGAATCTGAATAAATAAGCTTTCCATTGATGTATGGTTTGGTAGGATAGGACAATATTTGGCCAAGATACACCTATCTGAAAATCTGGAATCTGAGGGTGCAGAAAAATCTAAACATCGAGAAAATCACCTTTAAAGTTGTCCATTTATGTTCGTGATTGTGCTGTATTCACTCACAAAAATAAACGTTTTATATATTTATGGTAGGAAATTTACTAAATATCTTCATAGAACATGATCTTTACTTAAAATCCTAATGATTTTTTGGCATAAAAGAAAAATCGATAATTTTGACCCATACAATGTATTGTTGGCAATTGCCACAAATATACCCGTGCTACTTGTGACTGGTTTTGTGATCCAGGGTCACAAATATACTGTACAGTAAAAGCCATAATATTGTTATTAGAGTTAGAATTAGAGTTTTAAATGGTCGTTTGACAGTAAAAGTTAAAGCTGAATTTTCAGCATCAGTCTCACAATGTCACACATTTTCAGAAATCATTCTGATGATGTGGTGCTCAAGAAACATGTATTATTATTATTCTGAACACAGTTGTGCTGCTTAATATGTTTGCAGAAACTGTGGTGCATGCTTTATTTTAGGATTCTTCTATGGAAGTTTATCTTTATTTAACAGTATTCATCTTTTTTTATTAAAATAATAATTTACATGTAAATAAGCAAATTAAAATAACACAAAATACAAAAAAAAGTAAGGATGCTGGGAGGCAAAATATGAAAGTATCTTTTACAGTAGCTGGCATGGCAGTGTAAATGTTCAGGGTCAAATTGGGTCTCGTTCTGCAGGACCTCCACAATCTTTTCAATGTCCTTTTCCTGATGGTCGTGTTTATAGATATAACTGACATGCCCTCTACCAAGGACACCAAAACACAGCTGTTGTTTCAGAAGATGACCTTTAAAAATACAGTATTCCTGAGGTTTGTAGACCTCGGGAAGGTTATGATTGTTGAGAATTTTTTTACAGCTCAAATATGATCTATGACCTCGTATTAAAGTAGGCCTATTGCAGAATCGAAGAAAAAAAAAATCCACCAAGACTGCACAGATATTGGCTCGATTCAATAAAAGAAAAAAATATGCATGACCTCCAACCAGCACCTTCTTGAAATTCACTGCATTCTTTGATTTCCGCTGAACTTTGGTTAATTGACATTTAGGAGGGGAAGCAACAGCCTGTTGAGAACTTAATTGCAGCACGACAGTTTTCGCTTTCTCTTCAAATAAAGGTCGAGACCTTACCTCCTCCGCCGTTAGAGGCATGCATATGCGATACTCCTTCAGGAGCATAACGCCCACACTCGTCAAAAGTGTTCAGAAATTCATGAGAAGGAAACGCTTTCCGCTGACTGCTCCCACTTAGTTAACTTCCTTCCTTTGTTAAAGTTCTCCAATCGCCTCGAAACCTACAGTTGGAAAAAAGATCTACAACACTTACATTTTACCAGCATCTTCTGTGATCTGTATTATGTGTTTTATGAAATATTTAGCTGTGTTTTTCCATTGCATAGCAATAGTATTTTTTTATGCTGTTGCAAGGAAAATGCTTTTGCAATGTTGTTCAAACATTTCGAACTGGACAAGGGGGGGAAAAAACCTAGAACTAGAAGAAAATATAAGACTGTTATTTAATGTAGCCAAGCAGCAGAGCCTAAATGTCAAACAGTTTGTCTTTGTCTTGATGAAAAATATCATTCTTTAAAGACAAAATGCACTCTGATGGCTGATCATCAATTACAATACAGACAGCCTATTTTAAGCATCATGCAGATGATGCAGGTAAAGTTTGTTTGATTTTTTTTGTCTTCCGCAGCCTTTCACAGTGAGAGTTGGACATGTCGTGTGCATGTTGCAGATTGGATTCCTGCTGACATGACAATGGCATTTAATTAGAGCGGGTGAATGGATGTTACCTTTGGCATGGTGATTGCCTCTCAGTTTCTGCTGCGCTGTCATTGATGCCGTCAAATCACTCTGCAGGTAATCATACAAGAGAAGGACGTCAATATTACACCTCACAGTGAGAATGTGTACCGATGTCTCATGTTCAGGACATTACGTTTCATATTTAGACGTTTTATGTTCCCTATTTGAGGCAAAAATAATAATTCTCTTTATCTGCATTTTGTGTTTTCCAAAAAACAATTTTTTAGACAACATTTACTGGAAAAGGGGGAGTTTACTGGGAGTTGTTTTCAGAAAATATCTTCCTCCATATATGCCTAAAACACGATAAAGTCATATGCTAATTAGGTGAGAAATACGAATAAAAAATATCTGAAAATCTGTGTGCGCGCGCGAGTGTGTGTGTGTGTGTGTGTGTGTGTGTGTGTGTGTGTGTGTGTGTGTGTGTGTGTGTGTGTGTGTGTGTTTTTACTGGAAAATTTGAAAAACAGACCTTCACACTGCAGAAAGAAAAGTGATTTTAGTTCAAAGCTTTGTTTTTTTTTCTCTTACAAATGGTTATTTCAAGATTGAATGCAAGCTATTCTTCTTCTGGAGTGAAAGAAAGTGTGTTTGTTGTGGTTGTGACAGGTGCCGCGTTTCTTTAGCTTTGCTCATCAACAATGTATTTTGATTTCTAAGACAACACACACCTCAACTAGTTCTTACCTACACCCCCACCTCTCTGAAGAGATGCCCTCTGTGCTCTACACCAAGCCTGGCTACCTGCTCATCTATCAACCTGTCTGGCTGTGCTGTGTAGATCCAGTTGAAGTTAAATTCCTAGCCCACAGCACACACACACACACACACACACACACAACCTCCTTCTCTCACATAGGGTGTTGTTCCTTTATGGTAAGATGTGCGCTGTAACGCATGCATAATTGTAGATTTTTTTTCAAAAAGCGGCTTTGATATTCGAATTCCATTTATTATGAGCATGATATTGACGTATACAGCACCAACAAATCAGTGAGTGACACCGTTATCAGATTACCCTCTACATTACAGAATGTGATAGAAAGTGCATGCAACAAACATCAAACAACTCATCAATAATGTTATATTCAATCCTGTTCATTAATATCATTCAAGTGGCCAGTCAAGTGGCAGTCACGGTTTAAACGTACTATCCAATGCAATACACTACGCCTTTCACCAGCAGATGGCAGCAAGGAGCTTTTTACCAAGTAAAAACGTTAAGAACTAAAAAGGTCAACAAACAGTCTGTGATTAGATCTTTTCACATGATCCAGTGATTTGGAGAAATAATCCTCATGTTAAAATATAATCCTCTTTTGAAATTTAATTTGATTATTTTATTTGGTTTTAGCTGCGGTTGTTCAGATTCATTTTTTTATTTTATGTAACCTTGTTTTGTACTCATTTTGAATGCATATAAAGATAGCATTGGAAGAACACACACACACACACACACACACACACACACACACACACACACACACACACACACACACTCTTCTGATGTTTATCTAATATGCATTCTGAAAAAGCAATATGCACACACTACCCTTCAAAAGTTTGGGGTTGATAATATACAGTATAAAGAGTACTGTGGAATATTGTTACAATATAAAATAACCATTTTCTATTTTAATATATTTTGAATTGTAATTTATTCCTGTGATGGCAAAGCTGAATTTTAAGCAGTCAATACAACTTCAGAAATCAATCATATATTCAGCTATGCACAGCAGTGGATTTCACATCTACAATGCAATTAAAACTATACCCACACATTTCATACATGTCTCAAATCAATTCATTCTTCCATAACACTAGCAAAAGTTGTCACCCAACAAACACACTTTGTAAAAGAGGTAGCATTATACAATGTTTTCATTTGTAAAATATTATTTTAAAAACAAGAATGACACAACTCTAGAATTCACTGCAGTATATGCTACATAGTATAAAATTATTATTCCTAAGTTATCCCCTTTTTTTACAGATGGTAATGAAATTATGTAGTATTGATAGCATTTAATTTTTTTAGACTCAGAATATATTTCATTGTGGTATTACTTTAGAAATGTAGCAAATTGATGTCATATTCAGTTTTGAAATTAAGTTTGAAAAAAGTATGTAAATTGCAAATTGGTCTTTAGGTACATCGAATTTTGCCGGTGGTTGTGCCCGAGTGAGAAAAGATATTATGTCATTTGAAAGATGTAGTCAGTGAATGCTTTTTCCACCAAAGCAATGGAAAATTATTCACAGTTTAATAACATAAACTGTGAGTTTTTAAAAAGTGACGCAAGTATTGAGAAATGAGTCCTAGTTTAAATGTAAAATGTATAATTATTTCAAATTCAGACCTATTTCAAATAGTTATCTACTATGTGGCAATCTATCCGTCCAAACAAATCACACATTTATTCAAGCCGAATGAAAGCAGGTCACTGGCTCACTTGCACTTCGCACCTGAATTCACCTGAAGTTCTGAATATGTCCTTACGTCAC
Organism: Squalius cephalus; assembly: GCF_949319135.1. NCBI lineage: Eukaryota > Metazoa > Chordata > Actinopteri > Cypriniformes > Leuciscidae > Squalius > Squalius cephalus. The sequence continues at coordinate 41,715,792 of NC_137122.1, read as the reverse complement.
ACAAATCACCCACTTATGGCTCTTATGTCTCTAAAGCTCTCGATCCTCTACCCCCAGCAGCTTTATCATGCTTGACTGTGTCAGCGCAATGCGGTAGATGGTGATAATGATCAGGAGGTCAAAGGAATGATGGGAGCTACGAGGCCAGGGGGCAGTTTTCTCCTGCCTGTCAGTCTGTTGATTTCTGGATAGGGTTAGATGACAGCCGGCCCATCACCCCCTTGCTTTAGGTGCAGCTCCCAAAGGGATCAATCAATTAGCAGTGTCAACACAGATATTAGCCAATGTGATGGTGATTCACGTCCTAAGAAAGCAGCAGGCACATCCGATAAAACAAAAAAAAAAAACTCCTGCAATATTTGAACACATTCGGTTTGAGAAAGCACTCTATCTCTGCAGAGGATCTAATTGGATACTGGGGGGGGGGGGGGATCCAGTGATTTATGCTGCACCTCACCTCTATCTGTATTGGCTGGAGGCAGCTGTGAGGAAGAGTATGATGGGAATAGGGAGTGCAGGCTGGCACGTTTCCACAGTGGGAAAGCTCTCATACACTGCTTTGTGCTCCTTGATCAAATTCCATTTGCTGTTCTAGTCAGTTGCACCGTATCAGAGAGCATGACAAATATTAATCTCGTGTTCCTGTCAGAGCTGTGCTCCCATCGTGCCCTTGAATAATTCAACAGCGACAGTGCGAAGTTGGTAACAGAAAAATGGGAGCGAGAGGGTTGATGTTGTTGATCGGCAAGGAAATCTATAAAAAAATATTTCACAGCGCAACGCTGTCAGCCGTAGTGACAACATGCTCACAGGTATGCATGCCCTGCAGCCACAGGTGCCAGTGCTGATTTCAAGATCATTGGCTCGCTGGGTTGAAAAGTCTCCTTTTCACCTCTTTAAAAGCAGATTACGGACACAATGTTATCACCAGCTTCTGAGTACATACCTTTGTGACAGCACCTAATCTGTGACCTGAGGCAGGTGAGGTCAGAGGTCAACCACTGTCCAGCCAACGAGCCTGACTTAACCTGCACAGCCCTCGACGTAAACGCTCGCTTCAGTGGAAATCTGCAAATCAGAACAGTTCAAGAGACTTGAGCTTCTGCTACAGCAGATAATCTGCTCACACATGTCCACCAGTCTGAAATCATTCATCTCAGTCTGTGCTCAAAGTAGCTGGAAGATGAAACCATGAAACTTATGGGTTTTGATACTGCCAAGAGTTTGTCAGAGTATACCGGCCTTGCAAATATGATACAAAAAAAAAAAAAAATTACAAAAACGTAAATGCAACAAAGATTGCAACAACAGATTTCCAACTCCTGCGAGGAATTCAGATGATGCAAACACTGAATCAACATGCACCTATGCTAAATTTGCAATTATATCCTAATAACTTAAGTCAAGTCACCTTTATTTCTATAGCGCTTTTTACAATACAGATTGTTTCAAAGCAGCTTCACAGTGATAACAGGAAAATAATGCAACAAAGTTTGTTTCTAGAAGAAAAAAGCGTCATAGTCCATCTTAAGTAAGTTCAGTGATGGTTCATTTTTGTTGTAAAAAGTTATTAATTTAGTTCATTTACATATCTAGCCGCTCTGAAGAAAACCGTGATGTCATCGTCCAGCTCAGTTCAGTTCTCATATAATGGTGTCAAATTGCAGGCAGATCAATGTATGGTAACAACATGTATTCACTACTTCAGTAAGCTCACTGTTTCTGCCTTAAATTAATATTGTTAGCTAAATGCGTGATTTGTATTTCTGAAATACATAACTTGACACAGTCACCTCTGATAACAGATCACTCTAAATTGTAATGTAGACACATGCATTTTCTGTAAAGCTGCTTTGAAACTAAATGTATTGTGAATAGCGTTATGCAAATAAATGTGAATTCAATCGTGTTGAGTTTTCAAACTGAGAGCGTGCTTGTTGCTGTGGCTTTATACAGAATTTAAAATGAATTTGAAAAGATCACAAACACCAAAACTGGAGCTAAACTGTGGAAGCCAGCATTTAGTCTGATTTAATGAATTAATGTTGTGTGCCTGTCACTGCATGGAACCTGCATATAAAATCATTTCAATATTCTATGCTACTTCATAAAAGCCTGTATTGCAAAAGATCATATTGACAAATAGCTTTACAAAGGATTTTCACTGTATTTTCTGATGATTTCAGAATGCTGTGCATGCCAGAAATAGGTTTATCATCACACACTGCTTATGTGGGCAGTGTGAACAGTGTGAAACATGCTAATATGGGCGCCGAAGTAAATACTCTATAGTTCAAAAGTTTGGAATCAGTCCTGTTTTTAAATAATATTTTTATACAGCAAGGATGCTTTAAACTAATCAAAAAAAGTGATAATAAAACATATATAATGTTAAAAGAGATTTATTTCAAATTGTATTTCTATTCATCGAAGAATATAAAAAAAAATATTATGGTGTCCACTGTCCACAAAAAAAAAAAAATTAAGCAGCACAACAGCTTTTACCATTGATAATAATAAGAAATTTTTCATGAGCAGCAAATTATCATATTAGACTTATTTCTGAAGGATCATGTGACACTTAAGACTGGAGTAATGATACTGTGAATTCAGCTTTGCCATGACAGGAATAAATGAATGTATTAAAATAGAAAACAGTTATTTTAAATTGGAAAAAAAATTCACAATAAAATCTAATAAGAGCAGCATTGGTGACCAGCTAATTCATAATTATTTATGCTTGTTTTCTTGCATTCCATAACAATTCAGGCTGCATTGGTCACATATCCATACCGAAATCAGCTTTAATGATTTTTTAAACTACATAAATCATGTGGATTAACATTGACATAAATAATATTAAAAACCTTGGTCATGACCTTTGAAACAATGCTTGAGAAGCTTATTTGTTTGGTGTGGGAAAGTAACTCTGAGCTGTAGGATTAAATGCTCCCCAAATGTTTTGAGAAGCATTTCAGTCAATTGCGGCGTGCAGGAAATTGAGCGAGTTTATGAGTAATTTACTACTGCAGCAGCTGTGTTTGCTAGTTCCCTGACATTTACTGTTTATCTCGGATGTGTGCACAAAAAAAAAAAAAAAAAACCCTGTTTCAAAAGATCTACTATATACTGCATGAACACATTTCCGATTAATGATAATTTGTTTAAAAGTTGCAAAGATCTTTTGTCTAAATTCTGGGAACCTCAAGAAACTTTTAGGAATGTTGTTACACTGAACATAAAAGCAGACATTCATAGAAGTTAAAAAAGTGCTTTGCCATCAGGCCGCAGTTCAGAGGGCATAATAATTAAACACACTTGAAGTTTGTACTATCTATTTTTACCCTAACAAACCCATTACCACTTCAGTGCTCTTAGACATGTTGGAGAATAGCTGGCAATACCAAACATCACAGAGTCTAATCCTTCCCTTTCATTTCTTCTCAGCTCACGAATACATACTGCACTTTTCAACTTCCAGAGGTGGTTAGTGGCGCGGTCAAGGTCTCAATCTTCTACCAAAGCCCAGAAACTCTTCGCCTAGCCAGGACCTGTCTGTCTGAATATTAAAGACTACATGACATTAATCCCTAGCACACAACTCTCAAATGGCTAATGAGGGCCACTGAGGATCACTGTCTGGCTCCTCCGCATGGACGCTCAAATGTGAGTCTGGGAACCCAGTCACATGGTCACTCTCAGTCTCCTTCCACTTTTAATTGCCACATTTCCTGTTTCTGATATAAATAAATCCTCCTATCTCTTGAAAATAAGCAGCAAAATCAAAGTAGGTCGTGGAAGATGAAAGGAATTCTCAGTTATCCTTCAGATGAGGGGCTCTCCACAATGGATTAAACCTTCTGAAGCCGTTTCCTGATCTAAGACTTATTGTTATACTGTTACAGCTGAGTATAATTGCATTGCTAGAATTCAGTTTTAAAATAGGGGGATTATAAAACAAGTCAGTGTTACTACAAACACAAGACAAAAATATACATTTCACTTGTTCTTCATTACACTGAAGTGAACATGGCCCTCTGGACTTAACAATTACCCACAGAACGATGAGGGGTCAATACAAGTGTTAATCCAGGACAGGGAAGTCCCTAAATCACCCTCTCAAAGCAAATTATACCTAGACCAGTCACATCTTACATTCATAAAAGCAAACAGAGAGATAGTGCACAGACACACACACACACACACACACACATTAAATAAAAACGAAAATACATTATTACTATATAAAAAAATTGGGGTCAGTAAGAAATTAATACTTTTATTCAGAAAGGATAAATTAAATTGATCAAAAGTGACAAAATTTTCAAATAAATATATTTTTTAATCATTCTATTCATCAAGGAATAAAAAAATAATAATAATTAAAAAAAAGTACCATGGCATGATTTCCATAAAAATATGAACTGTTTCAACTATAATAATACTTTAGCATCAAAACAGCACATCAGAATGATTTCTGAAGGATCATGAGACACTGAAGACTGATGTAATTGTAATGGCTGCTGAAAATTCAGCTTTGCCAACACAGGAAATTACATTTGAAAATATATTAAAATAGAAAACATTTATTTGATATTGTTATTTTCAAATAAATTATATATGATATAGTTTTCACAAAGGGTTATATCTCAGCAACTACAAGGCTTTCACACACGCAAAAAAAAGTCCAATTACACAAGTGTGTTTTCTCCGGCAGCACAAATTCACGTAAAAAACAACAATAGATGTGACCTAAAAAGTTTAACTATGTTGTCAAGACAGGAGTGTTTTGGGGTCAAAACGTGTTTTATTCAATATTATACATCTAAAATTCATTACAATATTGGTTGGCCAAAGAAATTATATTTCAGTGTTATATTTGCCGTTTCATTAATTGTTTTACTGTTTAATTTTGAGTACAGAACTTCTAATGGCAGGCGCCATTGTAACAACCTGCAGGCAAACGCCAACCTAACCTAAACATTTTTCTCAATTTACTTGAGCAAACCCGTCAACAAGCGCTGGTCTGGGCTGATGGCGTACGTTCTGGATGAATCGATTACAAATCTAAAGTCCTTGCTGCTCCACATTCAAAGTGTTTCATTGATAATAATCGGCTTCTCAAGAAATCCACTTAGACTGAATCCCTCCCTCATCTCTCATGAGATAAGGACAAAGAGTCGTCTACTTTTGGGGGCACGCATGTTCCCCACACACAAAACAAACAGAAGAAGCAAACGAAGGGGGACTTTATATACTTGCCTTTTCCAGGTGTAGCCGCAGGGTGGGGTGAAAGGTGGGGAGGTACTTTACCCACCACTCTTTTCGGGAGGGGGGCAGGACTTACGAGGAGGAGGAGAAGGTTTATCAGATGGTTTGTCTGCTTTTGAGTCTCTATTGAATCTGACGTTCAGCTCTGCGCTCTCAAATGAGAAACGACTCCCACCAAAATCGCAACTTTTTTTGTTGCATCACAAGCCCAAAAATCGTCGGATAAACTTTGGTCGGCTTGACATTTTTTAAAGAGGTTTTGTGCTGGTTTTGCATTGTTTATTTCTTGTGATTGCGTGCAACTGAATCTGGAAGTTTTCCTTGGACTGAAGTCATGATGTCAGATATCTCTGTTAATGATCATCTGGAGGGGATACTGTCTGATTTCGAGGGTAAGTGCATTCATTTTATAGTGATTTATGGGGCTGTGAGAAACTTTTGCAAGTGCAGATTATTTAAAATAAATAAAGTCTATAAAAACTTTTTTATAAAAAACTTTTTTTCACCACGTGTATGTAGGTAGAATAATACATATGTAAATGGATACATTAATACGAAGTAGAACTTTTAAAAAATATATATTTTAGTCTATTTTGCACATTTACTGCTGATTATGGGATGAGTATGAAAGTGTATTTGATGTCTTATTATAAAGTTATTAGAAAGGCAGTACTTTGTAAAGAGCCTGACACCATTCCACTGTTGTTCTGCTGCATCTTAGCATCCAAATCTCATCTTTTTACACTACAGAGTGTCAAGAAGCATCTCCACAACCCCCACCACAGCCGTGTCCACTATTGAATCTGACACATTTCTCAGGAAGAGAGGCACCCTTTCCAATAGATCCGTCATGGACGGACACCGCTGTGTCATGGACGGACACAGCGGGAAATGGAGAACAATAGTTTCTCTCAGTGTTTAGACAGGTGCTGATGTGAAGAGGAAAAACAAATTAGTTCAAGCACTCAGAATAAAGCACCATCTATTATTATATGTATGTGCTACGTGGAGACAGTTGTGGGCTAAATACTGTCTGAGGAAGAGCTTTAGCTGCCTTGGTAAAGTTGTGGAGTGGTTTGTCTGGTAGATGCTTCAGCAGAAAATCATTCTTGAGAAGACTGTGGCAATTACACGTGATGACAGGGAAAATTGAGGTGTCTTTTGCTAAGCAGTAAACAAATATGTTCACTGGGTGTGTTCCTTCCAGAACTGAAATAGAACGACAGTTCTCAATGTTTTACCAATGCGTTAAACAAAATCACTTGACATGCCTTGATTTCTGTCAGTTCCACCCAACTTTTATTAATCTTTTAAAAAGTACTATGACTTGAGACAAGGCAACATTGGATTTAATTAGAAGATTGGATCATCGCCATCCATGTCCCTTTAAGTATAGATGTGAAGGCATAGTGTTCTAAGCTTTGGCCGTTACAGTTTTCTCAAATTCATACAGGCCATGTGATTCCTAGTAGCAGATGCCACAAGAGAGATATTACATTCTTTCAGCTTCACCTCAAACCAGCAAATAGGGTCATTTCCGAACAAGAGACCAGTGTGCCGCCATGTGCTTGAGTGAAGATAGACAGAACCGCTGTTCATGTTGAGAAAATCTCGCCTCTTGGAATGTTGTGGGACGTATAGGGAGATCCTTGGTTCTTTCATATGGCCATTTGTGGCCGAGTGACTGTGAAACGTAGTCATCCATTTCTTATCAGTAGAAGTTTAATTGTAGGCATGAACTTTCGTGATCCATAGAGATTCAGTCTGTTCAGCGGGTGACGACGGATGCATTTCCTGTAAATGTGAATGTGTGGAAATGAGGGAAAGGCAAAATCCCCCCTCCCCAAAAAAAACAACAACTTTCTGTTGTGTCATTTGAGACTGACCCATTAGAAATGGCATATCCTGTATCTTGAGGCTACATTTTTGATCAAGCAGAGCCAGGGTCATATGCTCTTGAATAATGGTACTGATTCACTAAAGTTTAAATTAAAACAAAAGACGTTGGTGTTCATTGCTTTTTCATCCTGTACATTCCTTGTAGCATTATGGGAGTCATAGAATAAAGATTGAGGAGAAATCGGGGCCCTGGTAAAGCCTTATGGTTTAAGGAAGGCTAAGCTTTAAGGATTGTGTGAAATATCTATGTACTGTGTCTATGTATGTGTGTATGAACACTACTGGGGAGGAAAACAATTGGACCGTGCCAAGTTAAGTTTTGAATTTTGGAGTATATAATATTGCTCAACATGACGCACAAACTGACCTTGAACTTCAACTCTAGAAATGTGCAATTTAAGGAAAGACTTACTTGACCTTCTGATGTCATTTTGAGATGTTATCTGTTCTTTCTGCTATAGAAAATACCACTTCACAAAATAGTTGTCCAAATAGTGGCTGTTCAAGCTTACACTATGTAATGTCAGTCATGCCATACCATATGTTACCCGTTTACTGGACAATATATGTGGAATCTAACCACAGCTAGCCCCAGTATTATTCATACACAGAATTCATAGTATGGATATATATATATATATTTACAATTACATTTACATTTATTCATTTAGCTGACGCTTTTATCCAAAGCGACTTACAATTGCTATATATGTCAGAGGTCGCACGCCTCTGGAGCAACTAGGGGTTAAGTGTCTTGCTCAAGGACACATTGGTGTCTCACAGTGGATTCGAACCCGGGTCTCTCACACCAAAGGCATGTGTCTTATCCATTGCGACACACCACCCCTATATATATATATGTGTGTGTTTATATATATATATATATATATATTATCTTTTAATAATTTTCCTCTTTTTTTTTTTTAACGAAGAGCATGTAAACAGTGGCACCAAGCTTTTTGATGTTGCATTTTGTTATGTCAGTCATAGATATTTAATGTATGATTGCGCTAGATTGGGGGCAATTACAGTAACATGCCTCTTTTTATCTTGGCTGCATCTCAAAGACTATGTGCACATACCTTCTAAATCCGCCATTTGGCTGTCTCTTTCTATCTCAGGTCAGCCATGGTTTGTTATTCCTAGGAACAGGTTTTCTCGGAACTAAGCATATGTACCAGAGGGTGTTGCATTAATTGACCTTTGTTTACCCTTTGATCATTATTTATAAAAAGGTACTTACTGTTTTTGAGATATTTCCCTTAGATCAGATTCTACAAAAAGCTGCCAAGTTAAAATTAGAAAGACACAGGAATCTGGGAGAACACAAAGTGGCTCAGGCATGTTTCTATGTAATTGCCTGACAGCTGATACCACACATTGAGTATATGTGGACTGAAGCAAATCAAATACCATTATCAGCCATGCATTCCTTTTTTTATCTATTTATTACAATTTGGAACATTAAATACCAAATCTGAAATGGTAATGAAAACACACTGGTGTTGAATGGCACATGTGGTTATACTGGATCATTATGATGGAGGAACTAAATTCAACTCAGGCTAAAAAGGTGTATTAGAGAGTATCTGTGGCTGTATGAAAGTTTTTCATGGCCCCCGGGTGGTGTAAATGCAGCGCCTTATTCGCATCGCTGCAGTGCTGAAAATGGCGGCTCGGAATTCAGCTTCCAGATGTGCCTTAGCAGAGGTGGTCGGAACAACGTCTGAGCTATGTGCTTAGGGTGGTGTTTCAAGGGGTCGTCTGAGAATACCTGTGAGGAATGTGATGGTGGGGGATGGAAAACCACAACAGGCCCAGGCTTGCCCCCCCCCCCCCCCCCCCCCCCCACACACACACACCACACCCCCCAATCACAGTATACTCTCCCTCCCTAAAACTTTCCCTCAAAGGGCTATCTGATTAGGAAAGAACCCACATTTATTACTCTGGAAATATTGTCTGTTGCTGATTATCTTCATGTGATTAACAGAAATGCCATGGGTATATACATCAGAGACTGTGTGGTGTCCCCTTTACCTCCCCCACCTTTCTTGTTTACTTCTCAAACATCCCCAGGTCTTTCTCTGTTTGCCTTGCAGCCCCACACCATAAACATTAGGTCCAAAGTAGCATGGCAGCTAGTGTCATAAAATCATGAACTGCATGATCCTGAATGTATGGCCCTGTTTACACCTGGTATTAAGATGCGTTTTGCCTGATCGGATCAAAAGTAGACTAGGTAGACACACCCGTTTACACCTGGCTTTCAACCACTTCTGTACTGATTTCTTCGAGGGGAGGGTCTATGGGTGGTTAAATGTAGGTTTTTTCAGATATTTTGATCTAATGGACAAAATAAGCTCTGCACAATTTACATATGAACTCGACCGGAGACAACGTAAAAACATACAGAGAGCATCTGCTTTCGTTTCTGCTTCTAGAAATCAGGAATGGTGAGAGAACATTGTGCTTAGTATGTTTTTCGTCTTCAAACCAAACTTGGGTCTCCAGCCAACAAAGTTTAAATCCCGTCTGGCTAGCGCGCTTCTCATAATGTTTATGCATTAAGTCAGTAGGTGGAGAGCAGGCGGTCTTTTTTGGCTGTTCAAATTCATTTGACCACATGAGCATCTACACTACGAAAGCAATCTGGTCGATTGTGTTTATGACTCTGGAAATGGTCAAAAGTGTACAAGCTCGGAAAAAGTTTTTGACCCCCCTTTACACCTGTATTTACCTGTATGTGAATGCACAGCACACATAAGGAAACATCTCTTTTATTCTTCCACATGCTGCTTCTTTTATAAGGGGTCAGAGATATATTGACAAACCACAATTCAAGTCAAGTCACCTTCATTTATACAGCGCTTTTTACGAAAAAGATTGTTTCAAAGCAGCTTTACAGTGATAATAGGAAATTAATGTAACAGAGATTTTTTGGCTGTACAGCAGCTCTAGAAGAAATTAATTGTCCAGCTTAAGTAAGTTTTTGATTAATTAATTTTTCGTAACCAAAAATCATTGGTTATTAACTTGGGGCCACTTACACAACACCGTTTTCAACTGAAAACAGAACTTTTAAAGCATTCTGGCCAATCATTTACATGACAAGTGTTTTTGTGGCCTGAGAATGCAAACTTTGAATTGAAATAGGTTTCAAAGTGCACGTTTTTGAAAACGATACCGTTATAATCTCTGTGTAAACTTGGCATGCACATACACATTACGTGTTTAGTCTATAGGCATGTGCATTTCAATGCACACCTCTATGACTGTCTTTCTTTTGTGGAAAATGAGCAAAGATATTTTGTCTATGTAACGAGGTTAGATGTTGTGGGAAGAAGGAGGCGGGAACCGGCGAACATTCAACAACTTTAATAATAAAATACAATTTTCCAATACAAAATTAAAGTAAAGACAGCAGCCCCTCACGGACGACTGCTGTCACATATAACAAAACACAACATAAAATCCAGGCCTGGCCTCTATACGAGACCGGTGCGTCATGCAGGTGTCGCTCATCATCAATCACGCCACCGGCCTCGCACCGTTCTCTCAGTCTGTTTTTTTCTTTCTTGTCCATACTATGAAAGACAATGAAGCGCAATGTTGTTTTGGATCAAATTGACTTTCATTGTATGGACAAGAACAGTTGAAAATTGAAATGTTCTTTTGTGTTTCACAAAAGAAAGAAATGCATAGAGGTTTGGAGTTTTGACAGAATTTTAATTTTGGTTGAACTATCCCTTTTGATCATATTTCAGAAACCAATGGGTTTATTTAGCCCATGAGTCCATCAAATGTTTACCCAGGGGCCAAACATTCCCAAGCTGTATTGAACATGGTTAACAGGAAATTACAAAAGGGCCCAAAATGTCCTTAATGAAGGAATTTCAACAAATTCTTCCACAGGAAGCATATAATCATCACAGGAGGAATTGACATCCATCCCGTTTCCCAAAGAGCCATAACATGCAGCAAACAGTCTAGATCCAGAGGAGAGACAAGGTTTAGTGAGGAAAAAGGGAGCAGAGAGGAGCTTCTCAGGTTCCTCTCTTTTATCAGATTGTTCCGGCATTGTGCTGCTCCATGTGTTAACAGAGAGGATTAAACTGCAGCAAAGCTGAGAGAAAGAATATTGAACAGCGCAGAGATGGTGCGCTCTGCTGCCAGTGTAATTATTTCCTGAGCGTTTGACAGGGTGCCAGTAATTACCTGATACCAGCCCCTTTTTATCTCTGTCAAAGGGTAGTACAAGTTTACACTTGCATGTGCTGCACCGTAAAAAAAAAAGAAAAAAAGAAGCTGTTTGACTGTGCCACTTGGTTTGCTGTCCCTCCCTCAATTTGTTTCTTTTCTTTCGGTTCCCAAAACTGTAGTCAGTTAAAGTAGTGCAAAGTTCTTTGCTAAAGTGCACTTCTCCATCACTTGATTGCCATTGTGAGAGTATACACTATGGTGTTCTCATATGAAATGACTTCTGGGGTGCTGCAGACAAACACATTGTGTGTAGCAGCGATGCACAGGCGGCCTTACCAAGGTACTTGCTGCTGAAATTCGATTAGGTCTAAACTTTCACAGCTGTGCGCATGATGATGGGCGAGCTGAAACAAAGGGTCTGTGGTCTCCTCACTGTAAAAGAGGTGGCTGTTCCTGCGTAAAAATCTGATTTCATTTAGTGCCTGTAGTCTTCTTGACTAATTGGTAGCATACCATACAGGAAGACAGGCAGCCTCGGCTTCAGCCCTGCCCCCTGCCGGGCGAAGATAAAATCAGAGCTGCTGGGCGAGATGCTATGATAGCTTCACACTGATATCTGCTTGTTTATACAAGCCAGCACCTGAAGAGGATTGAAAATCGTAGCTTTGCCTCTGACATCCTGTCAGGGTACCAGGGTTTTTGAGATGCCAAAGATGGCATGTAAGCTGTGATAGTCTGCAATTACAATCACCTCATGACATCACACCCTAGGCAGATCCAATTGTCATCACATGGCACAATGGTGTCTACATGAAATACTCAAGTTGCCACTTCTAATTGGGTCTGCCACAGAGCCGTTAGGACAGTTGTACTGTTCGCCACTGGAATTCTCAGTCATGGTGAAGGGCTGTTGTAATCCAAGCCTTCATCCCCTGACACTGTGTCTTTGAATTGGCCCTTTGTGCTGGAGAAAAAGCCACTGCCTTTCACAAAGGGAAAAGGTCGGAAAGCACTGTTTGCTGTCGGCTTTGTGTTGCAGCTTCTGAGAATGAGGGGATTATACAGTGTCACTACAATTTACATGCTCCAGGTGTAGACTTACCATTCAGCCCCACAAGAGACTGTTTCCACTGTCTTCTTGTATCTAACATTTCCTCAGCACATGTTTTCAATTTAGAAAAAATGTAATGATGCTTTAAAAGTTGATGTAGGGGTGACATGAAGATCTTCACAATTTTTACTTCGCAATCTATGTCATGTGGATTTTGATGCAGCTGGTATTTTAAATTGTATTTTTAATTAATATTTGCAAAAATCATACCTAATCAGTATGTTTTTTTCTAGTAAAAAAAATGAATAAAAATTTAATTTAAAAGAATAACATTTACTTGAGGAGAAAAAATACTACTGTGATGTATCTAGTCTTAAGTATATTTATAATTACAGTATAATATATTATCTGAATTATTGTCTTCTTTCAGATCGTCAGTGATGTTTGTGCTGAGTACAAATATTTCTGTCTACCTATCCTACTTGTCCAGAAGACTTACAAAACATAACCTTGATGCTAGAATAAAGCATATTTGTTCACAGTTGTTATGTCACCCTCAAAGCAAGATTGCACAGACACCAGTGTAATTATGGCTTGGCCCATCAAAAACTGTCTGACTGGCATCTATTCAGTGAGGGCTCCTGGCTGCCCTCACCGTCAAGTAGGGTTGGGAATCGTAAGAAATCTTCCGGTTCCGATTCCGGTTCCACCAAACGATTTTGGATTTGGTTCTGGTTCCCATTCAATAAAAATTATTTAAAACAATTAATAAAAACTAGTAGTAAGGGAAAAATGCCCAGTCCTTTTTGTGTTTATTTCTTATACTTGTCAAATGAGTTTAACAGACTGGTAATGTCAACAAATTCAACATATTATTTAGCAATTTATGCAAAAAACAATGGAAAAGAAACATTTCTGCATTTTCTTGGAGAATTTGGGACCTCTCCTAGCTTATTGTATCTCCTGCAGTGGAGAATACCATCTCAGAAAGGGTAGAATATGCTTGAACACACATGTAAGAAACAGACAGGTGAAACAGAATATTTTTAAAATCGGTTTGAATGATTGATTCATAAAGACTTCACTTATTTCATTACTGGATGAATCGGCACTCTATCGGTTAATAAACAGAACTGTATGCCTCTTGCAGAAGAACATTGTAGCCGGAGCTACTTCTCTCTGTATATGTCTATGACGAGTCACGCAGGTACTGGGATACCACGCAGCGGTGCCGACCTGACCGGTGTAAAGTAGTCAGAGTATAAATGCTTATTACAGGCTTACCGTAGTGATTCAGGATAAGACAAAAACACGATTTGAAAAAAGGCATTCATGATGTACTCGCTCATTATATAAATTTTGTAAATTCTGAACACAAAAAAGTTACGGACTGCAGCTTTAACAGTCATCTTTATGAATGTTTTGAAGCATCAGATGTAATCGATACACTCGTTATTTGAAGTGACTTTCAAAAGGTGATTTACTCTATTTTGGTTTCTACCGTAGACATCAGTGTTTATATTTGAACTATAAACTTTTATCTTAGTACTTCTGTGATCATTTGAATATTTGTAACACAGAAATATCGATACTGTGTGGTTGCAAAGACTGAAAGTAAAACTGTTTCATATATATTGACAACTGCTCTTTCTGGGCCAGCGACAGCGCAAACAGATTTGAATGTTCCGGTGTCAAGTTTTTTGAAGATTGCGTGGGTGTTTGAATCGAGATCTTTTAAAGATTAATCGTGCAGCTCTTCTGTCTTTATACTCTCTCTCTGCGTTGATATCTGAGGCAAAACATATATGAGTAGCACAAGGGCTTTTCAGTGCATTCATTACTATTTTAATATTCATGAGAATTCTATTAAAGGATAAGCTTCCAGCACTTCGCCCACACATCGCACCAGAACTGTCTTCGGAACTGAAACTTATGTCGTTTTTTTTTTCAAAAACACTAACGGTTCTGGATAAGAACCGATTCTCGGTTCCCAACCCTACCGTCAAGTTTTTTCAAGTTTTGTGCCTCTTTCAATCAAATACAGGAAATGACTGTCCTAGCTGATTTATAATTTCTAGCACAAAAGAAATCCAAAACTTTGATGTATTATCAGTAATATCACAAATTTAGAAATATTACCTGGAAAATTATAGGGTAGTGTTTTTGGATTATAGCCTTATAGCATTTGGTTATTAGGTATAATTTAACTTACCTCATTTTATGCTATGTCAGTTATTTATTGAGCCTTCAAGAGTGTCTTTTAACACTGAAAATTAATCAAATTTGTGTCCACTTTCCTTATACAGCTTTGAAGAGGTCCTTTGATATCGATGACGTGAATGAGATCCCCACATTCTCCCCCACATCTTCTGTCACATCGCCAATCAGCCCGAGTGCAATCCTCAACAAGTCAAATGATGTGAGGAGTCCAGGGAACCAGGTGTCTCCTCCCTACCGCTCCAGGATTAGTATCAGCTGCAGTCCTGCCCAGAGCCCTGTTATGAGAAATAGGATGGTGTCCAGTCTCTCCTTCAACCGAGGGATATTGGAAAAGCCCACTATCAATGCCAACTCTGGGATCAACCGAGCTGCCTCTTTTCAAAACAAATTTAACCCCAATGGCTTCATTTCATCTTCAGGTCCAGGAAGTGACAACGACAGTCTCCATAGCTCCTCTTCCAGTCTGGAGTATCAGGCCTCTTCTAAACTCTACTCCTACACAAGCCCTCCCCAGAGTCCTCTTGGTGTTGGGGAATTCAAGGCCCAACGTTTAGGCAGCCCAGCACTGAAGAAGTTCTCCTCCCATGGGAATATGTTCCATTCAGAGCTGGAGGGTCCTCTGGTCATCCCAACTGAACCAATGGGTATTAGCCATGGCTCCATGCCTTCTCTGGACCTCCAGATGGAGACTTCAGGAATGAGACGAGTGATTTCTCCTGGATCACGATTCACCAATACAGGTCCACAGTGGAGCACAAGTCCCCATAATATCCAGAACAGCAGTACCTTTGCAAGGGACTCCTCTCTCAACAACCAGTCTCCTAGACCTAAAGATCCAGTGCGCCTCAACAAGTTCCCTCTTGACCTTGACAACCTAGTCTTCAAGTCTCAGATGGAATCTCCGGGAGCACCTAAACCACCTCCAAGATTCCACACATTATCCAACAGTCCTATTGTCTCTGCAAGTCCCTCTGCATCCATCAGCAGCTTGGACAGCACCGACCTACCCCTGGCCCACAACAACAATAACAACATCATCGAAAAGAGAGAGCCCATCACTCCTTCTGGAGCTATCCCAGTACCCAATATCAGCGAATCTCCTGTGCTGCTGTCTCCAGCCCAGACTCTTCAGTTCAATGTAGTCTCTAAGCCCCAAGTGGTCCAGGTGGCCCCTGCCTCTCCTTCCCAATCAGGAGAGATGGAGATCAGCAATGATATTGATCAGGACGATATCCATGCCAAAGAAAGCGTGGGTTCCATATTACAGCGGATTGCCTCTTTCTCCAGAGTGGAGACTAAGTTGCCAGTGTTTGATCCAAGTCTGGTCATCCCCCCAAGTAATGGCATCAAGAAAGACTCACCAACAATACAACGCAAGGAGCTCAAGAGATCTGAAGGTGAGATACAGTGTCCTTAATATTTCAGTTCAGGTCTTAATAGCTAATTATTAAAGTTGACTGGAAGAACTGGGTCAGTGCCCCTGGTGGTTATGCTAGATGTCAGAAAAAGATTTTCTATTGGTTGTGCACTTAAAATGGGAGGTATGCCCTTTATAAAGAATTTTATTAGTTAAGTAAACAGAACGATGTGGGTCTAAAGGCAGCACTTTATTTGAAGTGCTGCTGTCATCACAGCTGTCTTTCCGCACCTTACTGACATACTGTAGAGAAAAGGGTGATGGGAGAGAAGAAAAAAGACACAAAAAATAAGAATTCCTGGCATATCAACAAACGGTGATAACAGTTCAGTGGAGTCTGTCATCACTGCCTACCCAGTAAAGTGATCCCTGGCAGACATAGCTAAGTCGAACGGTGCCAGAGGCTACAGAATCATACCCTTATACAGTTAAATTTCTCAGGTGTGTCAATCTCTGCTACAATGATCTCAACCCAATCCAGAGACGCCTACATTACTTACCATTGGGATTAGAGCAATCCAGACAGGGCTTGGAGTCTTGGCACTAGTATTATGTTCTTATGTATGGCTTTACATAGCAATTGACATTTGACAATAATGAATTCAGAACTGAGGCTTAGTGATATCAAAGGGATCAGGTTGGAAAGCATATAGTTCATAGTAGGGTTGGGCGATGTCTACCAAATTGGCATCAGACGATGTCTACAGTAAAACATTGCAATGGACGATGACATCGGGGGGTTGCTTTTGAGCATTAAGCTCCGTTAATATGGCATGCGTCTGGAGAACGAGAGAATGCACACAAAGCTGAAAGGGCTTGAATGAAGCGCATTTGGCTTTAGGTAAAACTATAGAGGATATAGCACTGAAATATCATTGCCACAAACTATCTTCAGTGCTTGTGGTGTGATCCACACCGCTGTTTTGATGTGCTGCTCACTTCGCTAAACACTAAACAATTATTGATTTTGCAGATGCAAAGTGACTTAAAAAATCAAATCATCATAGTGGTGCTGTATGTTAATCCAAATTCAGCCCTCATCTTAAAAAAAAAAAAAAAAAGC
The DNA here is from genome assembly GCF_949319135.1 of Squalius cephalus. NCBI lineage: Eukaryota > Metazoa > Chordata > Actinopteri > Cypriniformes > Leuciscidae > Squalius > Squalius cephalus. The sequence continues at coordinate 41,698,668 of NC_137122.1, read as the reverse complement.
CAGATGACAAGAGTTGCTACGGCAGGATTGGTAAGGGGGGCTTACTGAAAGATCAGTTGCCACAAAGATGCCAATAAAGAAAAAGCTTGTACAGAAATGTAGTTGATACAGGGCCGGCCCGCAGAATAGGCGGAGTAGGCAAGCGCTATGGGCGCCATTTATCCATTGGGCGCCAAAGTAAATGAATGAGTGATAAATATTTTTTTTTTTTTCTACTAATACTACTTATTTGAAATATTTCCAAATAAAGCAAAAACCTCCACAAAACTTAACTATGTCCCACGACTCATCCCGGTCTGTCGCATCAATCTTCCCCCGCCCAGCGAGTGCTTGAAGTGCATCAGAAATAGAGCGCGCTATCAGTTTACTGTTGGGAATTTGTTGTCGCCTCTTGCCGCATTCAGTGTAGACAGCATTGCTTTCCTTTGAGGGTGCTCAACACACTCAAGCACCCCTGTAGAAGTACTGTAGGCCTGGCCGCTCGCACCAGGTGTAGACACGGTGAAAGTTACCTGATTATGACAGATGGCCGAATTTACATGACATTATAAATTAGCATTATAGTCTGCCAGTGTCAAAAAGAAGAAGAGAAGAGGAAAACGGGGATAAAGACAGAGGTAAAGTGATGTAATTAATGAACAGTTTATCTAATTACATAGTTGTTAAATACTATAATGTTCGCTAATTAATGGCAGTTATTTTTACCTTTATTTTTACTTTATTTTACATTTTTACTTTATGCAAACAGCTGTTCTGGGTACTCCAGAGGCCCCAGACAGTGTGATTTTGTAACAATCATGTTTTTTAGAAGCATGTACTATCACTTTTTTTATTAATGTTTTTACTCTACAGTTGTGCAGTTTTGGGGGGATATATGCCATTTCTAAAATTGATTTGCCAAAATTAGTAATGATATTTATATATGGGTTTATTTAAAATAGCAACATTGTATGTAAAATTCACATTATAGAAGATCTACATTTCTCAGTTTCATTCATGGTGAAAACATGAAACGTGCCATAGTTTAGTGGAAGATTGCTTCCACTAAATGTATATGTATATTACACTTTTATATATTACCACTTTTATGTATATGTATACATATATAATAAAATGGTGACGTGTTCATGTTGGATTCACATAAATGGCAATATGTTTCATATAACTGTGGTGTACCACAAACTGTAATGAATTTTGACATATTTCGGACAAAAATACATGTTGGGAAACCTGTGGTTTTGATTTAGTCTGACCAGAAATGAGTTGAGGATTTTTCATCTCCACATGTTGTATATTTGCCTCCTTCTGTTGTTTTTCCCTTCGTCTTCATTTCCTGGGGTCATGTTGCAGAGAGGAGAGGGGTGCATTTCCTGACCCGAGAAAACAGAGAGCATTGAACTGGAGGAAATCGGTGGGCGCCTACAACTGTGTTTAGACAAAGATCCTACTTGTATAGCTTATTTAGCAGCGCTAGTTGTGCATCTCACGAGTAAGCTAACATCAGGGTGGGCGTCTTAACATCTGCACAGATCTCAGGCAGCCAGCCCCCACGCTGAAACATCTCTGAAACATAAACATGACTTCATTTACCAAGTGATTTATAATTTCCAGTGTCAGTAAGTGTGGCAAAATGAGTGCTGCCCCAGGCTTGTACCTCAGGCTGAAATGTGTTGTTTGCTGTTTGTCAGATGGTTGAGCTGTAAAGGCTGCGCTGATAGGTTCGGATGAAACCGGCTTCCCAATGGTTGCAACAGTGGAAGTCTGGGATGTGGGTGCTGTTTATGTCATGCTATCTGCTTCAGGCAGTGTTTTTCAGCCGTTCTGTGGTGTCTTGTTTTCTTTTCTTTCTTTTTTTTCCCTCAAAATATCTGGGCGCAGTGCGTACGGATGTAGCCCTTTCACAAAGCCAATGGGAAATACCCGCCCGTGTTTTCATCATGTTCCATGTGCATTATGACTTGTTTTACTTTTTGAAATGAAGGTATATTTAGGCTTCACGTCATCCACCCATCATTGAGCTATATGTAGGCCCTTTGCACTGTTTCCTGTGATAACAAGGAAAGAGATCATTCACTGTTGAGGCCAAACACATGACATGCTCCCAACTGCGTTTATAGCTTTTCTCCTGTGACAACAGGATTTGTCAGTTAATTTATGCTGTCAGCAAAGATGCTAATATCAATAAGATATCATATGGGGTTATCATGATGACTTGGATTTTTATTTCTTAATTTTTTTTTACTAATTCTTGTAACGAATCCACTGGAGGCTAGTTGCAGAACCCAAGTGCAGTTTATTTACATCCAAACTTGATCAAAATACAAAACAAAGACTTGACTAAGCATAACTTGACATGACACAACTTGACTTGACTTGACATAAACAAACATTCACCACACAGTGGTTACACGAACAATACTTGACAAAGACACATGGCAAACTCGAGGGCTTAAATACACATGTGTTCAACATCGGCAGCGGCTGGATGTAACCGATCGGTGAGAGTTGCCGCGTGCTGGCGAGGAGTCGGATGCTTTCTGCTTCCCCTAGTGACTCTCGCACTGCGTTTGCATACTTTGTCACAGTTGAACTGAAATAAATGCAATATTTGCCACAATACATAGACATTTCCATTTAATACTTTATGTAATGCTTATACAGCATCTGTTTGCACAAAGAATAAAGTTCAACATATTATTTTAAGATCAATGTAGTGAGATCTACGTTTTTTTAATCAGTTTTATATTGATAAACATGACACAATATAACATCACGACTACATGAAAAAAGATTTTACAGTTTTTTTTATAGATTTTACAGATTTATGAACATTAGTGCAACTGAAGGTGTGAGAATAAACACAAAACACACGTGATCGTTGTCATGCGGTGGATTCGGCCAATCGGTGGTTTGGTATGTTGCTTAATTATTATACATTAAAAAATATATATACATCTTATTATACATTATTATACATTTGTATGTGCTTTTTTGTAGTAGACTAATGACTGAAAACAATTTGAGCAGATCTTGATGAGTTCTACTCTTCTTGTTCCTTGCATTTATTGACGTCTAACACTAATATAGACATATATAGAAAGTCTTGTAAAATCAGCCATCATGTTACAACTGGCTGTAAAAAAAAAAAAAAAAATGTTAAGCGCTAAGAGATTGCTAGTAAAAAAAAAAAACATTACAAAAACAGCCAAAGGGCCGTCCTCTGCTCTCTTCCTCTAACAGAGAGAGAGAGAGAGAGAGAGAGAGAGAGAGAGAGAGAGAGAGAGAGAGAGAGAGAGAGAGAGAGAGAGAGAGAGAGAGAGAGAGAGAATCATCTTTGTAGCTGCTCATAAATACAGCAAGACCTCCTGAACAGACAACTGATTCTCTTCTGAAACTGCCACAGCTACTTATGTGGTAAAATAAAGCATGTCTGCTGATGTGCTGATGAGTTGTGTTTCTTTTCATCACAATGACCTTAGAAGTTCCTCACATATCCGGAGTGTAAAATTCCATTAACCTTGCTATTTCTTCATTTCAGTCAAAGTGCTGCTTTCTGCATTTTTCACAGTATTGAAATCCAGTCAAAATGAAAAAGATTATTTCCATATAAGTCTCTCTCTTCTTTCTCCCCCCAATTCCTAGGCCTTGGCTTCATGTCTCCACTTGTCTGATGAAGGCTGAAAGCTCTTTGGTCCCTTTTACAGCACAATTTATTCTGGATCTAATGACAATAATTTAGGGAATAAATTCTTCCCAAGCAGATGTTTAAGGCCACCCTCCCATTATCCCCTCCAGCTTAGAGAAAGAACAAGAGAATGCTTGGCTTTATAGAAGTTTATCTCCTTTCTTTGAGTTAAACAGTGTAGTTACTTTATCAATTTCTGTGTTTCTGAAAAGACAGGAAGTTCAGAGAGCAGAAGTGAAATGCTGTACAGTCAATAGAGTGCAAGGTCATTTTTAAGAATCTAGGAAATAATTCCTATATAGTGTTAGCTTCTTTTTTCATTTCTTTTTTAAAGGCTGTTTATGGTCAATGCTTGGTGCCATTTTCAGTCATATCACAGCTTATTTTGTATTGAGAAGGAAATGTGTTTCCTTAGCAGATAAGACAACATTAACAAGCAGCAGTATTCTTATCTTAGGCCCATTGAGGTGGGTCAGTGATGGGATTGACTTGCCTGTTTACCAGAACCTGGTGCTTTTCTCTGAGAAAGATTTGGATGTCTTCTCCCTGTTTAGCATAATTTAGCTTGCTGTCATTGATGATTTATTACCCGTGCGCGCTGTCTGAGGCACTGGAGAGATGAGCACTGTTTATGGGTTTCACTGGCATTGTGTGTGTGTGTGTGTGTGTGTATTGCCATTCCATAACAACCCAGTATTTAGTCATGAGGAGCTTTTACAAATTACCATAGAAACCTTCAGGTGCTCTGTAATGCTTACTTAACATGTAAAGGTATTTCAGTTAAACGCGATGGCACTCATTTCCATGAGAGGAAAATAGGGCCCTCTGGATCACATTTGACCTCATCTAAAAACCTCTGAGCAAGCAAAGTCAATGATGATAACTGAAGGACAAGCTTTTAAATATAATGTTTGGCCTCACATTCATCAGGTCCAGTTAAAAAAATGATAAAGATTAAGGAAAATCCATATTTTAGGGAGAAATTGGTTGAGATATCAGGTCTTCCTGTTTAAGGCATGAAGATTAAACTCCGCCGTGATCAACATTCTTTACAGAATAAGCAAGGAGTACCTGCAACGGAATCAATCTACTGCCACAGAATTCTGCATAAAGCTCCAGAGATTTCACATGCACGTCTTTCACAGTATTCTAAAGACCCCCTGCCCCCTTGCAAGGGTGCTTATGAAATATTTTGGCTAGTTTCATAATGATCTGAGCTGCTTTATGCTTTACTATACCATTAATTGCATAATACTTTTAGTTCTAGGAAGGCACCAATATTCCAATTCTGGCTGATATCGATAGACTGGTAATGTTAGTCAATTTGTCTTAATAAATTAAAAATAAAAAGCTAAAAATCAATGATTTTAATTTTAAAGTTAATTTAGACATCACAACATTATGAAAAATCAATATTCATGTTAAGATTTGCTAAAGGTTACATTTACCATTGTTATTAAATGATTAGTGTTTTTAAAGATTAGCTTTAACAGTGAAGTATGTACGTTTTTTTTTATGTTAAAATACATTCTCTTAACCCAGTTGATTGTTTATTGACTACTATTCTATTAGTATGCCATGGGTTTATCTCCTCAAAAAGCGTAAACATTGAGCCCCCCTGGCACCATCTAAACCAGAGGTCTTCAACCTGCTGTCCCGCAAAGTTTATTTCCAACCTGCTTCAGTTCACCTGACCTGTGATTTTTTAAGCAATCCTGAAGAGCCTGATTAGCTTGTTCAGGTCTGTTTTATTAGGGTTGTAGCTGAACTCTGCAGGGCAGTGGGTCACCAAGAGCAGGGTTGAAGACATAGGATCTAAAAACATTGAGAGCGGTCCGCTCAGATCTTTACAGTATAGTTTTTTAAAGAAATTAATACTTTTATTTAGCAAGGATGCATTAAATTGAAAATGACAGTAAAGACATTTTATGCTAGGGCATTTTATAACTGCTTTTTTGATTGTGTTGAACATTTAGATAAAAATAAATGGCATCATGGTGACCCACAGGCTTGCCCTCCGTGTTGATGTGAATGAGTTCAGATTAGCAGCCCAGGGGGGTTCATAACTGATACGAGAAATGAGGATGTTTGGGGGGAGAAATAGGTAATTTAATGGGATTAATTCATTCTTAGTGGAAAAATATTTCCACCCTGAGGGAAGTATGCACACATCATGAGTTCAGATGTTCAGTTGTGTTGACGGTCTGTGCGGGGAGCCAGCCTTGTTGAGTTCAACACAACACCGATAACAACACAGGACAGGTTTTATTACCCTGATATTGTGGATGAAAAATGTTCTCTGGGAGGTTTTTTTTACACTTTAGACTGGGGGATCTTTGTTAAATCTGGCCTGCTTCCTAAACAAATAATGCCACAAGTGCTTAAGAGTGACATTAGTTATACTGACATTGTAGTCCAGCTGTATAGAATTGTGGTTTCAGTATTCATGAATAATTTGAATGAGGTCTCAGTGGAGCAGAAACAAACATGTTTTATGTAGTTTATGTGGATAATCCAGTTTTTGTACCAAAGTTTGTCTTTTCACTAACAAGTAAACTTTCTTTTTGACAGTGTGATCCAACGCAGCTGGTAACCTGATATCTGTTTGCATATGATATGATATATGTTGTCCATTAACGAGTTGTATATTGTCTCTCTCAGCCAATCTGCTAATGGGCTGTGCACACAGCTCATTCCAAACATGTGACAGGGAGTGAGCACATCATTCAGGTCTTTGGACAGAATTGCTGATTTAGAAAGTGCCAGCAGTAATACATGGCAGCTGGTTTGGGGCGTTTTCGATCTATCTGTTTTTTTTCCTCTGGCGAACAGGCACCGTGATGGGGTATGAGGATGAGGGCTCAGCTTGGAGTTTATGATTTAACACGAGGGAAAAAAAACTGTTTCAGCTGAGAATTTACTTCTGAGACTTCATAGGTCTTTCTACAGACAAAGATATAATTAGTCAAGGAATATCAACAATCTGACGGCGAGTGTCCAATATATTTCCCTGGGCTACATACATAAATTGTAATTGTTTTAAAAGGATTTCATTTATGAGAGGCTGCACACCTTGGTAGTGTTGCATAAGACTGTTAACACTTTCCACTCCAGCATTTAAAAAAAAAAAAAAAAAAGCTGCCAGCCACCACCAGGCATTTTTTTTATCATTTTCACAAAACTTTCATGGCCCTCAGATTATTTTGTTTTATAAATATCTGAGCATGCAATATAAAAAAAGAACAGAGCCTCTGCTTTAAATTTTATTCATTTTATTGTAGCTTCATGCATTCTTTTTTTATCAACACTTGAATGTGGGTAAGTTTATTTAAAAAAGTAACATTTCAAACAAAAAAGCTGAGTGCTCCCTTCTGTATAACAGTGAAAACAAGGATTGCCAGAAATGTCCATCAATGGCAGGGAAGTGTTGTGTGTCATAAATACAAATTCCTTCAATATTCTGTCAATGGCGGGGAAAGAGTTAAGTCAGCATTAAGCAGAAGTTGTGCTAGTCTTTTCTTCCCTGTTGTGAAGTATATCTAACTGAGATGGCTTCTGGAATGATGAAAAAAATGTTGAGCAGGATTTGATTTCATTCTTCAGAAATTGATTGGATCATAGGAAGTTGGGTGTTGCTTACTAATTGGAGGCAGATCTGAATGCCATGCCAGTTTACAGTCAGTTGTGGAGGATATTTAACCCCACTATCTGCCAAGATTTTTGATTAAAGGGAGACTCCACTTTTTTTGGAAATAGGCTCATTTTACAACTCCCCCAGAGTTAAACAGTTGAGTTTTACCGTTTTCGAATCCATTCAGCCGATCTCCGGGCCTGGCGGTACCACTTTTAGCATAGCTTAGCATAGATCATTGAATCGGACAGGACCATTAGCATCTCTCTCAAAAAAAATTACCAAAGATTTTCGATATTTTTCCTATTTAAAACTTTACTCTTCTGTAGTTACATCGTGTACTAAGACCGACGGAAAATGTAAAGTTGCGATTTTCTAGGCTGATATGGCGTAATGATATGACGCAGCGCCTGAAAATAGGTCTAATAGGTTAGACAAATTTAGTCCCGGTCACGTTGGAAGTTACCGAGCTGGGGACTATTTTCAGGCGCTGCGTCATATCATTACGCCTGCTGGACTCATGGTATGGCAGCAAAGTTTCTTGATTATTACGCAGGAATGAGAGTATAGTTCCTAGCCATATCAGCCTAGAAAATCGCAACTTTTCATTTTCCGTCAGTCTTAGTACACGATGTAACTCAGAAGAGTCAAGTTTTAAATAGGAAAAATATAGAAACTCCTTGGTCATTTTTTTGAGAGAGATGCTAATGGTCCTGTCCGATTCAATGATCTATGCTAAGCTATGCTAAAAGTGGTACCGCCAGACCCGGAGTTCGGCTGAATGGATTCGAAAATGGTAAGACTCAACTGTTTAACTCTGGGGGAGTTGTAAAATGAGCCTATTTCCAAAAAAAGTGGAGTATCCCTTTAAAGGGCATATGCATTTTAAATCTACTTGAACCCATGGAAACTATCTTTAAAACATTTTTTAAACAAGGATTTTTAAAGCACTTTAAACACTTTTTTTAGAAACCATATGCACTGCATGAATTTCAAATATTTAAAAAAATTTAAAGTTACACTTCAAGTTCACGCAAAAATGTATATTCTGTCATAATTTGCCTTATTGCCAAGTGCCTTATGTCAGTCCAAACCTGTACACTTGTCTTTCTTCTTTGCAACACAAAAGAAGATATTTAGAAAAATGAACTATCCGTTTAATGAAATTGCATTTCCTTTTTTAAATGTTCAGACCATCATTTCACATAATTTCACATGGTTTTCGAATGACATGAGGATGAGTAAATGATGGCTTGTTATTTATTTTTGGGTGAAGTGTCCCTTTTAGCCAAGCTTTATGTAAATAAATGTACTATTTCACATTTAGGGCCAGATTTACTAACAGCTTGCGTCAGCACAAACCCTCTTTTGGTGTTAAAAAACTACTGTCTGGATTTTCTCAAGACACGCAGTGAAAAACTAGTGCTGAAAAGGCGTGGACACGATTATTTTGCAGCTGATCTTATTGCATATGCATTTGTGGGAGATTCCCTTTCAGACGCATAATTTGTGGGAGGAGAGTATTTAAATTAATCATGCAAGGTGATCTACTAAGGTTTGCGCTCGCCAATTTACCGGTATTTGCGCCATTATTTACCACCCAAAAAAAGCATGTCTTAAACCTGACGCTAACTGGTAGATTGCGTTATGGAAATTATCAGGCTGTGTCTGTGTTCTTTAATTTACACTTGTCAGTAGATCACGAGCAGAACTTTCCGCTCCCATCTGCGCTTTTTTGGAACTGCGCTCTCACGCTAATTTGCCCTGTTTAGTAAATCTGGCCCTTAATGACTAAATATGGACCACAAGATGTTAAAAAATGGATGCTTCTGACTAACTTTAGCCAGAATGTTTTCATTTTACTGTGATAAAATATTCTCAATATTATTATTTTTTTTTAGAATCATGGAATTTTTTAATCAAGGTGTCAGTTCAAAGGTTCATTGAATCAGTCTGTCATCAGAAGTGCAACTTAATCCCTTTATTTGTTAGACCAAGATTTTGTTCCATTCCAAACATTTCTTTGATCATCCAAGTCTGAACATCATCAGAACGCACTTTATCTGCCAAGTGTGCATAAGCACACAAGGAATTTGGTATGGTTTCTGGTATGGTTTTCAAGGAGCTGTTGCTCTGCAGGGTGACTGTTCTGAGATACAGTACCTCCAGAGGTTTGAATAGGGGCTGTTTGAAACTGGCACGAGCGGAAATAGGACTTTGCTGTCGGTCATGTTGGGCGTCAAGGATATAATCACAGACCAGTGACTGTAATCAGAGTGTGGCTTGAGCATCTCCTTCTGTTACAGTAACCGCTCCACCCCGTCATAACATGTCGCACCTTCATTCTACAGGCGTGACTCACCGGTCCTCGCTCGTGCCTTCGATTATGTACTGTTTGTTATGCCTGGTGAAGCCTTCTATATTTAATCTGTGAACTATGTGCTCTAGGAGGAACTGATCTCACAGTCGCAAAGACGTTGTTATGCAGGGAGTCCATTGTTTTGACAGCTTCTCTGCCCACATTAGGCCGACTTTGATCTGAAAAGGCCATTCGCATGTGCTATTGATTGATCTTTCTCTTGGGCCTAAGTTTCCATTTCTCTTACAGAGCTGTGGGAAATACATGGGTCAAACAACAGACCTGCAGGTACTCCAGTTTCAAGAGAGAGAAAAATCTCACTCTTTATTCATCTTGAATCCCAAACCCCCCTTTTATACCAAAGGACCTCAGATTGGAGCTTTCAACAGGGGGGCTTTTGCGTGATTGGCAGGCTGGTGTTTTTTCATCATTTCCATACCCTTTGTGAATAAGGTTATCTTGACAGTTGCAAAAAAGAAAGTCAGGTTTTGAGTTGATAGATGAAGCCGAGAGCCAATTATTTTTGTTAGCGTAAACGTCTAAACAAATGGCAGTCACAGACCGAGGGTTAGACTCTGAGAGCAGACTGTTTATTCTCCTGATCTGAAATGAAAGACTTGGTTATTTTTTTTAAGCTGTTATCTTTTAAGCTGTTTGACATTCTCTCTGGGTTTGTATCAGCCTTCAAGGCACCATATCTTAATAACCAGGAAACGGTAAACTCTGAAGTGCTTTTTCTCACTAATTCTTTACAGTGACTCATGGGTAATGAGGGGTGTTATGTGCCCTTTTTGACAGTTGCAACCATGAGTCTCTCCCCTAAATATATGCCCTGATGTGCAAAAACAGCTCGAAACATTATAACATCACATTGCCTGAAGAATGAACTGATAATGATAGTTCTTAAAAAGAAAAGATGGGAAAGAGACACTCACTTATAAAATCCTTGGAGGCAAATTCACTAAATGGTTGCATGCTGTATTCTTATACGAGAACCACCTGCAACCTGACCAGGTGCTTAATGACGTATCATTAGATATGTTCGGTAATAGCCAATCAGCTGACTTTTTGGTGTGCATCTATAGGAATTAATGTGGTAAATGTGTTTCATTTGCTTAGGGGCTGTTTACACGACACCGTTTTCAACTAAAAACGTAAAACGTGTGAATGGGGATCGTTTTGACAATGGTGTCGTCTGTACGCGGAAAATTCAAAGGAAAAACTTCTCAGTTTTAAGCATATCGTTGTCGTCATTTGCAAAAGGGAGCTTTTGCAAAAAAATCTATTTGCATCTCGGTGTTTAAATAGATTGGGGTCAGTAAGATTTTTTTTACAATTGTTTGAAAGAAGTCTCTTAAAAGACTGCTTTAAAAAAAATACAGTAAAAAGTCTAATATTGTTAATTATTATTACAATTTAAACTAATGGTTTTCTATTTTAATATTTATTTAATTTATCAATTAATTATACATGTCTTTACTGTCATTTTTGACCAACTTAATTTGCATCCTTGAATAAATTTATTAGTTTCTAAAACTAATAAAATCTTACTGACCTCAAAACTTTTGAACAGTAGTGTACATTCTCAATCACTGCTTTGCAATTATATCTAAATTAGCAGAAAATGCATGTTCAAATTCGTCAAATTACCTCATTCACAAGTCTTGCACTGTTACTGGACTTGCATGATTTCTTCAGTGAATACAAACATATAAACATAAATATCCCATACATGCATGTAACAAATATAAATATCCCGCGTATACATATGAAGTCACTATCACCAATATTTGTGAATTTCCCCTTTTCAGTGAGTGAGTGGGAGTTTTCCATGAATTCAAGCTGTTATATCACATTACAGGAAAGCTTTAACACATACTTCACCAGTTCACACATAGCTCCAGCTGTCTCAATACACACAAACGTATTGTGCAAATTGAACAAGATTTCCTGGGGGCAACAGAAATCTGAAGTCACATCACAAAGGAGGTTTTATATGCCTTTGTGGTAAACAACTGTCTCTTTGTCCAAATGGCCCTCTGTTTGTTTGAAGCTGATACTTCTTCCCCAGCACCTGATATGTCTGTAAGTGCCATATGATAATGCTAATATTTGGAATCTGTAGATGGACAGTACTGTCATTCATAACCAGCTACCACAGTTCATGGATAAACATAGAGAGTTTCTTATCACAGCCGTGGTCTAGATGGGCAGGGAAGCTCCCAAACTAATCTTATTAACTCCAAGCATCTGTTTTCCTCTCTTTGAAAGGATGATAGTGTCCATGGGAGGAGAGCAGCATCAGCTGTGCATAATGGGAGGTTGCTTGTTTTTGTGTTTATCCTTTCCGACAGGACGGGGAACTACTCGCGAGGAAGGAAATGCCAGATCCGTGTGCTAAACTAAACTTGTGTATTTCCCTCTTTTGAAAGCCGTAATAAACTCAACCAAGTGTGTAAACATGAAAGATAAGCCCTTGCAAGATATACTTATGCTTGCCTTTGAAATCCATCCAGCTACCATAAAAAGCTAAATGTGTGCCAACTTCGGCCTGCGTTCCTCCGCCTGCGACAGTGAGGCTTACAAACAGCCTGTAGTCTAAAACTGACAGAGCAACCCACTAACCCACTGCTGGCATTTGCATTCCTCGGGCCTGTCCGCTGAATGAACCAATAAGCTCCTCAATAAACTTCAATGATTAATCTTTCAAACCATGCCACATAATACATTTTTTCTCAAATGATGAGAAATCAGCCATACTTTAAATTTGTGGCTGTTGCGCTGTCCCTAGGAATGGGAATCAATCAGAAGCCATTCCGATTCTGATTCCTCTTGGTGATTCTGGTTCTGGTTCTGGTTAAGAAATATTTGAAAAACAGAAATAAAAAAAGTTAAATATATTAACTGTAAAACAAAACAAAAAGTATTTATTTATTTATTTATTTATTTATATAAAATACTACTGACAGTCAGGAACTAAACTTGAATATTAATAGCCTTAAGAACAACATAACAGTATAATTTCTTGGGAATAGGAATTCAAACAGCATGTTTATAATTCCTTTAAAAGAATTGGTCTATAAGAATAATTCGCTCAAGACTAAGAGTTTGCTGGTTGTGCTGTGTTTGTGATTCACTAAAAAGAACCAGCTTATAAAAATAATAAGCTCTGGATTCAGATTTCACTGGTTGTGCTGTATGTCTTTGATTTTCTAAAAATAACTGATTTGAGTCATTTAATCGAGAATCGAGTGTCACTAGTCGCTCTGCATGTTTCATGCTGAATAGCAATGCAGGGGAAACTGTGGTAAAGTATGTTAATAGAACCAAATGTCATGAAAATTAGCTTGGATCCCAAACCTATCTGTCCCTCACCTCATGTGTAGCCCAACTTTCAAAATCAATTCTAAAAGTAAATGTCACAAGCTGTGTTTGCCACCTCCAATAAGAATCATTCACACCCGTGTGATCCTTCCTGACCCTGGACCAGAAGAGCTCCAATCATCTAAGACGACTTTATTGAAAGAGACTGAACCCGACGTGCTAAACGTGTTTTGTGGGTGTAAATGATTTCTAATTAGATGAGCACTCAATTACAGCGATTGCTCTCTCAGAGTAAGTTAAGCAAATTGATGAGGCTAACGCTCATTTCACAGGGAGATTAATTGAGGCTACGTAGAGTCTTCACCCTTCTGTCTGGAGATAAGGACCACAGACACCCTGCTGAAGCCAGGAGGACATGGAATAATGGGGGTTGGGCACCACAAAGAAAGAGGTTCCTTGAGTCTTTTGTGTCCAGGGTTGTTTGATAAGATATGAATGGAGCCCTTGTTGATGATTGGGTGTTGTTCTCTTCTGTTCTTTGGACAGAAAGTGATGAGACCGGGGGAAAGTTGGAAGAGTGTAGTGGATATCTTTACTGAGAAAGGGAGAGACACAGAGCATCTGGTGGTGAGATCCGGTTATTGTTAGTGCAAAGGAAAGCCCCAGCTTCACAGGGCCTTGACCAGTTACTCTCCACAGCCAGCAGAATGGAAACGGAATAAGGATGAGGCTGTTTTGAGCTTTTCGGAGGGACAAATCGACTCAGAGCAGGAAACAGTTACAATGGGATTGATGCCCTCGGATGTATTATAAATGTCAGTCATTATTAGGATAATCACACACACTCATTATTATTATTATTGTTTTTACTTAAAAAAAAAAAAAAAATTATCAGAATAAATGCTTGGCCTGCTTTTTTAATGACAGGAAGGGTTTTGCAATTCAATAAAAGTTAAACAATCAATTCAGAATGCATTATGGGAAATTAAGTTTGGTTCTACCCTATCTAGACCCACAATACTGTTCAGAAGTTTGGGGTCAGTAAAATGGAATAAGATTTTTTAAGATAAATAAATATATATTACCGAGCTCAAACTTTTAAAAAACATTATATAAACCCTTCAAACTTCACAGCTTTTACACGGTTTTTTAGGTTTTTTTTAGACTTTTTTCTTTTTCTTTTTTTTAGAGATGCTTCATTTTAATTAGTTCCTGTTTTTAAAGCTGCTTTGAAACAAACTAAATTGTATAAAGCGCTCTATAAATAAAGGTGACTTGACTTTTTTCAAAACTTAATGGCTTAATTTGTCTTGACATTTGCATCAAATTTAGTTCAATTTCTTTCCATTTTAATTGTACTTAAATGCACATTTTAATGGATTCTGTTTGGAATTGTTTGGCATTCCATTTAAGAATGACACACATCCCTCCCACCACTTTGACCACAGCAAAGCACCGTCTTACACAAACATGGTGGGTATGTGAGACCTGTCACTGATTACATGCTAATAAAAGTGTCCCATTGCTGAGATAGCATTGTATCTGTGTGTCAATGTGGAAGACAACTGCCCAGTTTTGGAGGATACATGAATTTGTACCTTTCAGAGCCAGAAAACCTACACTCTTAGTGGGGTTTTGCAGCAATGCCATAGAAGAAACATTTTGGGTTTTCTCAAATAACCTTTTGGTGAAAGGTTCTTTTAAAGAACCATTTTTTAGTGCAAAGAGTATTTCAATAATCTTAAGAACCTTTTGTGCAGTGAAAAGATTCCATTGATCTTAAAGGTTCTCCATGGAACCATAGATGCCAAATTATGAACCTTCATTTTTTTAAGAGGGTAGAGAAGCTAAAAAAAAACCCACCCAGGGCCCCCTAACCAGGTCCTAGCCACACCTAGTGCTGCTTACAGCTTCAATAGCTGGACTCTGATCCCAGGAGAATTTCAGCCATATTTCTGGCTGTCTTGTTGACTCTGTGTTGTAGTGTGCAGCTGTGATGGAGTAATTAACCGTGTGCAACAGACATGTTATTAGAAGCAGAGTTTGGGTAAGATTTTTTCTGCAGGATACCTGATACGGTGTCTGATCTGGAAGGAGTACTCTGTGTAAAGGCCAGGACCATCAGTATTCCCACAGTATGGTGTAGCGCCTGTAGGCATGGCAATTTGTCTCAGCTCCACCAACAAACAAACCCAGGGGAAACGGTGCAAGGCTGGACTTGTAATAGTGGCAAGGCTGATAGAAAAGACCCAGAGTTATGGCTCGTGTAAAGACAGCGGCTTTATGTGATGACTTTTCTAGCCGACCTGGAAGGCAAGGCAAGCGTTTGTGCTCAAACATGCATTAACATACATGAACTCCCCCTTTCCGCAACACACACACACAGGCATATATACAGACTTTTGACACTTTTGACGCTTATATGTTCGCTTTGGGAACATGATGCTGCCTGCTCATCGCATTTCCCTGTGGTCTTTCCAATCAATTGCGTAAAGCACAGGAAATATAGGTCAGACAGCAGATGTGCTCTCGACTACAGGACAAATCACACCCTCTTTTCAACGTGTCAGGATCAAACGGCATAGCCGGGGGGCACAAAATTCTGCTTTCTAAACGTCTCTAACCTTTCTAGAGGAGAGGAAAAGAGGGAAAAAGGATACCGCTGTGCTCCATGGTGGTGTATTGTTGGGTCCGGAGTGTGTACGTGTTTGTAGAAATGTTTGTGAATGAGCTTACATGTATATGTTTGGAGATTTGTATGTGTGTATATATACAGACCCTTTCCAAAAAATTAGAATATCATGGAAAAGTTTATTTATTTCCATAATTCCATTCAAAACATTAAACTTCCATAGATTATAGATTCAGGGCAGACAACTTAAACGATTTCAAGTATTTAGTTGTTTATTTGTACATAATTTGGGCTTCCAGCTCATAAAACCCACGAAAACAGGATTTCAAAAAATTAGAATATTACATGAAATCACACAGTAATTACACAGTGATACCATGGTCATTGAACCAGGTTTTGGTTATTTTGGCAGTGCGGGCAGGTGCAAATCCTGCTGGAAAATGAAGTCAGCATCTCCATAAAGCTTGTCTGCTGAAGGAAGCATGAAGTGCTCTGGAAATGTCCTGGTAGACGGCTGCGTTGAGTGGACAGCACAGTGGACCAACACCAGCCGATGACATGGCTCCCCAAACCAACACAGACTGTGGAAACTTCACACTGGACTTCAAGCATCTTGGATTGTGTGCCTCTCCATTCTTCCTCCAGAATTGAATTGAATTGAAATGAGATGCAAAATTTGCTCTCATCAGAAAAGAGGACTTTGGTCCACTGTGCTTTATTAAATCCAGAGTCAACGCAGCCGTCTACCAGGACATGTTCAGAGCACTTCATGCTTCCTTCATTTTCCAGCAGGATTTGCACCTGCCCACACTGCCAAAATAACCAAAACCTGGTTCAATGACCATGGTATCACTGTGTAATTACTGTGTGATTTCATGTAATATTCTAATTTTTTGAAATCCTGTTTTCGTGGGTTTTATGAGCTGGAAGCCCAAATTATGTACAAATAAACAACTAAATACTTGAAATCGTTTAAGTTGTCGGCCCTATATCTATAATCTATGGAAGTTTAACGTTTTGAATGGAATTATGGAAATAAATAAACTTTTCCATGATATTCTAATTTTTTGGAAAGGGTCTGTATATATATACATCATGTAAGGGTCAGTGACAAATAGGAAGTTTGGGATGAGGAGTGGGAGTGGGACTTTTTTGGGAAAAAAAAAGGTCTTGAAATGTAATCTTTGTGTCCATATTGGTTTCATGGACATTTGAATGGTATTTTTAAAATGTTCTACAAACTGTCAGGTTGAATACCCTTCATGTAAAAATTAATTAAATATTTTCCTTGCTTCTGAAAACATAATTATTATCTTCAAAAATGTATTTCAAAGTAAAATAAATATTTTGAGGCATGCACAGCATAAAATTATGGTCTTTATTATACACTACTGTGTAACATTTGAGGTTGTATCTTTTGTTACAAAATAAATGTATTTTGCTGTCAATGTGATCCTGCTGAATATAAGTATAAATTTATCTCCGCCCCAGAAAAAAAAAAAAATACAAATTTTCTTTATGAGTTGCATTTGATTTTAATTGTATTTTTAAAATATCTATAATATATCCTGAACATAAAAAGTGAGCAACATTGACAGATTGCAGTTATGTTTCAGTGTGAAAGAGCGCCACAAAGAGGAGAAATTATAGAAAAAAACATCACTGAGCAGAAAAAGTATCAGTGATATTCTCTCTCTCTCATTCCAGTCATGTACTTACTACAGCAACGCAATCACATTCTCTTATGACACATTCATTGAGACTGACCTACATCACTTTGGATAATAACTGCAGCTTTAAAGAGAAGATGGATAGTTTGATGGATGGATTCAAATTTTTCCTTTTCATACGCTGCAATTCTGGCATACAGGTTCACTCTCCATGAAAGTGCAGTGCCCGCCTTTGCTTGATCCTGCAGTTATAAGATCAACCACTAGGGGGTAGCAGCATTCTCATGTCAGATTACCCCAACTGATTGAAATCCTTTATTCTGAAAGATTCATTTACTCACTCGAGTGAAAACATGCTTTCTCACATTCTTTTAGAGTGATACTAATACGTTTTCAAAAAGCTGTAATCAGCTCTTCACGCACGCCTCTTTGAGAGTGTGCTCTTTTTTGTAGGAATTTATACGGCATACTGAAAGATGCTGATTTGTTCTTATTTCCCTTTAAATAAGCCTCTAATCACATAAAAACAATAATTAAGAGTCAATTATTCCTGAGTGCCTGGAGCAGAAAAGAGAGAGAGCATGATTTTTATCAGGCCAGAAGTGTATATTCTACATACTAACTCGGTTGTAGCGAACAGAAATTCCCATTCTCACTGGTGTTAAACACCATGTTGGTCAAATCTCCTTTGATCCCATAAAGATGCCCGATCTCTAGTGACCCCATACGCAAACCCCACTTGTCTTCACATCATAGGATAAGGGTGGGATTGTGAAATGCTGATCTGGCAAGGCAGCTCATCTGGAATGCTGCTCCCTTCATCTACGTTCCCCTGCAAATGAGTGGGTTAACTTACACATTAGCACAGATTAAGGGTACAAATGAGACCTTGTGTCACTAATGGGGGTCAAAAGAGGGGAAAAGGGTGGAAAGGAAAGGGTGAACACCTTAGGGGACTAGTAAACTGTAGCTCTGTTCTTTTGAGCGTATGTTTTGGTTGTTGTTGCACATGACCGTTTGCCTATTTGGCCTATTATCTCCGATGTGATTTGGTGGGATACATATATTATATTATATTATATTATATTATATTATATTATATTATATTATATTATATTATATTATATTATATTATATTATAATTGTTATTTTGATTTGATTTATGTTATTTAATATATAATGTTAATTTAATGTTATTTTAATATTTATTTCATTATTTTCTTTATCTTTTATGATTTAATGGTAATTCGTGTTTGTTTATTTATTTATTTTTATTTATTTTTTTTACCATTTTGATCACTTCTTATTTGTACATTTTTAATTAAAGGTATAGCGGAGGATTTTATTTTTCCGGGTGGATCATCAAGACTATTGGTCCTCCTAAGTGTCAATCATTCTGGTGATATGTTTACGTAAGGCCGTCGTACGTGCTCGTGCGCACGATTCACACGATGGCGTGCGCTCAAAACACAGGTTGGGCTTCCCACTGATGCCTCAGTCGCGAAGTTTCTACTTGACAGGTAAAGTTTGGCATGCTATTTGGAGAAATCCATTTAAAATCACTGCTAGTAAAAGTTAATGTAAGCTATGATTAGATCGTGCAAGCTCTGTCGTGCACACGTTTAATAGGCGTTCCCTCTCGGGAGCAGGTAGAGTGTTGCGCATGTGCATTTTTTCAAAAAGTGGAGAGGGCGGTTCTTTTCTAAAATTCGGGAAAATCCTCCGCAATACCTTTAATTAATTCATTTTTGCTGCTGATAAATTGATCCGGCAGTGTGACAAAGGCATTCCTGAACATATAAATTCATGTTCAATAAGTTCATGTTATCTTGTCAATTAAAACACCATAAAACTGCAAAACTACTTGCATTGAAAGCAAATTGGAGGCTGGCCCAATTAGGAAAAACATTACTATGCTACTGTGGTTTCTATGTATCCAGCCTTTGCTCTGGGCAGGGGTGGTGCAGTCTTCATCTGAATGTTTTTCTTCGGCTCTAAGCGAAGTGCTGAGTCTCTCGCCCCGACCTGTTGGGTGTTTACGTGTTGACACTCGCTACGTTGGGACTCACATTCCTGGCAGAGGCCTTCTTGAAGTTGGCATGTTAGCAAAAGACTATTAGGTTTTTTTGTTTTAGAATTACTTGAAATAAATATTTTTAAGTTAAGGTTAACTTTCAGTTGTCACTTGAAAACGTTAGTGAAAAGAACATCTGTGACACTTCCCCTTTTCAGACCACTTCCACTTTTGTAGATTTTCTAGAGATTTATATAAAAATTTGTCTTGCATTTGGAAATTTTTAAGTAAGTTTATTAAAGTGGCAAGTATTTTACACTATTTGCATGTGATTAATTGATTCAACTAACATGTGTGAACAATACTAAGGCCAAAGGAGTAGTATTTGGTCATGTGATTTCAACATGGGCACCCATGTGAGGCGAACTGCTCCGTGTAAAATAAAACGACCTACTGATTTTTTTGATTGTTAAAAAAATACAGAGGGCATCTTAAATGTTTAAAAACCCATCAAATCACACTGCAGATGTTCCATCCATGAGTCTTGAAACATTGTGTTGTAGATCTAGTGTAGAAGGTCAAAGTTCTGAGCCTTCTGGACCCAAGTTTTCCCCAGCCCGGATAAGGGGGAGAGGGGAAAGGTGATTTCCTCTTGGACAGCATGACAGGGCTTCCTGGAAGGGTCGTCCCTCCCTAAGAACAACTGCATCCTGCTTTGAGAATGAAACGAGACTCAGTAGAGCCATATGTTGTGAAAACCAGCATGGTGAGCCATCTTGAACCAGTGCTAAAGAGTCAGCTATTATATTATCAAAATGAATTTGATTAAGTCACTCTAGGGAGCAGGCGGTCCATAGTTAGTAGTAATAATTATGAAGTCACCTTGCGTTTATTGATATGTTTTTCTGAATGTCACTGAGTATATTATAGGCTTTTATAGGCCATGACACAAACTCAAACTAGATAGAGAATATGAAAGTGAATGTTGATCATGTGTTTTTCTCTTGTACATCCTTTTGGCAAGAATCCAAGAGTGAACTGTCAATGGAAAGAAAGCAAAATAGAAAGTGAAAAAAGAGAAGTGTGTGGGGGAGTTTGTGTGCGTGGTTGTGCTTGTACTGTATGCAGTCGTTTTTGCTGCTTTTGGAAATTGTGCCCTATCAGGAGCAGCAGCTGTCAGGGCAGGACGCGACTCAGCTCTTTGTGCACTGTTGATGGTAAGTTGCTCTTTGTCATCCCGATTAAGCTTAATCACCAGCTGTTACTAGGAAGCATTCGAAGTGGTTTAATGTGAAGAACACTTTACACATGACTGTCGTAGTGTACAGTGACTCTCTCAGATCAACAGGTCACTGTTAGACAACGACAACCTTGATTTGTGATGACTGAAAAATAATTGCTGTAGAACTCTTTTACTTATTATAGTTTAACTACAATGGATAGATGGTTGGTAGGTAAGTAGGCATGTAATAGTTAGGTAGTTGGTTGGTTGGTTGGTTTGTTGTTCAGTTTAGTTGGTTGGTTTGTCAGTTTACTTTGCAGTTAGTTATTCTTTCATTCAGTTAGTTAGTTAGCAACTAAAGCTAAATTATGACCATCATTCAAACCAGTTAGTTAGTTGGTTGGTTGGTTAGTTAGTTAGTTATGTAAGACAGATTATTAAGGGGTCTGATCAGTCTACTGAGTGAATGAGTTGAATGGTTTGTTTTTTAGTTGATTAGTCAGTTGGATGTTTAGGTTGTTAGTCAGTTGTTTTGTAGTTAGTTAGTAATCCAAGCCAGATTATTAAGGGATCTGACTGATTAAAACCAGTTAGTTGGTTGGTTTGTGGTTTAGTTTAATTCAGTTTAGCAGTTAACACTGCTGCACTGTGTCATGCATAATATTACAGTGAATATACACTAAACATTATGCACTATATACAGTATAAAGGAAGGCATCTAATGCTGAAATGAATTTTTAATTGAACACCACATTAGGGCCTAGAACCTTTTTAGGGCCTAGTTCAAATTCAGTTGAACCTTGTTGTGCTGTGATGCTCTTCCCTTCTGAAAAGTTCTCAGCAGAAAGTCCAGCTGTGCATCAGCTCAGTTTAGAAGACGCTCTAACAGATGCCTGGAAGTTTGCCACTGTCCTCCTGCTATGTCCTCACCTGTCCCTCCCTCTGTGTGTGAAAGACACTGAGAAAGCACCGGAGGACGGGGTCAGACTTCAGGAATCCTTCTCTTCCGTCTGCCACGTCCTTTTAAGTATGCTTGGATTAGGATGAGGTTAAGATGCTTTAATTGAATTTACCCCTTGAACCCACACAAGCAAAGCTGGAGTAAAGAAGCAGAAGCTTTCTCACGGTGTGTCTCGAGAGATATAACCCGATACTTCCAGTCTCTTTGGGGAGGTTACCCTGGCAACAGTATGAATGAGCTGACAGCGTCTGTGCTTACATGTGCTTTTAATTAAAGAGAAGCGATAATAGAGACATTTAGAGGCAATTCACTGTCCCTTGTGGCACAGCAAACACATACTTCCTCCCCCTCTCTTCCTCTTCATCTCTCACCTTTTTGCTCAACCATTTCAACATCCGCAGAAATTAGCACCTGCGTTTAGATAACCTCTGTTTTTACAGCCAAAGGTTTTCTGAAATTAAAAAGATAGTTCACCTAAAAATGTATATTTGTTCATTAATTTCTCATGTTACTTTCTTTATTCTGTAAAACACAAAAGAGATATTTAAAAAAAATGATGTTTTGTCCATACAATGATGTTTTTGGACCCCACTGACTTTCATTATATGATCAAAAAACAGTTAAACCTTCTTCAAAATATCTTCTTTTGTGTGTCCCAAAAGAATGAAAGTCCTACAAGTTTGGAACAACATGAAGGTGAGTAAATGACAGAATTTTCATTTTTAGGTGAACTGTCATTTTAGATAGATGTCAGTCCTTGTCAGAAAAAGTGGCTTGGATTTGTTGTAAGTGTATCTTATCATGCATAGATGTCCAGGGTGTGTGGATTCGAAGAGGAAAAGATACATTAGTCATCAGATTATGACCTGGAGTGACCAGAACGATGTGGCGGTGGAGAGCACTTTGTAGGAAACTCAATTAACAAACCTCAGTCAGTTAATTAGCTGTAGACGCAGCGGAGCATACAGACCCCGCATGTGGCTCTGAGCTTTGCGAAAG
Source organism: Squalius cephalus (assembly GCF_949319135.1). Taxonomy (NCBI): domain Eukaryota; kingdom Metazoa; phylum Chordata; class Actinopteri; order Cypriniformes; family Leuciscidae; genus Squalius; species Squalius cephalus. Next base: position 41,676,171 of record NC_137122.1, on the reverse strand, counting down.
GCTTTTAGATGAAAGTGATGAATTGCTGTCATTGGGCTTGTTCTATACTTTATCAAATGATTAAATATTGAATGTAAAATAGACAGCTCTCGCCGCATGCAAAGGTCATTTTCCGATTGCCACATTAATCAAAATGCTTTTTCCTGTCAGCGGTGAAGAGAGAATTCCCAAAACAGCAGAGATGCGCTGTGTGGTGAAATGCTGCAGGCACAAGTGTGTGTGTGTGTGTGTGTGTGTGTGTGTGTGTGTGTGTGAGAGTGTGTAGACACTGTAGGATGGGAATTGGCCTCTTCTGGAACCTTCCACAACCTCTTTTAGTTCATTCCGTACCGTATTTCCATTCATGCATCACAGCAGATTGTATTCAATTCACAAGGATTGCATTTCCATTTTTCTACTTTACCTGCCTGGGATTGTGAAATACATTTCCTCGTATCTCAAGGGTGGGATTTTAACAGAGACTTGTGCTGATGACATAAGGAAAATGGATAAACATCCATCCCACTCTTGAGAAACACTCTTATTTAGGTAACCATGGTGATAACAGAGCTGGAGAAGCGGCCTTTCTTTTGTGTGGCATAAAACTAGTTAAAATACAACCAGGAAGAGAGAGGCCCAAAGGCAAGGAAATGCATCACCCTCAGTGCTGTCTGTGGTTATGCTACGACACACCCTCACACACACACAGACACGCATAGACTCACACTTTCTCGTAACTGACATCCTGAGTAGTTTGCAATTCACTCTCTGACAGCACATGGGGCCTGGCAACTGCTCCAGGATCCCACTTATCTGCTAAGGTAAAAGACTGATTTCTGTTAATATTTTACTATATCAATCTCTCCCCTGGAATGTTTCTGGTTTGTGTAATCTGCTAACTAACTGTCATTTCAGTAGAATTAGTTGTGGTTTGCGAGTTTTGGCTGTTGTGTTGAGCTGGGAGTGCTGTAGGAACATGTTGTGGTTTAGTTGTTGGCTGGTGTGTTTTGAGTGGAAGTGTGAATGTGTTGTTTTGGGGCCTCACCATCACACATCAGCCGTCTATTGAGTTCCAAACAAAGGAACTGTATTGTGATTCAAACATAAAACCATCCCTACAGTGTCTCAGCATGGGCTTGACCTACACACACACACACATTCTCTTTCACACACAGACACATTTTGAAAAAGACCCATCCTTACATGGATGTATTTGTTCGGTCTCCTTGAATTTAATTTATATGAGGTGGACTTCATTTTATGGAGAGCATAAAGACTAAACACTCAGATTGTGTGATAAGTCAGACAGACAGCTTGAGAGTGAGAAAAACACACTTCCTCAGTGAAACTGTGCAGAGATGCTTCACCTCCTCATGTTTAAACAGATCCAGAGGGGAGTGCTTAAAGGGATAGTTCACCCAAAAATGAAAATTCTGTCGTTTGTTTTACTAACTCGCATGTCGTACCAAACCTGTGTGAATTTCTTCCTTAAAACAGGAAGATGAATTTTTGAAGAATATTCTGGCCACTTTTCTCAGTACAATGAGTGTGATTTACTGGGATTGTCAAGCTACAAAATGACAAAAAGCTCCATAAAAGTGTTTAAAAATGTGTCCAAGCACTGCATTATGTCATTACTCACCCGCATGCCATTCAAAACCTGTGCCACTTTTTTTCCTCCTTAGAACGCAAAGATGGATTTTTGAAGAATGTCCTGGCCACTCTTTTTAGTACAGTGAAAGTGAATGGGGACTGGGGTTGACAAGCTACAAAATGTAAAAAAAAAAAAAAGTATTTTAAAATTGTCCAAGCACTACATTTCAAGCTATAAGATAATTGTGTGGGGAAAGACCAAAATTTAAGTTATTCACTGAAAATCTTGGCATATGCCCTAGATGAGAGAAGTATTAATAAACATCATTCTTTTTCAGTCATCTTTTCAGTGAATCGTTTGCTCCAGTTCACATTTGGCTTAAATGATTCATTCACTGGATGATTTTCTACACAAGTTCATCCCACTGACTCAGTGGTCAGGTCATAGCGGTTAAAAGCCGACTGGCTGAATGAATGAATGTCAAATGAATTACAGCTTAAATGGCAGTCTTGTCATCATAAGAGTATGGCTTCAGAAGACTTAAATATAGTGCATGAATTGTGTGATTAATATATAATATATGTTGTGTGTGTGTGTTTACATGTCTCCTTTTGTGTTCCACGCATAAAAACAAGACAACACAAGAGTGAGTAATTGATGACAGAATTTCCATTTTTGAGTGAACTGTCCCTTTAAAATCACACTTTGCTTTCTTGAGCAAATGCTTTTCTTCAAAGCCTGTCTACTTTTGATGGGCAGTTTTGAAGGTCTAGACTTACAGAACAGCTTAAATTATAACTGTTCAAATAAAAACGTATCATGCTTTCTGTGCACCGATAATAAGTATCCATGCACTTAATCTCCAATGCTGCGTTTCTGTAAATGGTAAAATACAAGCTCTTTGTCAGCATAAAAACCACTCTCATCTGATTGACCATTACCATGTCTTTTAACTGCAATCCACAGCCAAACAGCCCAGCATGACAGCACGGGAGGCACTTATTACCAGCACAGAAATTTGCACTGAACGAGTAACCTCGATTTGCTTTTCTTTTTCTCTCAGTTGAGCGAGTCTGTGGATGCCAACTCAAAGAAGCACTGAAATTTCTCCTAATTGATTTTATGGGTCATTTACGTATTTTCCTCATTGTGTGGTCAGCAGGGGAGCTTGGGCCGGCCGACTGACAGCAGCTCCACTCGTGTGCAAATGAGTTTGAGAGAGGCAGTGGGAGGAGGAGGAGGGGGTGATGGGAGAAGTCCTCTTTTGGATTAGTGGAAGCTTCTTGGCGATCTGCATGTGAATGAGTGTGAGCAGCTTTAGCCGTTACCCCTGCGCTCTTTCTCCGTAGTGAGGGAGAGAGACACAGAGAGAGGGGGAGAAGTGCATGGGCAGTTACACAGAGCACAAAGCAGAAGTTTAGGGACAAGTCTTGTGGTACATCACAGTTGCGGACTGCCTGGTGTGGGCCGCTGGGTCTTCAGTTGGGAGAGTGGTGTGGACAGAGCTTTGTGAATGAGAGAAGGTAAGAATATTTTTTATCCTATGGGCTTTTCGTGTGTCTCAGCTTCACTGCCCTTCTGATAACAATGGAAGCAAGAGCAATGGAGCACTTCAACTGTGCCAAAAGGGGGAGGGGAGAGTCTCATGGCTGCTCGAGAAGACACTTTTTTTTAAAAAAAAATGATGTCCTCAAAGTTGGGTTGTTTTGCTCTATTTTTGTAATTTGATATATATTCAGGCAGGAAGGAACTGAGGGTTGACACACTCTGATGTTTGAAGCTTGGCTATGGTTATTGGTTACCCCATTTCAAGATGCAACAGGCGTGTTTGCCATTTGCAGCAAGTATAATGAAATGCTTACTCTCTCATATGAAACCGTTTGAGTCATTTCCTCTTGTGTGCAACATTTTAGAAGTAAACTTTTGAGGTTTTAGTAATTTCTGATGAAAATAAACAGGAAGTTGGCATAGAGAGCCCAGGAGTCCAAAATGGTTCCATGATGAGGTTCAGATGTAAGGTATTTTTTGTGGTATTGTTGACTAGCATGGATAAAATGTTTTTTTACATGGTCCTGGGATTGATTAATTTTAGATGTGTCCTTTACTTAGACTCAGCTAAATTAAGCAAAACTGTGTAAAATTTGTACAGAGCCACATAAAAGACAACACAGGCCTTGGAAACTTTTATAGCCATTATCAATGCTTCATATAGACATGTGCTATTTGATCGTTCTCTTTTTCTGTCCTTTTCATTCTCTGCCAAATACAGTGTATTTTTCAGAGATATTGCTGTGGTTTAAAACCATTTAAATTTATATTATGATGATAATTTCCATATGGGAAGAGGTTATGAGGCAAAAATGGCATACAACATGCATTATCTTGAGCTGTAGATCAGATGTTAGCATTTAGCATTTAGCACAACCGAACTGAACATCATTAAGTGGAAAATGGATGCTCTGCATTCTTTCTTTTATGGCTCTGTGGGTCTTTGTGATGCTCAAGGGAAAACGTATGTGACACATTAGGTGTGTGTGTGTGTGTGTGTGTGTGTGTGTGTGTGTGTGTGTGTGTGTTTTCCAGTTTCCTGACATTGGTCTGTTCATGGGCTCATTGGGCATTGGTGTGTTGTAGATTATCTTGACATTTACAATTTATTTTCTTCCTTTATATATTGGCATATACACAATATTTCAAAAGCTTTGCATGCAGTTTGTAAAAGTCTGAAGTTTAGTTTGAACTATCAATATGTACTTGCCCAGGTCTCAGTCAATTAATCAAATATCACACTTTTTTATTTCAGTGATGTATGAGTTAAAATGAACAAATTTATGGTTTGGTGTCAGTGAGGGAGTACTCAAGTCTCAATGATGGGGTTTTTGGGGGATAAATACCAAAAATCCATACCATATCTGAGATGCTTTTTTTATATTAAGTAAGAATGATTTGTGTTTTCTTGCTGCATACTGCTGTGTTTCTTGGTCATGTCAAGTGAAGATGGGCCAAGTCTGTGAACAGTTTTATTAAAGAGCAAGAACAGACACTGAGCAAACCCGGGGACAGATCGGCTTTTATTTGGACACAATATGCACGGCTTTTATTAAAAAGTTCCAACTACGTTCCTACTTTCTAGCCCTTTTTCTCTCTGTTTGCTTTTCTCAAGCCTTTGGAAGACAGTGTGTCTACCCTCTCAATCTCTGGCTCTATTTGTCAGCTTCTATTAGTGTGCAGGCAGTTTTCAGACTGCATCAAATAAATAAATCTGTCAGTCCACAGTCTGGTTGTCTCTTCGCCTTGTTGCACAAGTTGTGCTTCTCACAAAAGTCTTACTTCAAACTTTATGTGTTCAATAATGACATTATATACTTTTAAAATTACGCTAAGTTCAAAACCAGTAATTCAGTTGCTTTGACTCAAGTCTTGCATAGATCCTCAGGTGCTGGATGAATCGCTTGGATGTGAAGACAGTTAGGCAATAAGAAGCCCAGGATTAGTTCCATTTTGGTGGCTGGAGGATGTACAGTATATTTATAGCCAATTAAGTCTTCTGGACCAGCAGACGGGCTCCTCAGTTCACGACTGTTCTCTGTCTCAGCTGATCAATCACAGCACGTGCTGCATGCTGATTTACTACACATAGTTCTAGACTCACTGAAATGAACATTTATCAACTGCTGCATGTGACATATGATTGTTCAGATCTTAAGCTGGTATAATTGGAAAGTGTGATTCAGCAAGACTCAGGGTTGTGACCTGGCCAAAGCCACAGCATGAGAAAGTCTTTTAAGTAGACGTGAGAAAGCCATATTGAGGCGAGCACATTTGCAGCCTCTGGCAACAACACTTTCACAATGTTCGTCTTCTAAGAGATACTGATGCCAAGAAACTCAACATAGTATGAATTTTTGCCTGAGGTGGAAAGATCATATTCATTCAGCATTGTGTTTTGATTCTCCATACAGTTAAAGTCAAAGGGCTTCGATGTGATTTATTTTTTATTTTTTTTGGACACCATGGTTTTCATTCTATGGGCAAAAACAGCTGAAACATTATGATTGAAATTATATGAAATTATCAATGTGAGACATGAGAGTGAGAAAATGTTGGGTGAACTATCCCTTTAAGATAATGCTATTGTGATAGTGTTTTGGCATACTTGTGTTAATGGCATTTTGTTGACCTGTTAATGTGACACACTCATGTATATGAAGCAATCAGAGCATCTGTGATGTCATGTTGGGTGTAGTTCACACTCTCTGCTATTAGCAATGCATAATAAAGGATAGTAGACTTGGCATTTCCTGGGGATCATTTTACATTTCCATATTTTCATACACAAATGAGCTGATTTTAAAATACACATGCACACTTTGTAAATGGGTGTGAAAGCAGCTGTGGTCTTTGCAAGGTAATACAACTCGTCTTCTCATATTTGAGATGGTCAGTTCTTATATTATTCAGCTTGTCATAAGATTACGTTTAATACTCTTCATTCCCACAAGTTTTAGCGCAACTGTAGGATATTGTTGTGCTGTTTTCCAAGTTCAAGGTGTCCAAGTTTTGTTGCCATTGCCATTTGTTCCCCAGAATTTTAATTTAAGGATGAATTAAATATTAAATTAAATCCAGATACATCAATGTATTATTTTTTCAAATCTTTTTTATTTTTAAATCAAATGTACAAATGTCACATTCAATTCTAATGAGAGCGAGCTGATTCTTAAATCCTGGATTTTGTTCAACGTTGAGCAGCTAGTGTTGTGTACTTGTGAAGGTTTTGACTTTGTTTTGAACAATTTTGTTTGTTCTCCAACAAGACAACTTCAGAGGTTATCGGGGGGGATTGTTTACAATCCTCTTATAAAGCGGTGCTGTCTCAAGATGGCAATAGTACAAATGACAGTATACAGGGATAAGACAAACATTAGTCCTGTAACACTATCCACGAGTCAGATGGAGCATCCTCCGTCCGAGCCAGCTGACAGGTGTCCGTGCCTCAGTGGTTAACTAGTGCCGTGTGAACTGCTGTCTCTGTGTTGGCCGCTCTAGCAAGTGAACTCAATTGAGCTAAACAAACTGATGCGCAGGCAGCAAAGCCATTTCTGTTCTGTTTTTTTTTTTTCGCTGCTGACACTATGCTGCATAAAGTTCAATGCACATTGAGGGTACTTTCCATACTCATTGCCATTCTGTGAATCTTGAGTAAACCTTCATTTAACAATTGAATCTAAGGCCTCATTTCAGCCCACGATGGAAGCACGATTATGGACAATTCTCAATTCTTCATCCTCATTATTTCAACGGAGTGTCTATTTACAATAAGTACAAATAGCCCTCCTTGTTGGCAAATGCTATTTACACTAACTCCGCCTACTGACGTCTGGTTAGGCCAGACAAAATTAAGGAAGACACTTGAATGTTTCCAGCAGCAATAGTGTAGGGGTAAGGCGAGTGGCAGAAAGTTCTGACGCAAATGCTGAAGGCTTCGCCTTTTGCTGAATTCGCTCTACTCCCTTTTCCCATCTCTTATTAGATTGGAAAGTCATTTATTTTCAATAAAAATGTAAAAAAATTTGAAAAATGGAAATAAAGTGTCTAACGTGTGTTTATCGGTTAGGGGTAGGTTTAGGGAGGGCTTTATTGCCCCAATAAGGCCCATCCATTTAATCATTTTAATAAATATAACCATTTACATGTGTTATTATTACATACCATTGAATGTAGGCTACAACAACACTGAGGTCCAAATAGCATCTTCCACTATTTATAATTATAAATATCCTCTAACTACTATTTACACTTATTGCAAAGAAAATAGTATTTTTACATAGTGTAAATAGCAGATTGCTAAGAAATGCTGCTACTTGCACTTAGTGTAAGTAGAATCCATTGCTATTTAAACTTACTGTAAATAGCAGCTATCGCTAAGAAATATGCTACTTTCACTTAGTGTAAAAAAATCTAGTTGCTATTTACACTTAAAAAGCATCTATTGCTATTTGCACTTAGTGTGAATAGCATCTATTGCTATTTGCACTTTGTGCAAATAGCACTAAGTGCTTAGTGCAAATAGCCGCTGCCTTATTTCAAATCCCCGTCTGAATCGACCTGTGCCTCACCTACAGTTGCCTCCTGTCAGTCATAATGTGCATTAATTTCCACCTGCATGCTCACAGCGCACAGCGCTCTGGCTCATAAACAAATCTGGCAAAAAAATTAACATATTTTCCTCAAATTAATTGCAGCGGTGAATTGTGCGTTATGCTATGCACCTTATGTCAGGAAACGTGGGCGCTGGGTAAATGTGTGCACAACAGAATCTTAATGTAAAAATACTTAAAGGAAAATAACCTAACCTGGTCCAGGGTTTTTTCTGCTTCCCAAATAGTTCAGATCTCTAATTTCCAGCCAACATTTTGGCCCCAAAAAATAAAAAAATAAATACAATTTCTATAATGTATACTGTTATCATTAACTAAAACCTAAAACTATTAAAAATAATTTCCGTTAATTGAAATAAAGCTGAAATTAAATAAAATATAAATATTACAACAACTTAAACTTAAAAAACTTAAACGAAAATTATAAATGTTATTTTGGTAACTAACTGAAGTAAGTTGAAGTACTACAATTTAAAAAAACAAAACTGAAATAAAAATAAATGTTTGGTATTTACACACAAAAAAAAATTTCTTTTTAAATTTGATTCATGATAAATGATTTCAACACATTTAAATTGGATTCATTCAATGCCTTGCACATTGCCAAAGTACTGTATAGTGTCCTATTTGTTATATTTAGGTGCCCGCAATGCACATCAGACTGATACCCGACAGTCTATGAGACATTACATCACTAAAGTGTCTCAGACGCAATCTGCAAGGACTCAATTGGGGCTGAGCTTTAATTAGACTTTTTTTAAGAAACATGTGAGGTTCCTGTATGCTTACTTGTGGGTGTCTCTCTCTCTCTCTCTTGGCAGAAACAGGACAGGAGCAGGGCCTGGACCTGGAGCCACCTGTCCGGATGGAGGAGGAGAAGGAGGTCATGGAGGAGAGGGAGATGGAGGAGAGAGTGGTAGAGATAGAACATCCTCTGCCATGCCTCACTGAATCTGACACACAAGGCATTATCAAGGGCAGAGATCTGTTCGGATATGTCGGCATTGAGGCAGTCTTGGACCAGATGAGACGCAAAACCATGAAGGCTGGCTTTGAATTTAATATCATGGTGGTTGGTAAGTGGAACATTGGTCTGATTTAGTTGAGAAAAAAAATTCAGGATATGTCCAGTTTGTATTTGACCAGAAGAATATCAGGCCCTTAAAACAATACAAACCCCATCAATTTCCAACGGCATGCATAACGGCTGGGCCTAAATAACTTCACACCTCTGTTTTTTTCTTTGCTCAAAGTGTGAACTTCAACTCGGGTAGTTTTTGCATAATGAGCTATGTTGAGATTGGGGGTGTTTTAGCCAAGACTAAGATGAAAATAGAACAGACTTGAGGCGTCAAATAAGGTAAAAAGCTTTGTATAAAATCGCAGAGTATGGTTTAGAGGGGCTGAAGGGGGCAGGAAGACCTTTCAGACTATATATAGTTCAGTCTCAGTGTCATTGGCTGTTAGGGGAAAGGTTTAAACTCAGCTCTTTTCAGAGACTATAGGTGCATCACAAACTTATGCACTATTCATTTTCACACATTTGTAGTATGAATAGTGTGAGTGATAATAATCATAATGCATTTTATTTTTTATTAAGTTTCATTAAGTATTTTTATTAAGTCAAGAGAGATATGAGGATGCAAGATTGTGCAGAGCTTTAAAAGTGAAAAGCTGAATCTTGTGCTCTACGTGATATTTAACAGGAAGCCAGTGTAATTGATAAAGAACAGGAGAGATGTGCTCTCCAGGTTTCTAGTAAGTATGGTAGGTTTCTGAAGTTTATGGAGAAGTTTGAGAGGTAGCCCAAATGAAAAGGAGAGAGTTACAGAAATCAATGTTTGAAGTAACTAGAGCATGTACAATAATGGCTGTGGTATTGTTTGTGAGGAATGGATGAAGTGGAAATATGTGGACAGAGTGACATTATTAACGTGTGTTTCAAAAGACAAGCTACTATCAAGGATGAATTAAAGTAGTGTGTTCTTCACACTGAAAATTCCAAGGAGGAAAAGTGCACTTTAAATATCTGGATATATATATATATATATTATATCAGACATTATATCATGACAAAATAACCTTTTAAACCTTACGGATGGTTGAGTACATAGAGCATAGTATAAGTGCATAGTGTAGCATATTGACATTTGGCACACAATTGCAGTTGTTAAATATGTTTATTTATTAAAGGTGGCTTATTTTATTAAAAACAAACATTATACATGTTTTAAATAGGTTGTAGGTGATATGGACAAAATTCAGCCTTTTCACAATATTCAATATACAGTTCAATATTTATGTCAAATGTCTGAGGTCAGTCTATTTATTTATTTAACTTTAATTTTGCAGTGATGCATTAAACGGATCAAAAGTGACATACATTGTACAAAGATTTCTATTACAAAAAAAAAAAGAACTTTTGAACTTCTAAATGTTTCTTGAGCAGCAATTCAGCATATTATAATGATTTCTTGAAGGATCAAGTGACACTGATGACTGGAGCAATGATGCTGGAAATTCAGCTTTGCTATCACTATACATTTTAAATATATTAAAATAGAAAATAGTTATTTTAAATTATAATAATATTTCTGATTTTACTGTATTTTGATCAAATAAATGCAGCCTTGGTGAGCATAAAGGCACTTTTTTTAACAAACCGTTGTGTATTTATTATTTAAAGGTTGTGTATTTATTTATTTTCTCAAATATAATATGAAACATTTTTCTTTTGATTTTTTTTAAAGGTGAGTCAGACAGTTCAGTTCAATTCAGAGAAATTCATCAAAATTACCATAAATTTACTACAAATCTTCAAATCAGAGAAGCTATTAAAGGGACACTTCACCCATTTGCATTAAGCTTTGTATTGTTAGAAACCCAGTCATATATTATAATAAACGTGGATTTTTCATTAATTTTTCCCTGAGATGGGAGAAATAAGGATTTAAGTGTTTTACTTCCTGCTTATTATGACGTAAAAATCATCATTTTGCGTCATAATAAGCAGGAAGTCACATTTCATTGAAAAGTGTAGAGACTACAAACACTAGCTCCTCATTATTCCAGGGGGCGGGACCCACTCACGCTACAGACCTATTACAGATCAGTGGGTGGGACTTTACTCTCTGAAACTGAAAGCAATATCCTCCATCTTGTTTGAAGCTAAGCTAACAGGCGCTGTGGAGACAGATGTAAAGTAATGACAATAGCGGAGGGTAACGTTACTCAATATGATATAGAAGAAGAGGATTTCGGAAGTCTGATGCTTGAATCAGGTGTTTGTGGCTACCTTTACAAGCCGCATTATAGCGAAGAGCAGCCGAGGCAGAAGACCTGCCTGCCGCGGACGAGGAGCCCGGACTGGCTCGAGTTAGGGCGGACTGGTGGCGCCGGTGATCTCACTATGCAACTCATAGACTGTAAGATGCAACTACGAACACAGAGATATAGTCCGTCTGCGGCAAAGAATTTCAACGATGACAATTTCTCCTGGACGAAATCTCTGAATCAGACGAGGACACGGACGTTTGTGTTGTGAACTATCCTAGTTTCGCACCGCATATGTTCTGACTGAACATCCAGGTACCATGCAATAATTCACCACTTCGAAAGAAATACAAACGAGGAGTAATGCACTAATGAGTTCGCCAACTAACTAACGTTAGACATTTTGTGTGAAATGAATTTCAAGCTCCGGTGGTAGCTAGCCTTATAGACGGAAGAGTGATTCATATGTTGTTCTGGATTAGTGGGAGTGGCTTGCGCAGCTGTGCAATGTGGTGCATTGTGGGAGTTGTTGTCTTTCATACAAATGCGTCCTGAAGTTACTTTCTTTCTTTCCTCGGTCAAGAAGGCACCAAATTCAAAATTTATTTTACATTTCGACTACATATATGACCCACTTTCAATAAAGATCAATGTTCCCATGGGTGAAATGCTCCTTTAAAACATCTATATCTTCCCTATTGTGAATATTTGATATAGTCAACCCTAATTACAAACAAAGAACCAAAATTATAAAAATCTAAAAAAAACTAAAACTCTTTGAATGAAATTCACGAGAATACACTGGTTTTGTCCAGTAAGGGCCCTCTGAACTGCTTAAGTCTTCTGAATAGTCACATATTTTATGCCAGGTTACCTACTAAGGCTGTACTCTGCCGACCCAGCAGAACCTACTGGTATTAACTGTCTCGGGCAGTTACTGGACATCTGCCTGATTCAAACTGGCCACCTTTATTCAAGCCTAACCAATCAGAGTGCTAGAGCCTCCCAAATCCCCCTGTGTTTCTAGAGAGAGTGTGGGTAAGCATGCAGGAAGGAGGAGGACCAGGAGGGGGTGTTGGCTGAGTGTGGGCCTTACCTAATTAAATGGCAAGGGCTATTGTTGTGTTGTCTGTGGGCTGGGAGGCAGGGCCAGGCTGGAACCAAATGTTGCTCAGAGTGTTCCCCAACTGGGCCAGCCAAGGGGATTTATGATGGCCCCAGTATCACAAATTCAAGGCCATCCAGCTCTCCAGTGAGAACCATTTTTCTTTTCCACTTTTTTTCTCTCCCTATTTTTTTTTTTTAACCAAGCTGCCAGGATTTCCACACTCCCTTGCTTGTGCTTTCATTCCCCTCGGTGGTTCTTCCATAGTGTTAATAGAAAGGACATTTTGCCAAATCCTTCAAAGGCTGCTAGTCTCATGGAGAAACACAGTATCAGCCGCTGTTCCACAACGGTGTCAACAAAACAAATTAAAGCTGAAATGTGTCGTTTTTGCACCACTGGAGTCGCCACTAGCGTTGCAAACTGTTTTTCCAAAACCGTCCTGCAGCCCTGTTTCCATCTGTCATTTTTCGGACACTCCGGTAGCCTCATCCCAGGAGAATTGGTCTTCTTTTTTTCTGTAAGTCTCATTTCCAGCATTTACTGATACATTTGACGTTTGACAGCTTCAAGGCTTTTGATAAAACTACAGATCGTAATTACCCAATTTTGTATCCCTGCTTACAGACAGTTGGATTGAGCCCAATGCATTATGGGTGTTGAAGTTCCACTACCTTTTTTGGCTAAAGGGAACATCACAACCCTTTTTTTAAAAATGCCTTTCTACTGCATATACAGTCAAGTTTTCTTAAAAGCACATCTTGTCAGCGTTGTACCCCTTTATATTATTTTTTGTATTTATAGCATTTGGACAAAATGACAGCAGTGGAAGTAAAAAAAATTATTTGGGGAAAAAGGGCATGTTTTTTTATTGTATCATAAATACAAAATACATACTATCAAATAATAGTTTCACACTTTTGTATAATTTTGCGAAAATTACAGCTCTATTGTAAATTATGTACAATAAGAATACATTCACACAAATTTACTTAAATTTACTCAAGTTTACTTCACATTTTCTTTAATTATCAGTTAAACGTAATAATATTTGTATGATTGGTTTTCATATTTTAAGACTGAATGTGAGTCTGGAACAAATAAAGCAATAAATCTATACAAAACATCAGTTTAATATGTTTAACAAAAAAGAAAAGGTTGAAAAAGGTTCAAATTTGAAGAAACACCCATTGAAACACTCCATGGATACATTTCAACTTTAAATATGATGCTGAATATTCTCTCAAAGTGTGTGGGAATGATATAAGGAGGAGATATGACAATAGCAGTTTTCACCTGTTCACATTTTGGCCACTTGGATGCTTTTCAGCTTGAAACCTGTTCAGTAGGGAGCAGATCAAAGGCATGTTAAAGCATATCATTATTGCGATGAATTCTACAGAGCAAAAACAGCTCTGGTTCAGTGCTCACTTCCCCAAATGCTGGCTTGTGGCCTGCGTGAGTTTCCTCCTTGCCTTAGTGAACTGTGGTAGTTATAGCATTGGTACTGTAGTAAGTATGGTGGTGCTCTCCATGCCTGCTACAGCTACTCTTGACATACATCAAAGGTGAAACTCTCCCTCCCTTTCCTGGTAGAGACAGGTGTGGAAACAGTGGCAGTAAAAGAGGAAAGAAGAAAGAGCTGTTTGACTCACTCTCGACACAACACACAACTATTGACAAATCATTGACCTTTTATTTAGTGCAAAAGACTCTTATTTTGAACAGGGATTGTTTGTATTTGAATCAGTTTTATGGTTCGTGTAGTTTTCGGTTTGTGTATTTTGCTATTGCCTTGGCAATACATTGTAAATTACAAGGGCAGGGGTTCTGACAAGGGTGTGTTTGGGAACACTAGTATGTATTAGCAAACATGACATGACAGCAAATGCAAACTTGACAAAATACAGGAAGAGAAGGAATTGTGCGAAAGCAAGATATACACAACAGGATGAAATTGCAGGGACGGAGGAAACTCTACAGGATGAGTTTGGTCCGCTACGCTCATCTGTCCACATTTTCCTGCCCTGGGGTGCTCTTATCCGAGAGTCGCACACACATATGGTAGCACTTGGAGTCGGTTGGTCTGTGTAGTTTGTCCTCGGATGTATAGGTCAGGACCTTTTTGTAGCCTCTGGGCTTAAACTACTGCGAGTCTCCCAGTTTTCCAAAAGTCAAGTAGCAGTCTGCTCCCAAATACGAGTTTAGCATATTCTGACATTTTCAATGCAGTCAATACATTCAGCTTTGTTGTCGCCCTCAAGTCAATGGGGGCTTTGTAGATATTGTGTTCAAAGGAAAAGCTTTGTAAAGTGCTTATCAAAGTGTCTCAGGGGAGATGTGTTTTTCACCATTTGAAATGCTTTTGAGAAATCAATCGGAGTTAAACACATATGACACTGGTAAAATTACTACTTGCATCTTGTGGTTGTGGTAAATGACAAGTTCTTACAACTCACCATTTCTGGGTGAATATGTCAATGCATGACTCAGACAAGCACCTGACTGGGTCTAGCCTTTATTCTTTTCACATTATCTCGGCACAGGGTCCTTTATAAGATCATCAGTACTTGTACCGATTCCATTTTTTGCAAATACCTGAACCAAATGATGTTTGGTTTGGTTAACGGTTACAGTCCTTGCTTGTGCATTAATTCGCAGATGCGGATGTACCAGCATACACTCTAAAGGTACATTTACATTTACTATTGCTTGGCAAAATTTCCAGTCATATTCGGTCATTTCAATTAGAATCCGCAAGTACAGGAATTTCGTGTGTGGGGGAAAAATTACCAATGCAGATTTAACTCATGTTCAAGTTAGTCATACAAATTTGCCAAGCTGACCAACAGAAAGCCGCTTGGTTTAAAAGTGACTTCTATGTGAGCAGTGCTTCATACATCACTACACTATTGACAATGGACCTTTTTACCTGTGAAATTTTGCTGAAATATCGCTAATGTCACCGCACCTTAAGGAGTGTTGTTTTGTGTACTGCTATTCACCATAACACCACTTCTTGATATACAATACAAAACATAAAGCATGACCAGTGCAGTTTGATTTGCCGAATGAACACGTTTTATGAGGTGGTTCTTTTTTCTGAATAAAAATGTATAGCACCACAGTTGTAGTCTGAGTCATGAATGAATGATTCATATGACTCATATGAATTGGTTCTGTCTGGTATCAATCAGCGTAGTTTTTTACTGGTTGTTCATATGACAATGTATACACAGAAAAGTCTGTAAAAATATGGTGCAATGTATCATGTTAATATGAAGAAATTTTCCGTATTTATTTTTCACATGTGTTGTGTTTGTGGGTTGAAGGAAATATCCGTAAATTTAAAATCTCCCCATCTAGCAATGGAATTGCATTTCTTTTTTACAAATATTTTGTAATATTTCATCCAAAATACAAAAAGAATTGTTAATGCTATCGTTAAAGAACCAAATTTAAGGTAATTAAAACTTCTGATTCCCATCCCTATTGAGATACAGTATGTGTGACTACACTGAAAGCTTCAGGAAGCCCTTCTTTGCTCAGCCACTGTCTGAACTGTTAAATCAAAGAGGCTCAGGAGGACACACAACGTGGGTTGTCAGTTCCTCATAAATTTGATGTCAACTGCCTCCCATGGTAAGAGGCCATGGCATAAATCCATCAAAGCCTCTGTTGAGGTGGGCAATGATGGAGGGGCCAGATCTTCCCGGCTCTGTCGTCTATCTCTGTCAAATCTTTTCATCCATTGACAGCTTCCCGAGGCGGCCAGGCCTCTCAACAGGTGCAAACGGAGCGGCGAGAGCGTTTAGCACATTCTCCACCCCTGCCCTGCGAAAGGGAAGCTGACTGGTGGGCCTGAGGGGCCCTCTGAGCGAGACAGAACACACACACACTGCTCATCATCAGCACTCAATACAAAGCAGCTCACATTAACACAGCACATGTCCTTTGAGGCAATGAAGGTGGCCCCATAGATTTACCCTTATTTGAGTGAATTGAGATGGCCTTGATAAGGCTCACTCTCTGGTAATAGCTTCCTCCCTCTGATCTGATCTCCGTGAGGACTAGTGTGAAAGAGTCATTAAGTGGAAAAGCTTCCCAAAGCTCCCAACGGCGTGGTGTTGTCAGTGTGTTTGGACACCCACCAGATAAGACACTAAAGCACTTTGCCGTGGCTTGACCTGGTCTTATTACATCACTGATGATTTGCAGTATCAAGGGCTTATGTAAACCCTGGAGGCCTGTGCTGCCTGGTCATGTGATATTTTATGACCTCAATTTTATGTGTGCCATCTTATCTGTGTGCAGTAATAAAGTTTTATCCCCCCTGCTAATGCTAAGCAAAGGTCGTCCTGCAAATAAACGTGCTCAGGGTCTGCTACATATGCAGTTAATTGTGCTTTACTGCAGTTTGCAAACAAAAGTCATTAAATCTATTCTTTTTCTCATTGACAGGTCAGAGCGGTCTGGGGAAGTCGACGCTCGTAAACACACTCTTCAAGTCCAAGGTCAGCAGGAAGTCCTGCACTCCTAATTATGAGGAGAAGATCTCGAAAACTGTCCAACTGCAAACAGTCAGCCACAGTGAGTATTGAAAACTCACAACACACTTCTTTCTTTACAGATACCCCGTCACACACCTGTCTCACCCACGGGGTCAAGGATTAGCTGGTTCACATAGCCCTGTCAGCCCCTCCTGCCACCATTTGGACCCAATAAATATCTTTGAACATTGATGGTCTTTCAAAATTGTGCTTTTGTCCTCAACAGCCGCAACAGGACATTTTGTCAATATGTGTTTTTATTTTATGGTGCATTCAAGTCCTCCTAGGAAGTTTTGGGAGTTGGCAAGTCATAACTACATCAGTTGCATTCAAATAACATAGACCCTCCCATCTGTGAAGCTGACCAATAGGAGCACAGAAGCTCTTCCATACACAGCTTTCAAATTGGGCAAAACGAGAGATAGACGATGGTATTGATGCTGTTTTTGGAATTATGCAATGGAGGAAAGGTTCGTGGAGCTATGGCAACAATACTTCTGCCTTTATGATGTTCCCTCGAGTGACTAGCATGACAGAGTGAGAAATGCTGACAAATGATAGTAGGCTTACGGAGTACTGGAATTAGCATTAAGCTAAATAACGTTCCGCTTCGATAGTTTGCTTACGCTCTTATTTCCAGAAGTCAGTCCCTAGTTCCACCATCTTGATGACGTCACACTCGTTGTTAAAGACAGCATGCGATGATTGGTCGGCAAGTGGTTTCTTTGCCACTACACAACAAGAATTTAGGAGTCAAAATCTGACACAGTGACTATCGTAACAGACAACAATATTGAGTAGTCTGAACCCGGCATGACAGAGTGTGTTGGCTGGAGTGATTTCGGAAAGGATGGAAGACGAGTGACATTTAGACAGGATGAGCTGGAGGCAGAGCTCAGTGTTTTGTAGGGTTTGACTTGGAGAAGAGCCAGAGTGATCGGAGCATGTGCTCTGAAAGGAAAGAGAAATTAAAAAGCCTGCAAGGGGGACGGATTAGGAGAGATCAATCACACTTCAACTGTTGAGATCGGGCCACAGTGGTCGTCATGAGCTCTCTTTCACAGAGAATGATAGAGGAAGAGCACACACAGGGCCATATTTTATTGCATGGGTCAGGAAATGACTGCTCTAATGGAAGCCACCACTTATACACGGCATCTGACTTCAGTGAAGCAAGCTCAGCTGAGTTAATGAATTGGTTGATTGAGCAATGTACCATCTCTGTCTCGCATACTACCTCCAGAGTAACAATCAATAGAGGCTTGGGTTCTTGTCTCCAAACAGGCAGGTGTGTTTTTGTGTAGATGTGTAGAGTTAAGTTTCATTTAGGCTTGTTTTGGCAATGAAGCAAAGCTTATTTGGATTTTTCCTGAGGGATTTTTCCTTCGCTTTTGAGGTCAACTATGGTTGATTTCTTCCTGAAAACAAAACGTCTCAAATATATCAATACATTGTCAATAAACAATGCATTTTGGCACTATCTGGTATCAATAAGCAGATAAATGTTACCACATGGCCAATAACCGATAAATGTTAAAATTCAATACTTTTTGATCAACATAAAAAAAAAAAAACGCTCTACATTTTAAATTCAAATAGTGATTTTAGGCATCACAAAATTAGAAAGTACAGTATGAAAATGGATTTTTTTTATTTTTTATCTAAAGATTACATTTAACACTGTTAAGTCGGCATGAAATGGAAATTCACCCAAACTATTTTCTAAAATATGTCATCTTATTGTGAATGATTCATTTAGTATATTTCATTTTTAAACATTTTATTGTACTTGTTTTTATCAAAATGTCATAATTAGATGCCATTTAGCTCCAGCATACTTTGCTGATGTCTAAATTTATGTCACGTGCACAGTACGCATAAAAAACTAAGTATAACTAACTAAAAATTTGAATACTGTGCAAAAGTTCATTTATTTCATTAATTCAACTTAAAGGAGAACTCCGGTCAATTTTAACATTGAGCTCATTTTTTTGTACATTTGGAGTGCTGTCAATACAGAGAACAACGACAAAAATCGGTGTTGCCTACACCGAGTTATTCCATTTTTAAAATTTGCACCCTGTTGACTTCAATAGGGCAAGTAGTAAGCCTGCTTTTTAGCCTCTTAACATCCTTTAAGTGTCATTACAAGTGCACAGAAAATGTGAGTGATTCCTTCCGAGTGAACACGGGTGGATCTGACTGCAGTAGATGTTAGAGATATTAATAAAAACGAAGTTAATTCAGCCAGCGCTCATACCTTTGTTTACATCCTGTTTCGGTGGAACGCCATAGTAATCGGTTGTCGAGTTCACGCGCATAGGTTTAGTTACCAATTATCACGCGCGTGAACTCGACAACCGATTACTATGGCGTTCCACCGAAAACAGGATGTAAACAAAGGTATGAGCGCTGGCTGAATTAACTTCGTTTTTATTAATATCTCTAACATCTACGGCAGTCAGATCCACCCGTGTTCACTCGGAAGGAATCACTCACATTTTCTGTGCACTTGTAATGACACTTAAAGGATGTTAAGAGGCTAAAAAGCAGGCTTACTACTTGCCCTATTGAAGTCAACAGGGTGCAAATTTTAAAAATAGAATAACTCGGTGTAGGCAACACCGTTTTTTGTCGTTGTTCTCTGTATTGACAGCACTCCAAATGTACAAAAAAATGAGCTCAATGTTAAAATTGACCGGAGTTCTCCTTTAAAAGGTGAAACTAATACATTATATAGACTCATTACATGCAAAGTGAGATATTTCAAGCCTTTATTTGTTTTAATTTTGATGATTATGGCTTACAGCTTATGAAAACCCCAAATTCAAAATCTCTGAAATTTTGAAAATGTTCATAAGCTGTAAGCCATAATCATCAAAATTATAACAAATAAAGGCTTGAAATATCTCCCTTTGCATGTAATTTTCTATGTAATATATACTGTAAGTTTCACCTTTTAAGTTGAATTACTGAAATAAATTAACTTTTGCACGATATTAAAATTTTTCAAGTTTCACCTGTACTTTGGGCTTTAGATGGAGCCAGAATTAATCTAAATGTTAAATTAGGGAAATTAACATGCACAATCAAATATACAAAATTAGTGATAAGATAAATAAAAAAACTCATGTTAGTAGCTATACAAAGGCCCTGCTACTCCTTTTTGTGCTGAGCAGAGGGAGCTGAGCTGTAGATCACGTAGAAATGCACATACCTTCAAACATCCCGCATATGCAATGAGAAAGCAATGAATCTCCATTTTTCTTCTGGCGGCGCCACCATGCATCATTGGAAAGAGGTGTGAAAGGCAGATGGCGTAGCCAACTTCACTAGTCCTTTAAATGAAAGTATTGTTTGAGTGTTTGAGTGTGAGTGAGTGTGTGTGTGTGGGGGGGGATGTTTGCCCTCAGTAGTTAGTGTATTCGCACCCAGCTATCCATCTTCATTTCTCACCGTAGACCGGCTGACAGGGGTCTAACAAACACAAAATTTGATAGTGGTCCTCTGTGTCTTGTATTCAGAAACATCCCGGTAGGACAAGAAAAGTAAATGTACTCTCTTTGGATGGATTGCAAAGGCCTGTGTTAAACTGCAAGAATGAGACTAACTAATAAAATGTATATGCTATTGCCCAATCTAATTACCCTTGCCATTTTCATCTGGGTCAAAAGTTTGTGGAGTTACCCAGGTTATCTAGTTTAACTGCAAATCTGCCCTCTAATTGAATGACCCGCAATTTAGCATATCAAATATAGAGAGAACATAATCTAATGATTCTGTCACAGGATGTTGCGAGACGCCAGAGAAGCATGCCTCCTCTTGTAGTTTTAAGTGTCAGTCAATTGCTGTGTAAAGGCCTTTGCTGGGCTGGGTCATTAGTGTAGCCTGCTATGTTAATTGCCATGGTTCCTATGTGACAGCAGAAATGTATGAAGACCGCTGAACTTTACCCCCAGTCTGGATATGTGCACAGACAAATCCAATTACAAAACCCTAAAGAGAGTTAGTGCCATGCCAGGGCGTAGCAATGGAGTTAATTGTTGCTATACAGCCATGTGCAGGTTTCGTAACAGCTACGCTAAACCTCTATCCTTCTTCCTTTAGTTTCCTGCCTACTGGTTTTGAAATTAGTCATCTGATTTTGTTTTCAGGTAAAGCTTTAGACCTAGATCTGCTTGTTGATCTCTCTTCCGTTTCTGACTTCCCCTTGACAGGTTTTAGATATGTAAATGTTATTCAGTATCGTAATCTTGCAGTAGCTTAGCTTCTTCACAGCTTTCACTTCAGTTAGCCAAAGGTCAAAATGTTGAAATCTGTTTTTAGATCTGAAACTGTAATTTCCTGTAATGATGTGCATCAACATCTTCGCAGTTGCTGTCTCAGCCTGTTATATTTCTTTGTGGAAAGTCTTAGGAGCTTTTGGAAGTATTCTGTGTAAGATCAAGAACAAGTGTTTTTTTAGCGTAGCAGTGTCATTGCAAGTGGAAGGAGGTTTCTATCCAGTATGCAGTAGCAGCATCTGTTGTATCTCTGTCCTACCATAGCCAAACCTCATTTCTCACAGACCTCTCAAAACTTATGGCCCAATAGTTTATAAATGTTTGACTTGTAGAATGAGAGAGTGGGTGGATGAGAATAAAAGAATGGGAGACGCTGGGTGTGCTGTTTCTTAACAAAAGAAGATTGACGATAAGTTGGTTCAGCTTGTGACTTCCTGAGATATCCCCATGGTTCAGGAGACACCCCTCACTGACTTCTCACCGTAGCACAACGTAAACATTACAGTGAATGAGAGTGTCCTGTTCCTCTTTGGGTATTTTTTATGTTAGCCTTCAGAAAGGCGAGGCTGCAGCGCTTGACACATGATGTAAATATTTACTGTATTTTACTATTTCGATTGCATTAGCCCTCATGCGAGAATTTATTATGATCTAATATCTATACAGTTGGGGAACATTCTTAACATTAAACTCTTTCACATTAAACTATCTAAATATGTATTCATTACTTTAATGAGCTCATTGTTTCTGCCTTGAATGAATACATTGTTTAAACTAATACATTGTTATCTTAATGCATGATTTGTATTTCTGAAATACATAACTTGACACAGTCACCTCTGATAACAGATCACTCTAAACTGTAATGTAGACACAGTTTTTTCTGTTAAGCTGCTTTGAAATGATATGTATTGTGAAAGGCACTGTACAAATAAATGTGAATTGAATTGAATTTTAAATTTAGATTTAGATTTTTAAATATTTTTGAAAAAAGTCTCTTTATGCTCACCGAGGCTGCATATTTGATTTTTATAAATGCAATAAAAACAGTAATATTGTGGTATATTTTAAATGATAGGCCTAATTTATTCCTGTGATGGTAAAGCTGAATTTTTAGCATCATTACTCCAGTCTTCAGTGTCACATGATCCTCCAGAAATCATTCTAATATCCTAATTTGCTGCTCAAGAAATATGTATTATTATTATCATTATTATTATTTTCTTCTTATCAAAACATTGAGTTGAAACATAATTGATAACTACATTAAGTCTTCTGAGCTGTGAAAGAGCAAATTCAGAGCAATATTTCTTTAGACAAGAACAAAGTGTAGAACCTTCTGTCTAGATTCTGATTAATGGTGTTTTGTTTTTTTTGTCTCCAAGCAACATTTTTCTTCTTCATTACAGATCATTCCAGTATTTATCAGTGTAAATATGACCTTATAACTTCTGCAAATACTTTAAAAAGGCTGAAACGATAGACCTACTCTGGTATTCTCTATCAGAATGACAAAACTACTGCCTGTGTTACTGCTAAACTAATAAATTGCCTTTGCAGTTTCCGATTTGAGACATTTCGTCTAGCAGATGTCTTGCTGTCCCTTGCTTCCCCAGCAGTTTTGTCTTTCCAAAGAGCAGGCCTGTGGAAAACAAAGAGTACCAAAGTCTCAGGGTGCCTGACACCTCCACACACTACAAAGCGGCCCAGTGGCCCTCACAGCCTGTGAAAAAAAGCTGGCCTGCAGACTGACCGCCAGGGGAGATGAGTGTTACACAATCCCCCCTTTTCTCAAAGACTACACAGTGCAGAAAATGAAGTGGCGGGCCGCTCAATGCCACCATTCAGCTCTGCTCCCTCCATGTGTGTGAATATGGGAGGAAATAAGCCCTGCTTTGTTGCTGAGTCACGCCAAGATGAGCATATGTGTTTCCATTAGCTGATCATGAGGGGTTTTCAATCATTGGCCCACCAATCCAAAAACTGGCACTCTCTTTTGCTAATGCCCCACTGCGTACGAAAAATTGATCATCATCAGATAGAGTTATAGCACTTTGAATCTGGAGTGTTGACTGACAGTTTAATTTTTCCTCGTTACAATCTCGTCATATTTTCCTTGATTGCCTCATCCAGAAAGATTAACATGATGAGTTAACAACAAATGCCAATCAACCAATGCCAGGGATACAGTAGGGGTCCCTGCTTGCACAGACAGCATATTAGACACTTTTTGCAGGCTGACTTCCTGTTGTAAACATTCCTGCAGTATTGTATCAGAGATGGAGATTAAATGAAAAGCCCAGGGTCTTCAGTATGCGATTTTAGCCGATTAGTCCCTAAGAAATTTATGTTGCTGGAAAAAAGACTTTCATTCTTTTCTTCTCTAACTCTTTTGTCTTGTTATTTTCTAGTCATCGAGGAGAAAGGGGTGAAGATGAAGCTTACGGTAGTTGACACTCCTGGATTTGGAGACCAAATCAACAATGAGAACTGGTGAGAGCAACATTTAAACCTTACCATATACAATTCATACTATATACAAATACAGGAGAGTCCAAAAGTCTGAGGCCACAATTTAAAATATGGGATTCAAAATCCAATTTAAACTTGGAAATAAGCAGAAAGTTTTAGAATTGTAAATCATTTTAAAAATTAAAATGTTAAAATACTAAACCAACCATTCCCGATTCTGTACTATTTCTAGGTCACTAATAAAAAGACATTTTAAAAGTATATTTGTGGCTGACATTTGTGACCTTTTTACAGAAGGTCAGATGCTCTTGTTTTCATGAAAGCACAAGGTGTTCTTTGGATTATTATGAAATCATGTCGGAGAACATGATCATCAGGTTTTACACAAACCAAATACAAAGACATCCTGAAATTCATGTTAATTCAACTTTTCATTGAAATTGTTATGCTAATAATATAATTTTCAATGAAAATGCCAAATAGAAGCTTTTTCACTAGATGTCTCAGGCTTTTGAACCTCACAATATCAAAGAGAGCTCTAAAGCAGTGTGAGATCAAATATGTGAGATATATTCTCTTAGTTATTAAAGAGCATTTGGGGTTTTACTGTTAAAAGTTTATTTGACACTAAAATCATGCCTTAGTGTTTTTCAGAATATTTATTTTAAGAGTCATTTTAAGTATAAGCATGTGTTGTTAATTGTAATGTTAACCCTTCCCTGTGTCTTTTTTCTCAGCTGGGAGCCCATTGTAAAGTACGTCAATGAACAGTATGAAAAATACCTGAAGGAGGAGCTGAATGTCAACAGGAAGAGAAGAATCCCTGACACCCGCGTTCACTGCTGCGTGTACTTCCTGCCAGCCACTGGACACTGGTGCGTGTCGACTTCTAGCACGTATGATGTGGTTCAAACCTAGCCAGACATGTTAAAACGCTGTTGTGCGTCTGTCACATTAATATGACAAGGCTTCATTTAAGAATCTTTTAAGAAAGTCTTAGATTTGAACCCACTAATCCAGTGAGATTTCATGAAAAATCCTTCTTTTAGCTGCAAAACACAAAGGTTCTATACATCTTCTCACGTCTCTGCTCACCAAGGCTGCATTCAGTTGATTTGATTCCTGTGATGACAAAGCTGTATATTCATCAATCCAGTGTTCAGTGTCACATGATCCTTCAGAAATCATTTCTTCATTGTTATCAACATTGAAAATAGTTGTGCTGCTTAATATCTTTTTGTGGAAACCGTGATACATTTTTCTCAGGATTCTTTGATGAATAGAGTGTTCAAAAGAACAGCCATTTTTAGTAATATTACAAATGAATGAAAGTTTTCTTTTCTTTTATAAAAATGTACAGTAATATTATTTTATGTTACTTCATGTAATGATATTTTAGCATCAAATGATCTAGATGGATTAATTTCCATTTAATTTTGCAGATGCTTTTATCAAAAGTATGGTGTGTACCCTATTTTCACCTGTATTTAAAGGATGAGTCAAAATCAATGGTAATACTGGGTGTTAATGAGGTCAAATGTGTCAGCAGTGAAACATGGGCTTTATTAATGATCTATCCTGCCCTTCTATAGGTTACGCCCCATAGATGTGGAGTTTATGAGGAGACTGGGGAAGATAGTGAGCATCGTTCCTGTGATCGCCAAAGCAGACACTCTTACTCTGGAGGAGAGGCTAGAGTTCAAACAGAGGGTGAGCTGTCCGTCATCTGCACCTGTGCACGCACATTTTATCATATGCAGGCAAAATCGGATCATCCTCTATATTTCCCGCCAACACGTAAATATTCAGTTCTTCGCATAATTGAGGTCATGAATATGGATGACCTGCTGCTGTAAATGCTGGAATTGTTAGAATTCACAGTTCAGCTGTGTGGATAAAAAGTGAGATGGATTGAAAAACCTGGGCAGAATGGATTGAGAGAGAACCGTACGTTGCATTCGAATCTCCAAAGGTCCCTTGGCTCTGGCTTGGAAAAATGAATAGGCCAAGCTAAGGTTACGAGCGGTGTCTGCGACGTCTCCGTCGGGAGACGGTCTCTTCTCTGACTGATGTATAGCAGCTACTTCAGCCCAGGCCACTTGCCATCAGTTCTCCCCACGGAACGCTTTTGGACAGCTCCGACGGCACGGACCGCAGGGCCAGAACGGCCCCCGCACGCAGTGTGTCTCCTATCAATATACACCAAACAACACTCCTAATGATGTACTCTGTCATTTCAGCCCATTATCCAGAGCTGTCTCTCACTGCTCAATAGCCTGAGCAGAGCGCCATGCGGGGGCGGACGTCACACTGTGCTCAAGATATCAATCGCAGATATCATATCCATGTTCAACAGCCGCACTCCAAAATCCTCCCCCACACGAACACATGGCAGCAAAGGCATTAAACTCTAATGCTTTGCACCTCGGGCCCGAAATTCTGTCTGTGAGGGGAAAAAAAGAATTTCCAAGTGAACTTTACTGTGGCCTCCGAGTGCAAGAATGCATGAGGATCGAGATTGAGACTAGTAAAATACAGCGGGAGGAGGACCTGCTGTCATATTTCACCCCCAGGGCGATTGTGCGGTTTTTATGTATGTGTTTGTGTGGTAGGTGGTAAAAATCAGTGTAATCCATCTAACTGGAAGCCTCTCTCTGCAGATAAGACAGGACCTCCAGGCCAATGGGATCAGAGTGTATCCACAAAACGAGTATGATGAGGACACTGAAGACCGGATACTCAACGATAAGATTAGGGTATGATGACGCTACTCTTGAGACTTCATTGCAACCAATTAATATAACTTGATTTAAATTGTTTTTGGGTAAACTATCCCTTTAATTGCTTTAAGTGATTTATACTTTGTGCTTGATGAAATTGCGAATGTTTCTTTCAGGAAAACATCCCTTTTGCTGTGGTGGGAACAGATAAGGAACACCAGGTGAACGGGAACAAAGTTTTGGGAAGAAAAACAAAGTGGGGGATCATTGAAGGTGAGAGTCTCACAAATAATCACGTCTTCCGTGAACTGCTGGTCACCAGTAATATGTTGTGTTTTGGATGCTGGTGCCAGGCTTCTTAACTAGCTTTTCCAGAAAGATTGTTGGTTGACCTACTTGGTCTTTTCAGCAGGGTAACTGTAACAATTGTCAAATCTAATTGTACAATGAAGGCTGACAGGCTTTGCAAGGCAAGATTGTCTGTGATTTAGGTTATTCAACACTGCCATCAAGTGGTATGTATAGAAAGTACAGTGATGCAAAATGCCTGGATGAATTCATGAATATGCCTTTGTATTTTATTTATTTCAGTTGAAAATGTTGCGCATTGTGAGTTTGCACACTTGAGAGATCTTCTTATTAGGTAAGTCAATTTTTTAATTGCATGTATTGAAATATCGTAATAGAATGATATTAGCATATGATAGACAGACTTGCTTTTTAGGTAAAATGGGAGTAGCCATTTATACCCTTGCATTCTGGTTGATGGGATTAGATTATGTAGAACATGCTCTTCCTAAACTTTAATTTAGAATTTAGTTTTTAAAATATGATCCAAACGGCTACATCAATGACATCCCATACTAGTTTAGGATACATTTTTTTATTTAATGGTCAACTATAGGTGAACAACTGTAGGTATTCATAGGCTAACTTCCTGAAGAGTGTAAACACTGGTGCTATGGTCCAACATGTACATTTCTGGCTCAAGTAATGTTGTTTTGTATTTATTTATTTTTATTTTTTTTCTCATTATCTCATCTATAACTCATCTAGCCTATCTAGTAAAAAATATATATATAATCATATAATGATATTATATCATAATTTGGAACCAATCGTACATGGGATCATACAAAAATCCATCCTTTATTAAACAAGACTATATTCTTTTCTGTCTTTGTTGTTTTGTCTGTTTTTTTTTTTTGTTTGTTTTGTCTTTATTTTCATTGCACTCTAGAAACGTGTGTGTTGTGTGTGTGGCTATGGTTCTGGTATAGCTTACATTATGGGGACAAAATGTCCCCATAAAGATGGTAATATCCGAAATCCCTGTATTTTTTGGGACATTTTTTGGTCCCTGTGAGGAAAACAGCTTAGAAATTATACTAAGTGATGTTTTTTGAAAATGTAAAAATGCTGAACGTTTTCTGTGATGGGTTGGTTGAGTTTTAGGGTTAGTGTAAGGGGATAGAAAATGCAGTGTGTACAGTATAAAAATCCTTCATGTATATGAAAAGTCCCCATAAAACATAAAAAACTGTGTGTGTGTGTGTGTGTGTGTGTGTGTGTGTGTGTGTGTGTGTGTGTGTGTGTGTGTGTGTGTGTGTGTGTGTGTGTGTGTGTGTGTGTGTGTGTGTGTGTGTGTGTCCAGTATAATCTTACTTGATTCTTGAGGATTTTTATTTGATCCCTTATATGGTTGGTTGCAAGTTATGACAGAAATTCCATTAGCATTTCAACAACAGATTGGTCAACAGATGTCAGAGTTTCATGCAGCAGCAGTTCAAATTAACTTCTGGTCAAATTACATCACTTTTATAAAGGTGTTTTTTTTTTTTTTTTGCTCTTCATCCTTGCAACTCAGCACTGAAAACACAACATCTTCATATAACTAACAACTTGGAGGTGTACTAACTTGTAACTTAAGAAAGCATACAACCATTTCAGTTGGTTGTGTTGGTTAAGTTAATATATGAGTAGTAGCTAAGAAGGTCATGAGTACATCCCTCTCCTGTGAGCTCAGTAAAGGATAGGTTAATTACAGAGTCCAATCAGGTGAGGCCAGGTCACAAAGCCCTCTCACCATAACTCTTGGATGGCGGCCCATTGACAGATGGTGTGAGAGTGATTCCCTGCTGAAACAGGATACAAAGGATGTCCGTTATAACGCTCCACATTTTTGAATTGCCTTTCACACTTTTTGATCGGCCTCCCGCTGAAGCGGAGATCAAATTAGAGCAGGAAACACCAACTGAATCACACAAAGGGATCATAAAAAGCTAATGTAGTCAGTAAACAATTCAATTCCAACATAGGAGAATGACTTTTATTTTACATTGTGCATATTTCCCTCAGGGTATGTTATTGTGGGATCAAAATTAATATTATGCTCTATTGCGCTCTACTTTCAAGGTCCCACTTGCAAGATTTGAAGGACGTCACTCACAACATCCACTATGAGACGTACAGAGTGAAAAGACTTAACGAGAGTAATGCCAATGGACAGGCACTTTCACCTTTGATCTGGGAGAATGGTACCCTAGAGAAGAGTGATGCAGAGAGTCACCTTTGAAAGAGATGAAGTGTGCACCCGCCTTCACCCCTCGTCAGAATGGGAGAGATGAACATTTCACTTCTAGATTGCCACTGTTGGAAAATCGACACGTTTGATTAAAGACATTTCCGCTTAGGCATGTAAACTTCATATGAGTCTATTTTTTGAAATTAATCTATATTATGGGTAGAATTGAACCAGGTTTTGGCTAAGAGAACGTTTCCCTCTATGTAATTTTTCTCTTTTGATATCTTTCAAACTCTTTTTGCCGAATGAATGGAACAGAGGCATGTTGGAAAACGTGTGTGTGTGTGTGTGTGTGTGTGTCTGCACGCCTGACATCACTAGATGAGAAAATCCCATAATCCCTATCTGTTACTGCACCTATACATTAACACTGAACCAGCAATGTGACATGCTCCTTTTGCTCTTTTATTTTCATAAGTAATTATTTTAGATTTTTTTTACCGCAAAAATATGATCTTTACCTGTACTTTTGTAAAAGAAGAGATTAAAAACTTTAGACAAATATTTTTTTTACCATAGCTGCTTCGAAGCTGAAGGTATTTTCTTAACCGATACTTAAAGAGTCTCTTACTGCTATCCATACATGACTGCTGTGATGATAGCCGATGTGTTGATATAATGGGAAATATTTCAAATATAACCTTTGACCTCAAAGGTCTGGTATGAAATTTAATACTATTGATCATTTATAATGCAGAGATGGGTAGAGAAACAAGAGAAAGTCGATTCATACTGATGTTTGTCGTACAGTAACAGGTCAAGGTTACGGTTATATGTTTTTCTTTCTCTAACCAGTTAACTTGCTGTTTAAAGGTACACATTGTGCTGTTTACTTCCCTCCACTGGACACCAGGAGTCCGTCTTGCCCTTTTGCTTATCAAAGCTACTGTACATAACTATAATGTGTTCTTATTTTCTGTCGCAGCAACACGTTTTTTTTATGCAACATGTATTAGCGGCATCATGATTTCCTAGTTACTAATATTACTATTCATGTAAACACCATTGTTTTATGATTAAAAAACTGTCACCAGCGTTCAATATTTATTTGGAGCCACTGGACAATGCTATTGGTTTCACTGGTGTTTGCCATAATATTATATACTACGGTTATAAATTCAGGGGTCAGTATGATTTTTTTTTTTATGTTTTTGAAAGACGTTATGCTCAGCAAGGCAAAATACTGTCAAAAACTGTAATATGGTGAAATATTATTAAAACTTAAAATTACTTTTTTAATATACTTTATTCTGTAATGTAAAAGCTGAATATTCTGCATCATTTCTCATTACACTAGTTTTTAGTGTCACACGATATTTTAGAAATCTTTCTAATATGATGATTTAGTACTTAAGAAACATTTATTTGTTTCCTTATCAGTTGAAAATGGTTGTGCTGCTTAATGAAGTTAAAAAAGAAAGTTAAAGTCCCCCTGTAGTCAATCATTTTATAACTTAAAACTCGTCTTTGATCACCAAAATGACATACTGTAATGAATGTAACTCTAAACCCTTGCTTCATTTAGTATATGCAGTTCTATGAAAATGCAAATTAACCCCGCCTCCACTCACTCGCACCAGCTCAGAGACTCACTCGTCGATGATCACACGTTGACCCGATTGGTTACAGATTAGTTAGTGACGTCAGAAACACCAGCGTTTTTGAGATTGTATTTGGTTCACTGCAGTTTTTAGGAGAATATCCTCAGCAATGGTGTTGACTTATGACTTTGCACATGGTTAGTCTTAAAGCATATTAAAAACACCACATAGACATATAAACAACGTTAAAAACTTGATTTTCACCACGGGAGGTCTTTAAAATAGTTCAAGAAAGATTTATAAATGTCTTTACTGTCACTTTTGATCAATTTAATTAATCTTTGCTGAATAAAATAAATTATTTTAAAGAAAAATCTTACTGACCCCAAACTTTTGAACGATAGTGTGCTCATAATTAGTTTGCCTGTGTTCTACTTAGAAATGGAGTCTCTCATCATTTTAGAAGGGTATTTACTGAAGGCTGACAGTAAGACAGGCATCTTACCTCATAATCGTACCTCAACAGTTGCTTCGTCTTTGATCCATTTTCTTCTTCTGACGTTCTCGGTTATTTGCGTGTTTATTATTTGTGAAATCCACCGGGTGCCAAGTGAAGATGTTTTCATTGTGACTTGCTTCAGGAGTGTTACCATCCGGCTAAATTTGCCAAAATAGCTTACTTAAGACTCTTATATAACACATGCTTATAAAGCAGAGCCACGAACATCTTTTATCAAGCTCTGCGGAACAGGTTTTTGATGACCTGCAAAGCACTACTAAGTTTTGCTTCCTTTTTAGAGCCTTATTCATAAAAACAAAAATGGTGGTCCTTGGGGTCAAAACACTTAATACAGATGGTATGTCTAAGAATAGACAAGGTAATTGTGTTTGTGTGTGCATGCAGATTTAAAAGCAACGTTAAAACATACAGTAACACACTGACAGCATGTGCTAAAGGGATAGTTCACCCAAAAATTTCAATTCTGTAATTTATTCACCCTTTTTTTTTTTTTATTCCGTTGTTCCACGGAAACAAATACAGTTTGATCATTTAAGAAAGTCTGGGGTGAACTATGCCTTTATAATTTAACGTCAAAAAAAATTAATGACGCAAATTTGGTGCTTATTTTGTACAACTTTTACTAAAACGGTGCAGACTGGAACCAATCAATTGAAAACAACAACGCTTGTCTGACAAGGCACTGCAACCATGAGATGGAGTTCATAAAACTTTGTCTTTTTTTTCGCTTTCATTTTAAATTAACCACCACAACAGTATTTACAGAAAGAAATGTACCCTAAATAACCGAGAACCGTGACAGGCCCGTGTCACACCAGTGAAATAAAATCCCAAATAAATGAAAGAAACATTTTCGATAATCAGTGTGAGGAGGATATCTAACATTGCTCATTAGGCTGTTGAACCACATTCACCCAAACCATGTTTGCACCAGAATAAAAGTCGTTGTTACTGACCCTGTATGAATGTAAAAAGCATTATTAATATTGTTTTAGTATTACATGTACACATACATAAAAGAGCCAACAAAGGAGTCGCTTTCTGTTATTGAATCATGTCGTTCTCAAATTTATAAAAAGAAACAATCCTGACATATGTTAGCTGGGAAGAGTTAGATGAACAGATGATTTATTCTATTCGCTTAACAATTAAAAGCGCCAGACATTTAGAGTTAAAAGCTAGCTGGAGGGTGAACAGAAACTGCCAACACATTCTGGATGTGGTAAGCTAGTAAAACTCCTTTAGAGAGCAAGAACAGAGGAGCACTATTCAAGGAAATTGGCCTTTGATAATGGTCTAAATTTACAGTGTAAATCAGACAGAAACACTCCGTATCTGCCAGCCAGAATTGTCTTGTAGGTAAGCGAAATTTACACAGTATTTCATTGACTCGGAAAAGTAACCCTGCCTCGATCATATGAGGAAGGCCGCAGGCGTGTGCGCGCTGCCCACGCAGTGTCAATGTAGACACACAATAAACATCTGTTAATATTCTTGCATTTAGCCCGTATTAACATGTCTTTGATATTAGCTCAATGTACAAAGTGAAACAAGCTTAAGTCTCTTATACTATCGATTGCTGATGTGATTCATCGCTAAAAGACATGAACCTTTTTGCATATCTTGCCACTTTCCTTGACCAGGTTTTTCTGCTGACTCATTTTGTTTAGAGGGGTATAGACGTGCACGAACCAGGCAGCCTTAAAAAACCTTCTGACAGATGACCTTGACATATTGATATATATTTACAGATTACAGTGAGGTTAGTGCATGAGTTATAATATTTATATTTAAGGTTCTATTAGGTGAAAAAAATCCATCCCACACACATAAACTCTGATTCCATACAAAGAGGGAAAAGGCTCGGGTTTGAAGTGAAAACAATATTATTTATACAAGATTAATACAATATCTCCGACAGTTTCATATAATTGTCCTCAAATACTATGCAATGCCTTAGAGATATAATAATAATAATAATAATCTCTTTTTATTTCATTCATCTCAAATGGTTCTGTTTATGTTATCAATGGAGACATACGGAATGAAAAGAGCTTTGATGGGATTTCCTTTAAACCTCCTCTATATAAACGCTGTTCTTTTCTTTAAAAGACAATTGGTGAGTGTAAATACTGCTGTGTCTTCTAACAGTTATCAGGATACCTCAAATCAACCAAACACAGCAAAAAAATTGCGCTCATATGAATTACTGGTGCAGAATGTTCAACATCCAATCCTGGAGACAATGCCATTTCACTATAACTCAACTGACATCCATTTTAAAAACAAAAACAAAATTAGTCACCAAGAAAAAAATATTGGGCTGCAGGAGGGTTAGATAAGGTAGGTCAACTCACTGTCAGCCGTGCCTCTGTCAACCAGTTATTGCCTTTCCATTCTTCTGTGAGTTCTGTCAGCTGTGTGTCAACAGTTTTCCCGCCAAAAACAAGAGCCTCAGAGGCTGCAGTTGAACCGTTGAAACCATGGCAAAAAAGGCCAACTCCAGTTCCCACACTAGTTCCTGTCTTCTCAATTACCCCTTAAAAAAATCTGTTCTACTCATAAATAAACAACCTTGTACCATCCTCGTAAATGTAATAAATAAATAAATATGTGCATCGTGCCAATAAATTAACCCACTAAGTAAAAGCAAATAAATAAGTAACAACTTCAATGATTCAAAAGATAAATTCACACAAGGTAGTGAGATTAAAAGTCTCAAGGGGTCTTGCCTGGATAAGCAGCAGCTGCTAGCGCTGATTAGCTCTGACCCCCCCCCCCATTTAACAGGTCACTATATACACGAAGAGAGATCGACTGTCTGAGCTGAGTGCTAATGTTTAAATGTATCTTTTACTAGATATAATCTGTGATCTTTAAAGCCTAGATCATTTAGGACTTGGCATAGTATCCATCTGTTTTGTTCTCAGTAAGATAGCTTCATGTTTGAATCAAGGAGGTCTATAATAGCTGGAGAAAGCTAGCTGTCCTTTACAAGTCTCATTCATCTCAATGGTTTCACTCTTATAAATAAAGGCTCTTTATTAGCAAAATGGGGGCCAATTTTAAGAACTGGTTTAGAAACTGTTCACTGCGAGGTTTTATGGGGAAACCAAAACAGTTCTTCAATGTCATCGCTATGAAATCCTGCTTTAGGAAGCGAGTTATTTAGTCAGAATAAGTTGTTTTTTTAAGTCCAGATAATGTAGTTCCCGCATTTACCAGCAGGGGCACTAACCAGCCAAATCCCTGGTTTAAGTGCATTATTGCAAGTCATTTGATCTAAAAGTACATTTTTGTACAATTTCCTGAAGAAAAAAAGTAGCAAATTGTATGCACTACTGTCCACATATATTATAATATTCAGAGGTAAACATTTCACTAGTTAGAACTTAGGGGTTGCATTTAATTAAATTATTCACCAGTCTAAGACTCCAAAATTGTGTACCATGCCATTTTTTCTTTTTGCCAGTTTGCATGTCTTAAGTTTGAGACTGGGTAAAGTCGGTGAACAATTAAGTGTTTTAACATCACAGCAGACCTATCTGAGATGATCTGAGCAGCACATTAATCTCCTGAGAAGACAAATGGGTTCGGCATGGGGTATGGAGCGGGTTGGAAAAGAACAAATGTTTGGTTTCTGTAAATTCTCTTGCGGAACTGTATTCCATGTACCCCAATTTTACAATGAGGTAGGCACCACAGATGAGCAGAATTGTGAGGGCGAAGAACCCGGCATCTCAAAATAAAAGAGACATGTGGGGATCTAAAAGCAGACATGTGAGTATTGCTTAAATGGAAAGCAAAACTGCTAGATGAAGAGAGACTACTGTAATAATCTTGTGTGGGATGTTTGTGATCACTTTAATTACACTGGCCTGCCTCTGCATTTGATGCAAATCACTGTAAACTGTATTCATCAGATGTATTTAAAAGCATTTGGGCTGAAAGAGTCGCTGCGCCTGTACAGTAAGAAACTATGGTAGAATTGCCATGCTGTAATGGTTTGGCCTGGTGACAAGTAAGCAATGACGTGAAGTTTCAGGCTGTGAAAGGCCGTCACGTGGCTCCGCTGCATTATGGGATCACTCAAAGATCTCATCTTCATTTGAATCAGGATTAATATAGAAACCTGCACATAAGCCACTAATATCAATTGACATCAAATGGAATTAAAGCAAAACAGGCAGATGAAAAAGCCAAGCTATCTTTTGTACAAACCACAGTCCCTTTGAACCACATTAAAATGTACGAGCAGTTCCAATCCGATCCGCTCCGCTCCCCAACTCAAAATATCTGGAAATGTCTTTAAAAGAGCAATCTGCTGGGGAAAAAAATAACCTCCTGACTTCTGATTATGCTGGTTCCTTTCAAAGGACAGTACCTCTTAATACTGTACCTTCACCGTACCTGGATTTCCATCTTATTTCAAAGTGTCCCAAACCTCAAACTCATACCATAAATGTTTCACAGTAATCCTTATCATCAAAAATAATACTTAAAAAAATAATATTTAAAAAAAAGACAAAAAGAGAACCGCGTGACAAAAAGCAAGTAGCGTTGATGTGAAACTCTACGTAGCTGTTCATCTCTAAAGTTCTAATTTTTTTTTTCCTTTGATAAGACACAGACATGGAGCGGCGGCAGCACCTCTGAGGGGAGCGAGGAACCCAGGTGCTGTTGGACAAAAGTGAAGAGACCCTGTTGCAGTGGCTCTTTAACCTCGTTCTTTCCCTTAAACGTCTCGGTTCCTCTATCTTTCCCTGGATATGAAAGACAGCTCAAACAGGCAGCGCACACCTTTGTCACTTCAAGATAAACAGTTTTGGATGAGACATGGAAACTAGTCTCACAGTTCAGTGGAGGAACATGTTTCATGTATGTGTGGGGGCTGATTCCTATGTGTCATGTTATTTAATGAAAGATCTAGCCACTGCGCTTTGTACATTTTCCCTCTCGCTCGCCACTCCAGGCCCATTCCGACCTCTTTTCTCAGATTTCCCTTTTTATCTTCCACGTCAATGATCCCTTTTCACCCCTCCAGAAAATAAACTTCCTTTCAATTTTTCTCATTGATTCTCCCTGTGGGTCCA
Source organism: Squalius cephalus (assembly GCF_949319135.1). NCBI lineage: Eukaryota > Metazoa > Chordata > Actinopteri > Cypriniformes > Leuciscidae > Squalius > Squalius cephalus. The sequence goes on along the minus strand of NC_137122.1, from coordinate 41,640,296 downwards.
GGATGAAGTTGGATTTATCATCAGTCTGTAGGAGGAGGTTTTGGTGATGTGGTGGGTGCTGGTGCCCATGAAACTCTTTGCTCTACTCGATGACCATGCAGCGGGGCAGATGCTGGGAGTAGTATTTGAAGAGTTCGGCTGTGGCACCAGGGCAGTTGGTCAGTTCCAGCTCTTCTAGCTCCTGCAGTTGGATCAGGCCTGATAGACCAGTGGTGGTCAGCAGAGGGCACCCTGAGACACAGTAAATGAGAGCCGCTCACTTCCTGTTTATAATGCTGTGTGACAACACTATTTGCATCACATATGATTCCCAACCTGATATATTGGGATTTTGCTTCGTTAAACCTATATATAGAAATTAGGCAAGAAATAATGCTGAAAAAAAAAATCGCTCTTTCCTATTTTCATTCCATCAAATGAAAAATCTCATGCTAAATAAATGACATCGACTAGTCAAAAGAAACTTGTTTGGTCCTTCTGCGCAGCTGTTGCTGAAACAGGCAGATATTTCTGATCTGCAAATGTACAATGTTCTTTAAAATTAGACTTGTATTCATCAACTAAAAGTCAAATTTATCTTTCTTTTACAAAGCAATATATTTTACTCGGACAGCACTATCTGTTATTGAGGGATTAATGGAGCTTTTTCCATAACATGATTAAGCTCAGGTATTCATAGAAACGATCTACTTCAAAACATAGTGTCATTTCATTATTGTGCTTCATCAGGACTTTATCAGTGCTTCCTGCAGAATCAGCACTGTACTTTCAGAGAAAGAGTGAGTTTACCTGCTAGAGAGAGAAGACGAAGACTCCTCATGCCATATAGATGCTGTAACCCAAAGTCTTGCACCTAAAAGAACACAAGGGGAGTTGACATCAAATTTCATGCAGTTTTAGCGATGTGTTGTGAATGATAAAAAAAAAAGTTAATGGACAACTATTGTCAACTACCCATACTTTTTTTTTTTTTTTATCATAGTAAGATTATCCCATTTGGGTGACTGCGATAGCTGTACAGACACTTACTTGACAACACCAGCGCAGGTAGAGACTTCTCAGAGTTGACATGGTAGATAAGTAACCCAGGCCTGTATCTGTGATCCTCACACATCTGAATATAGTCATATGAAGGAAAGTTATTTTACTTTAAGTCTTTACCATCTTTAGGCATACAATAATTGGTCCAGAAATATTATTTTTTTTGCAATTTGTAATTAATTAAAAACTCTCTTTTTTCAGATTAATTATTCAGTGTAGGTAGATATAAAGTTTCACTTACAAAAAATATCATGATATTACCACGGAAATGTCATACTTTAACATGCATTATTTTTGTATCAAAATATCATGCTGTTAGCTATAAAATACCATCACTGAATTACAGCACTCCACTGAAATTATTATAGAACAATTGTTATTTTAAATCTGTAGTATTTGAAATTGTCTTATCACTGGTGTAGCTTATTCTTCTTATGATGTTCCTAATAAAACGTTCCTAGAAAAATTCCTAATAACGCTGGCAAAAAAATTTGATGCAATAGAATGTTAAAGTGACCCCATGCACAGAGCATGATTGCAAATGTGATTTTGGTAGTGTACAACAGAATCGAATGTGAATCGAATCGAATATTAATCAAATGTGAAACGAATGTGAATCAAATTAATTGTTAATCAAATGTAAATTGAATCGAATATGAATCGAATCAAATATGATTCTAATCGAATGTGAATCGAATCGAATCGAATATGAATCTAATCGAATATGAATAAAATTGAATGTAAATTGAATCAAATGTGAATTGAATGTGAATCTAATCAATTGTGAATCAAATGTTAATCAAATCAAATGTGAATAGAATGTGAATTGAATGTGATCGAATCTCCGCTTCGCGGAAAATATAAATTTATTATTGTTATACATTTAAACAATTATTGATTATTATTTAAATACATTTTTATTGATTGATTGATTGAAAAAGAAATTATATGCACTTAAAAAAATAAATAAAAAAAAACATACACCAGCTAATGAATCAGCCAGTCTGATAGCCTGTATTGGTCTATCACTACTTTGGAGGAAATATTTCCTTTCCGCTCCATAATGCAAACTCAGCAGACTCACCGGTCCAGAACCAGCTCCTCCAGTTTGTGTAGGTCACAGGCGATATACTCCAGTGCCATGTCAGTAATGCGAGGGCACCAGGACAGATCCAGACTTCGGAGTTTCCTCAGATTCTCCGCAACCAACTCCACGCCATCGTCTGTGATCTTCGAGCAGCCCGACAGGCTGAGGGAGGTGAGGTTGGGCAGGCTGTGCACCATGTTGACTACACCATGGTTGGTGATCTCCCAGCAGGAGTTCAGACGCAGCGTGTGGGTGGTGTAGCCTTGCTTGGCGGTGAAGTAGGCCATGGCCGTGTCGGTCACATGATAGGCCTGTAGGCTGAGCTCCGATAGGTTGGGAAGGAGCTGAGAAATGGCGGCGATGGCGTCGTCTGCCACGTTGATGCAGTCGCTTACGCTGAGAGAGGTAAGCCGCGCATTCAAGCTGGACCACAGGCCAGCTTCTGTAAAATCATTGCAGCCGGAGAGTTCAAGATGCATCAGCCCTTGCATCTGTTCCAGCATCACCTGAAGAGCCCAGGATGGAGAAGCAAGGTTATTTTAATACATACACAACTGCAAATGTGCTCCTAGCTCAGTGAGAGAGCTGACTAAAGCTTAATGAATATTCACAGCATTATCCTGGAGGAGGTTTTTTTTAAGACCATTCCTGGAGCCTTCTCAGCAATGCACATTCTGGATGTCTCCTTTAATGGACAGACCCAGCTCAGGTCAGCTCAGTAGAGTACCAAACAGCTGATTAATAAATTCATCTGTGTTAAATATAGGGGAAATCTAAAATGTGCAGTGAAACCATTTGAAACCCCAGAAAATTGCCCTAATATGGTTCCCATTTAGTTATTTCTTTGAGAACCAACTGCCAAAATGTTTCAGGGAAGTTTTGTGTGATAACCAAATAAGAGCTGATACACAATGTCCTCTAATGGTTATTTTTGGGGATTTATTATTATAACCACCCAGACAGCAACATAGTGTCAGCCCAGATCCGGATCAGGGGTCTCATTTATAAAACTGTGCGTAGGATCCTTGCTAAAAGTGTACATGCGCCCGAAAGCCAAAAATGGCATACGGCAAAATAAATTTAGACTTATAAAACATAACCCAGAACCTGCGCAAAATTCCCTTTATAAATCCCAGTCAGCGGATGATTGTACGTACATGCGTCTCCACCCCGTCTCCTCCCCGAAATAACTACATATGGAGCTTACAACGCCTAGTTTTACTATGCATATAATTTACATATGCATATTCATCCACATAATACCATGTGATACCATACCAAGACATTAGGAAAATATGAGATACGGATGTGCCGTCACATTAAATTGCTAAAAATCATGTAGTAGCCTATCCTTGCCTTCTTTTTGAATAAATAAATCAAATACTATAAAATACATTTCAGAGAAAGTTTTTCTCAATCTTTTCCACTGGCCAGATAGTATTTTTAATTTCTTTATATTTTTAATGGAAACAGATAGGCCTTATTTTGCATTATTTGCGTGAAAATATTTTCTCAGACAATCTGCTATTATCATGATAAGCAATCCTCTCTGTAGTTAAAACATCAAAACACAGCTTGCCACAGCAAAAGTGATCAAAAGCATTACATCCACTATAAATACTTCTATTTATTAGAATATAATTTTTTTTTGTAACTTCTCAGTAATGATTTAATGTAATTTAAAGTCGCCATGAAATCAAAATTTACAATTCGTATTTTTATGTGTAATATTGTAGCGTTTATTATAAATGATTTATCGGTGCACTTCATTAATTTTTAAAAATTCTTGTGCCCTTATATTCTCTAATCAAATATGTTATCCTTCCCTCCCCCCTCGAAACGACTTCTCTTCTCTTCCTGTCATGTGCTATGGCGCGAGGGCGTGGCAACTCCCCTCAAACCGTTAGTCTGCTATGAGCAGAGATGGAGAGGAGGAGCGCTAAAGTAAAACCCTGCCCTCTGTTCAATATTCAGTTTCACTTGGAAATACGTCACAACACTGGAGAAAAGTCGTTTGTAACTTCCAGTTCACAGGGACTTTAAGTGCTCAACTTCATTAATGAGAATGGCATATTTGATCTAAATGTGTATATCAGATGTAAAACATTGATTAAATTGTTATTTTATTAATTTAAACTGTTATTGTGAACATGCACTGTATTTATGATTAGGACTCATAATGAAGATTTAAGATTTTCTCATCTGCCGTAAGATAGGTAAGGCAAGGTAACTTTATTTATATAGCACATTTCAGCAGAGTGCAATTCAAACTAAGTGCTTTACAAAAAATAAAAAAATAAAAATAATAATAATAATAATAATGATAATATATATATATATATATATATATATATATATATATATATATATATAAACTATGCTACTACATATACATATCGGTGTCGCCAAACTGTTCCGTCTCCAAAACGATCGTATGCATGGGTCAAAGTTTGAGTGCAGGTGCACAAATTTTCCCGTCAAGTTTGTTTTTATAAATCACAATATGCGCCGGAAGTGGCGTACGCCTTTTTCAGGGCCTGTTTTGTGCGTAGGCTATGCAACGGTTTTGCAACGGCTAGGTCCCTGGACCTTGTGGAATCACCAGATGTGGGCCAGATCTGGGCCGATCTTTGTTTGACAAAAACAAATAGCTAAGACATTTGCCAATGGTGTAAATTTTTCAGAATGCCATTACAAGAACATCACGACTGTTACTGCTGTCATTAAATCTAGAAATTAGGGCAACAACCGTACAATTATCAAAATGTTTAAACATATAAATGTATAAAATCAAGCTTTATCGCTGAAAACACAAGACCATGGCATAGAGTGAAAAACATAGGCCTATTATATAAATCATAAATGTATGTTTAAATTCTTTCTTCTACTACTAATATGCACGTCTAATGCATGTGCACTCACATAATTCATAAATTAACGGCAGAGGTGGACAAAGTACACAACTTCCTTACTTGAGTGAAAGTACAGATACTACTGGTCAAATTTTACTCCGTTACAAGTCAAATTTGTAAATACCGATTTTTACTTAAGTAAAAGTACAGAAGTACTTGTTTTTAAAAGTACTTAAGTATCAAAAGTAAATGTCAATGCATTGTTTTATTATTGTTGCATTTGTATGTAATACTTACAGTACCTTATGCCTCTGAATCTATGCCTGCCTACCTACCCTTATATCAATATCAAATTTATTTCTAGAACAAAGTTCCAGTAGTGGGATTGAATGAGAGATTGAATAAGTGCACTCAATAACGTCCACGATGGTTTCGGACACCCAAATGGCTGTTCTCGCAAATTGTGCCCTAAAGTGTTTTTGGTTTTTAGTATGAATGTGTTAGCCTTACTGTTATCTATAAGCTAGTGTGCTCCAAAACAATGACAAAATTCACATTTAGAAGCCCAAACCCAGCGTTGAAAATGAAAATCAGGTTGATGTCAGAAACCAACATCAGTGGGGTTCTGATGTCAACCTGACTTTCATTTCCAAACAAAATCCAGCGTCTGTCCAACGTTGGATGGTTCTGACATCAAACAGACGTGGGGTTCTGATGCAACCCCTGCAACCAAAATCATCCCCTGACTGACGTTACTATTTTCTACTCAAGTAACTTGACAGAATTGTTGTGGAGTAAAAAGTATGATATTTGTCTTTCAAATGTATTGAAGTTAAAGTAAAAAGTTTCCAGAAAAAATAATACTCAAGTAAAGTACAGATACTCAAAAAGTGTACTTAAGTATAGTACTGAAGTAAATGTACTTTGTTACTGTCAACCTCTGATTAACGGTCAGTTTTCAGTTTTTTCCTGCTCACAGATTCACACTTGTTTATATATGTCTTTAGGCTATTTAATATTTACTTATGAGAGTCTATATGATTTATATATGACGTCTACTTAATGAACAGAACAGCAAACAAAACGATTCCTCTGCATCGCGATTGTTTCTTTATTCAGCTAGGTTTTTTTTATTCAAAACTGGTCCTTACTTAGGTACATAATGTAGATCGGTCTAATTTGAATCGGAAAAGTAAGACTGGTTACCTCTTAACTGCTAGTTGGTCCAACTAGCATAGTCTTAACAAGTGGCTAAATTTATGCAAAGGGCTTTCCTTCGATGTTGCAGACGCTTGCAGTGTGCCGTCTCAACGCTTTTTGTGAAACTCTACAATGACAACAAAGCTCAAGACTTGGAATTATTAAGCAAAGCGGAAAGGACGGAAATAACATTGATGCATGGATGCCTGCAATATCACCGGTGAGTGGCAGCGCACGTGTTGCTTAGGCCTTCTGTTTTTTGAGCCAAACCCTTATGTCACAGAATAGATTATAATTCAAGATACATGATTTCAGTTTTGGCCAGATGTGCAGGGTGATTATTTTGCTCATTTTTTTAAGTAATGAGGGGCAGAATTAGGGGTGTAACAATATATCTGTCACAATATCGCAACACAAAAATATGCAACAACATGTATCTTGGATAGTGACAATCTGTATAGTTCACTTCACACATAATTAAAATTACTGTGGGAGTTTTTGTGTCAGTACTACATTAAACTACTATATAATGTTGAATATAATGTATAATAATGCAATGGGGGAATATTTGTGGGTCCTGATAATGCCAAATGTCTTATGTTACCAGTAAAAAGTGGCCTACATTCTTTTAAATGTATCTAATCAGTGATAGAGTGCAGGCATATTCATCTAAAATAATTCTGTATTTTCAGCTTCAGAATCATGAATATTCTGGTGTCACCATTGTCCTGTGCATTGGGTTACCAGCACCAAGTCCAAGCCTTTTCATTTATTCATCGGTGTAATACCAAATTTAGCATTTTAATCAACAGTACATTTTTTTTGTTAACCTTTTATAATATGTCTTGGAGTATCACAATAATATCGTATTATGAGTTCAGTATCGTGATATGTATAGAATGGTGACATCATGAGGGTATCGTTACACCAGACAGAATTGTTAAGGGTCAAAATTATTTCCAGTGGTAATCAACAATCACAAATGCTGTCAGTGGAGCTTAATATGTTTTGAACCTTGACATATCCTGATGAAAGAAACGTAAGATTATTTTCCTTTTCTTAACCTGACTGATGTACAATGGGAAAACTGACTGTATTCCAAATTAGAAAGATCAATAGAGCTATTTATAATGCTATTAAATGCAGTTAATTAAGTTTCTGTGTATTAAATGTAAAGATTGTCCAAAATGTATTAGTATGGCTCAAATAATGTACACCTGAATTTTTGACCTAATTGTTGTGATCAACAAGAAGTGTTTGCATTCAGAAGGACTGCAACTAATGGATTGTGTGACCCCACTGACCTATTTACCTAGCCAAAGAAGAAGAAAAAAGAGGGAACAATGTACACATTTTCTGTTTTTAATCACTTAAAGTTTTCAGTGACATGTTATATTTATAATGAAGAGACTAAGACAAATTGCAAGGGAAAGAGCTCAATTCAGCAAGAAAAACAACTCTTGAAGGCAGGACTCTTTTATTGAGTACTTGGTCATGATCCAAGCCTTGTGCTGTGATATCTGCCCTGCCCTATATAATTCACAAACAAGCCCGAGGTGCACAGTCCTCTCTCAGACAGATGAAGCTCCAGCTTCTATCTCTGCACATGCTGGTTTGCATATCTGAGGGGGAAAAAAGCTTGGATGCCGTCACGAACAATTTGAGAGTTCACCATGGCAACAAAAGCCCAGTCCTAGAATAGCAACAGCATAGAGACAAGTGTGATGTGTGATCATTGCTGCATGTTCTTGCAAAACACACTTATTTCTAACCATGTATGTTAGGTGCTTCTGAGCACATTTCCATACAGCTAATTATTTTGTCATACTACTTAATAGGTGTGGGTGGGAAATTATGGAAATCTTCAATCATAAAGAGTAATTCTTAGGAGTAATCAACTTTTCATAATGAATCAATAATATAGAATTAAATGCTTCACAAATTAAATGTACTTCATTTCAAAGATTGTTTTTTTTTTTTATTGTTGCAAAGCAAAATATAAGAATCCATGCTAATTAATGCACAGAAAAAAATAGTTTGTCATGGTTCTCTTTCATAAAAATCGGAAAATTTGCTACCGCTCTGGAACGGTGTCCACTCTCTGATGACATCAGTTTGACGGCTTGGGTTGAATTTCCTTAAGCATTCCCCTTCAACCGTCAGTCTGCTATGAGCGAGGGATGGGGATATATTCAGTATTCCCTTTCACACAGAGCGTTGATCCCAAAATATTGCCATAAAATTGCTAGTGCCTTCTGTGTGAACGCAAACACATCCCAGGATGGGGACCTAGTAACATTGCCGGTCCCGGGAATCAGTCCCGAAATGTGTCCTGTGTGAATAAAAGGCAGGACCAATGCCGCATTCTAAAATTCGAAATAATGCCATGAAATCCATATTTACAATTATTGTTAATATTGCTGTATTTATTATAAATTATTTATCTGTGCACATCATTATTTTTTTTTTAATTCACGTGCATTTGTATTATTTAATCAGAATAAGTTCCCCTCCCTCTTGCAGTGACATGTCTTCTCCTCTCTGAAGACGTGTTTACTGGCGCGAGGGCGGGATCAACCTGTCACTCACATGGCATCACAACAATAGCAAACCACAACCATCCAATCAATTCCTGATGGACAAAAACAAGTCCAGCCCTACATTTAATTCAGTTTGTGAAGCCATAACTGTGGTATAAATCTCTACCCGTTGATGGATATTTACCATTGCACAGTATAGCCTACACAAAGTTTTTTGCATGAAAATGTTATCTGTATTTATTGATAGTCAAATAATTCCTGGACATAATTACCTCAAGTCCTGCATCCGTGATAGTCGACCTCTTAAGACTGACAGACTTGACTCCCTTTTTTGACAGCGGATAGTTGTCGATGAACTCACAAATGTCCAAATCAGAGACCCCCACCAGACAGAAGGACTGGAAGCCTCTAAGAGCAAAAGCCTGCAGGCTAACAAACTCCTTCTCCCCATTGGGCAGGATAGTGTAGAGTTCCTTAGCATGTAGAATGGGCATCACACCTTCCCAGAACTTGGGCTGGTAGAGCACTTTCCGCCACATCTTGCAAACCTGGGCTAGAATGCACTTTTCTGCTGTGGTGAAGTACCATAAGAGCCGGTTCAGCACCTTTTCGTCCAGCACCAGTTGTCTCTCAAGCAGGGGCTTGGGGAATTGGCGGAGGGGAGGTTTGATGGCAGTCACGGGGCTCGTGTCCAGGTCGGGGCCCAGCAGTGAGGCGGCTGTGGGCAGGGGCTCCAGGTGATACGGCAGGCTAGGGGGAGGCAAGATGGTGGGCACAGAGGACGACTGGCACAGGCGATTCTTGGCAGCTGGTGTGCCTTTAGTGATGCTGGCCGAACCGAGGCCGTTGGGCTGGGGGGGCAGCTTGACCATGCCGTTCCGCGTCACGCAGGGAGACTTGAGGTCACTGGGAGTGGACATATTCAGCATTGGAAGCCTGTGAATAGACCAGAGTCGAGTTATTGCTCTTGGATGCAATAACATCTTGAGAGTGAAATAAAAATATATTATGATTGAAAAAAAGAAACTATTATTTTTCACACTATGCATATGACCAGGGCTCTTTAAAAAGTGTTATTTTTTTATGGCAGGGCTTAACAACAACAGTTTTTTCCAATGACAGAATTTACTTGTCTTGTCCAACATTTTCACAGGCCCACAAATATGATGGATAAATATGTTTAGCAACATATTTTTATTTTTCTCTTTTCCATATATTTTCTTAATATTCTTTTTTTTTTTTTTTTTTTTTTTACAAATCTTCATCTATATTATCCTATTTGTGGTAAAAAAAAAATAGCCCTCATGCTAAAAGTCCCATTTGAAAAGATTCAGTTCCCCAGGAACTTTTGCCCTCATACTTTGGGTAAAAAGCCCTTTTATCTGCCTTTTTAATTTTTAATCAAAACAAACTAATTTTACCATTTCTTTTCACACAGTTTGTGGGTGGCTTAAGGTTTTTTAACCCTAATATTGTACTGTACCCTAATATTTGTAACAGTAGACTTAGATTCAGAGGCTTGGTTAACACTGACCAAATTAGATTTGTGTTTCAAATCCGATCTTTAAGACTGACTGTCTACACTGTCATTTAGCAGGTAATCTGATCTGTTTGTTGAATATCTTATATATCTATATCAATTGCAGTTGTAAGCATGATGACATAAGTTGCTTTTTTTACAGACACTGATAGTATATTTCAGTATGGAAATGGAAAGAATGAACAAAACCTAGAAATTTGACCTTTTGATATAAACGCCATGATGGTGAACTCAGCAGGTGCATGACACAACATACTGTAATAGCCAGGCGCTTTACCGTATTTTACACATCAATGCAGGTGTTCATTCACTCACTCGCTGACTCATTTATTATTCACAATGTAGTCACATTCACTGTATGCATAGTGAGTGAACAGCACATAAATATATTGTATCATTCCCCAAATGATGAAAAAGAATAAACAGTCAGTGAAATATCAGTTTTGCCAGTGATAAAATAACTAAACAGGGCATTAGAATTGTTCAGAGAAATGCCTTGTAGGAAGTGACTGAAGAATATACTCTGAAGCGGAGCTGCCTTTTCAACACCCTGGTCCACCTTAAAACCCTCCATGCAGGTGTGCGTGCTCTGTGCACTAATGGTTCAAGTGTAAAATGTCAATGAGAGTTGCTTGCTTTAAGACATTTTTCTCAATAAGCCCATGACTATCTTTGCAGCTGAAATACCTACACGCTCCAGCATTTAGCCTACTGATTTTGAATGCAGAATGAGTTGGATTTACATGAAGAAAAGCAAAACATGTTGATTTCGCATGAGTGTTTTGACTGAATGACCACTAGACCTTCACAAGAGAAACACAATCTAGATAAAAACTATGCAAATGCACAACTCATTTCACAGCTTTTGAAAACTAGTGGGGAAAAACACATCTAATTTGTTTCCCTAGGAAACCAAACACTAAAGAGCAGACCACAAACCCCATTTCCACCCACACTCAAGAGGTGGAGCTTTTTAAGATTACATCTGATCAACAGAGAAGTAGTGCAAGAACTTACTGATTTGATTAGAAATTGAGCAAAAGAATGTGATTCCCAACTAGGAGTACTAGGAGCAAGGGATGGATAATTCATAATATTTCTACTTTGTTAAACCTAGAAAACTTTATATTGAAATTTATTTAAATATTTTTTTAAAGATTATTATTAAAAAATATATATATTAGAATGTTATAGAGTAATATATTAGAATATTTTGACTAATATTTGTACATGCATACACACAGCCTTACTCCAATCTTCAGTGTTGCATGATCCTTCAGAAATCATTATAATATGATGATATGCTGCTTAAGAGATTTTTTTTTTTTTTTTTTTTTTTTTGTGGAAACCAAAATATCTTTTCAGGATTCTCTGAGGAATAGAAATGTCCAAAGAGCAGCATTTATTTAAAATAGAAATCTTTTGTAACATACAGTACTTGTCTTTACCAATTTGATGCAACAAAAATATTAATAGCTTTAAAAAAAAAATCGTGCTGACCCCAAACATTTGAGCTGAAGCGTGTGTGTGTGTGTGTGTGTGTGTGTGTGTGTGTGTGTGTGTGTGTGTTAAAAAAAAAAAAAAAAAAAAAAAAAAAACTTATCACAATTAATATTATTATTGTGTTAAATCATTTAGTTCCTGTTTAAGGAAAGAATATAAAATATGTACATTTTGAGTTTAATCTGCTAGTAACGTTTCTCTGATTTCCTCCAGAAGTTTTAAAACTTGTGAAGACAAACAAGCTCAGGTGTCTCTTTAAAAAGAAACTTGACGAGATGAGTGATTTTTAACCACATGCGATTCATTTAAATTTTAAAGTGAAACATTTTTAATGGCCATTTTACTAAGATTAATAACAATGCTAAGAGTTTGGTATTGATGAAAGGGTATTTGAGCTTTACTGATGGGACTTTTGTAAAACACTGCATTAAAACACAAAATAATTTGTCTCAAATGGCAGTGTGCATGAAGACAAAATATTGGCAAAATTAAGAGGAACTATAAGTATCTCAAATAGCAGACATTTATGTGATGTATAAGGAGGAAGCAAATGGTGAAAAGTGCAGCAGGTGGAAAGGGAAGAGAGAGGGAGAGGGAGAGGGAGACCTGTTAGTGCAACTTCAGCACCAAGGAGAGCAACTGAACTGCCTGATGAAGCACATCAGAATGCCTTCAGCTACACTTCTGCACTGCAGAGGAGCGCTTTGGCCCACCAAGATGTTGTGTGGGCAATGCAGTCGAGAGTTCCCAATGAAAACTGAGGCCCCATTCAATAAGTTGACACAGAAAAGGCTAGTGGTCCTCTGCACTGGGGCAAATCAAACAATGCAATGACAAACCATGAGCAGCAAATGTTTGAGTGGCGAGGGACACGTTTTTGTTTTTTTGTTGTTGTTGTTTTTTAATAAATGAGGCTAGTTGACATTCTGGATGGGGCTTGATGGGAACTTTCTGTACCGAGATATGTGCTAAGTAAGAAGTGGTGGCAGCTTGCCAGGGCCCAATCGATATGCTGTCTTTACCTTCCATTTCAGCACAAAATGTATAGTTTTAAAGAAAAAGGAGTAATGTGCATTAAAGGTTGGGGTGGGGAATCTATATTTAAAACTATATTTTTATCTCAAAATACCGTAGAGATATTCTCACGATGTTCTCACAATGTCCTCACAATATTTAGACTTTTCACATTAAGAAGAGCGATTCACTCACAGAGGAAGTTTTGTGGCATTAGATCTGCATTAAAAACCAGTATATGTTGCTCAGCAATTCTCTGACACAGTAACCCTTCTCTGTACAAAGGTCTAACTATAACCTCTGGGTGTGTGTTCTCATGTTTCAGTCAATAGGTTTTTATACACCAAAACAATATTACATAAAGGATGTTAACACCTTATAGATGTATCTGCTTGTCATTAAACCTCTGAGGAACAATTTCAAATTCACATGATTATTTCAAATTCAGATGCTAAAGCTGTGTGGTTCTTCTCTTAACATCCAGCACTAGAACAAATCAGTTCAGCTGTCGCCCCCATGAAGAATTTGAAAAGGGGAAGTAGCCAGGGAAAACCTCCAGAAACAGTTAAGCGGCAGAGAATTTGAAAGTGAGACATGGAAAGGGCATGGCTGCAATCCAGATGGGTTCAAGGGAGTTCATCTGGGTATACAGGAGGGAAAAAAAGCACCTCTTAAATTATTAGGGGGGTGTTTTAAAAGCACACGGCTTATAAATTATGTCCGCATGCTGAGCGCCTTTCTACTTTTCCAAATAAAAGTGCCACACGTACAGAAATTATTTTCTGAATCAAGCTGAGAGGATTAGAATAGCTTATCAAAGATAAATTGGCTACTTCATTACTAATGGATCTACTAAATAACTGATTAAATTGTTTACCTCTAGTTATTGCATATGATTTCATCCTGGCCTCTAACTGTTCTTAATTTTGAAAAAAATCTATAATGACGTCAAATTAAAGACTCATTGGGTCAAGGCCAAATTCTGAGAAATTCTGAGTACTTCTTTTCTAGGGATGATTATTGTCTATTCCTAGCCAAAACTGAGCAAAAAAAAAAAAAAAACCTTTATTGAAAATAGCACAAATTAAGATTGAGAACATATGCTAATGCCTTTAACTATATTGTCATTCTTTCATAAACCATTATCTTTGTCAGTTTCAGGGTTACTCATGTCATTGTAAGCCCAAAGTGGCAGGGAAGTCCCTTTTGGACTCGCCAACTTTCATAATATGGACAAACAAACAGCTGAAACCTTCTTCAAAAATCTTTTTGTTGTGTTTTGCAGAGAAAGTCGTGCACATTTGTAAACATAAGTGTTAGTAAATGTTTTTTTTGGATGAACTAATCTTTTAAGGTCTTCTTTGAGGAGTTCAGATGGTTAGAGAACACTTGGACTTTACATAATATGGTTCTATACTGTTATATACTATCCTGTCCAGAAACGAGATTTTTGAGATGTTTGGCCTGAAAGTTTTTCCTTTACAAACATGCCATTATAGAACATGTCATTTTGCAAATGCTATCGAATACAAGGGAACTGGTCTGTATCAGTCAAGGACAAACCACTATAAACTTTCTAGAGCATTTCTCCAACTGTTGACAGCACGTCTGCATGGAGTAAATCTGTTCTCCCCTTTGCCACTTTGCAAGCCTTTTCATTTCGCCTACAGGCTCGGCCTCCTTACCCATGTTATTAGGATTTACTGACGAAACACACAAGCCCTATGACAACAAACAAGCAAAGAATGGAGACACTCCGCTTCTGCCATGGATAGATGTGGCACACAATGAGGGTGGGGGATGGGACGAGAGAGGGAACGGGGGAGATGGGATAGTGGAAGCTCCTTGGAGTGGACAGGATTGGCAGTGGTCTCTTTGAGAGGGATTTGCATGTTCAAAGCAACCACACAATCTAGTCGTGTTCTCAGCGAGAGGTGGCTTAAGAACACTTCTGAGACTTCCTCTGTGGAATTTCAAATGAAGTTTTAGAAGTTAGATGAAGTTGAACCAAGTCTTTGGAAGTTTATAAGTGGGACAACGGTATGAAATCTGTACTCTTTGAGGAATAGTTTCACTCTACCATTACAGACTTCAAAATTGTATTAATGTAAAAAGAAAATCTGCACCTGTATGTGTTTTGGAAGAGCTTCTGCTAGCTTCTACAATTTCGAATTTGGAGCACGTGTCCTATAATTGTAGTCGTACAAAGATAAATAAGGAATGATGTACAGTCTCTAAAACAGGGAAGGAACCATCTTAATTAGGTTCACATGGTGCCAGCTAAAAACTTCAGGTTGATCCGATACAGTTTGAAGTGTTCCATGTGGAAAGCCAAAAATGTATTTTTTTGGAAAACCGAAAAAGAAAGAAAAAAGGACTGAGAAACTAGCCACTAGCCATAAAGGCCATTCACACCAATAATAAATTAGTGTCCACAACAACAGGCAATAATGTTCTGTTTATTATAAGCACAAACTGCAGTAATGACATGTCATCTTTAGATAGTCAAGCTCTTTTCTTATTGGCTCTGTCTGTTTTTAGCTTTCTTCAGCTGGAAAGAAATGATTCTGAAAGTGATTTCAATGACATTGTTCCTCTAAGTCCTTATCATTATAGTTGTGCTGTGTACTTCACTATTCTCACAGAATTAGAATGATTATAAAGACTTTGTTTCTAATCCTTGGTGTGAACAGGCCTTAAAACTGACCGGGAGAGAATGGGATTGTCTGTATGATAGTGAAGATAAATAATCTACACTATCTCATTGAGGATAGTGTACACTAAGTTCTGTGGGTTGAGTGTGGCTCCACACTTTAACCCATGATATTAGTTACAGCTAACTCTGGTCTTATTACTGACAAACCAATGGAGAAAAATGTGCAACTGTTAATGTTTCATCCAGATCTTAATTTTAACGTTTTAATGTTGTCAGAGCGCATAGCCTCGTGGGCAGCGCTTCAACAAATGCTGCGGTTTTGATTCAGACAACCAGATATTGAGTTCTGGTGCTTTCTGTGCAGGAATCTGTCTAGTATTCGGCTTATTATTGTCCAAATGTAGTCGGTCATCCATAGCCTGGCTCCGCCCTCCTACGTACTTCCGCTCAATTTCATTTTCCTTCAGCAACTCCGTCTGGGATTGTGGTGTATTCTTTGGTTTTCTCCGATCAATTTTTAACCGGTCCAATCAGCGAACAGAGGGAGTGGCTGAGAACGATGACGTTGAGGTTGTGCGCTAGTTTGTGTATAGGGTTACGTCACGACCAAACGTTAGCGATTGGTTATGGCAGATCCAGAGTGACTCTGGGCAGATCCAATAGTTTTAAACTTCAACAGAGTACCCGCCTACAAGGAAGTTAACGCTTGTCAATGGAGAGAGGCCAGACTCTCTGTACAAATGAAATGTACGAGAGTCTGGTAGAACCAGGCTAGGTCATCCAGGTATTGATACAGAAAATATGCATGCTCAGTGCACAATACTCTGTACAGCTATAATGGTAAGAGTAGTACGATCATATGCTTTTCTAAACATAGCCTAACTCTCATTAACTCACTGGTGGTTTTGAATTAAAATAGTAGGCCTAATCACTAAGGGTCTTCCAAGCTTCTAAACAGCTTAGCAGAATCAATCCCTGACTAGACTTGTTAAGAAATCCTGAAAATAAGCATTCTGTCATCGTTTAATCACCATTTTGTAACTCTAAACCTTCAATTAGTTTGAATGTATAAAAAAAAGATGCTTAACATTATAAACATCTTTTCTGTTTCACATACAATCATACAGTATTGAAAAGACACGAGGGTGAGTAAAATGATGACAGAATTTTTCATTTGGGTTGAGCTATCCCTTTAAGTTCCTGTCGTCGTATAACACTGCACAGAGAGCAACCTTGGCACCAAGTGTGGAATCATGCAGTTGTCTAAATATTAACAAACACTGTAGGGCCTTGTATCATTGTGTAAACGCCGTTGCCGTATGTCGAACAAAACATTTGTCTGTTACGTCATGACAACCGCGCGAAACGCGGAGGATAACGTGTGTATCTCGACCTCAGGAAGACGGACAGGTGACGTCATGTACATGAGGAATATTCAGCATCCCACTAGCGAGACAAAGGCCGTGTCAAAACCTAGTGAGCTGCCTACCTGGGCATCACATGCTATTTTCCTAATTAATCAGTATTTCTGTTTGGTTTTAAACAAGAAATGATTTTAGTTGAGAAGTTTGTATTATTAGTATTTTACAGATACAATTTTTGTTTTAAGCATCAATATAACGAACTTAAGTGAGGATTAAGTGAACCAAACTATTTGACAACGGGAAGAAAAATAAACAATTCTCCGGGGGGGAAACTAGTATTAGTATATTACGATGATTTGCTATAACAGTACTCATTAAGGCAATATTTATTGCAGTGTATGGTCGCGTGCAGCATTTTTGGGCAGCATGCGCCACTGATATCCAAAAATGCAGCCTAGGTAGGCAGCACATTAGGTTTTGAGACGCATCCAAATACATGCACGTTCACCCGAGCGGTAATAATGTTGCATTCTCGTTTCCTTGTCCTTTCACCCTTTTTATTTTTATTTTTTTAAATCACCACTATTGATCCTCTTCCTATCAAGGCTTGTTCCCCGGGGACAATTGTTATTAGCAGTATCCTGGTTTTCCTTGAACCCTTTGCGTCAAACGCCATCTAATCTTGATCAAAACATGCATCACATTAAACAATAATCGAATGTATTAACAGTCGATTATCTTACCTTTCTTTCATATGCAGCTCATACGATCATTAATCCATCATAAATCAGAGATCGCTGCCTGGCTCGATCGCGGTTCCCACAACGTTGCAGGACGCATGAGGGAAAATAAATAAATATACCAGTAGCAGCAGCAGCAGCAGCCCTGCCCGTTATTTCCTTTCGGAGGTGATGATAATTTGAGATGTAAACATCTCCCAGTTCCAAAGCCGGAAAATACCACTTCATATGTGTATGGAAAAAAAAATTAAACAAGTGAATTAATGCGCTAGACTAAAATAACAGCCCGTTCATTCTGTTTCTCCACACAAAGCTTGCCTCCCACTCGCTGTCTCTCTCTCTCACATGCACACGCACACAAAACAGACCAATCCCATTTAAAGAGATAGCAGCGAAAATATCAATAATGCATCGCTTTGGGCTGGTGAGCATTGGATGTTTTGTGAGCGTTGGTTGTAACTCTTCCGTAAGAGAAAGATGAAGGCATGTTTTTTTTATATATATAACCACGTATTTACATGGTTTTGAAGATGCATTGATTAATAATATATTAGGCTACACAATACAATTATTAATCTTAATATGGCAGGTCGTTCTAGTCCTTAAATAAATTTGATTAGCGTTGTGTTTTAATTTAGTATAACTGCTCAGTGTTCAGTGTTGTTATCAATCTGTTTGTTGGCGTTCCAGACTAATGGGATCGATGTGGAGTAGCCCAGTTTTACCCCCTTCAACTTATTTCCCCCCATTTGCTTATGTTTGTGCATAAAAATCTGTCTGGGGAAATATTTCCAGACATCGGTCAATGTGACTGCAACTTAACACATCAAAAATTCTCTGCATCACAGAACAATTAATTACACAAATTAAATAGCTGTATTGCTTATTGAAAATAATGCTTATTTAAACTTCAACATATTTTTAAACCTATATACATCTTAGAGACGTATTCCAATAAATACATCTCCCAGATGAAAACACACATCAAACAGACGTTTTAGCGATGTATGTGAGATATCAGGGATAATTTGCTCCCTTGTTTTAGTTCAATCAAAATGAGAGAATGAATTAGTTCAAAGTTGCCACAATTTACTAAAATGAGGGGACAATTAAAAAGTTGTGGGAATAAATTCTTAATTCCTGGCCACTATTTAACTAAGACAAATGAGTGAATTATTAAATCGTGGCTATGATTTACTAAAACGAGAGAACGAATTCGTAATAAGTGGCCACTATATATATAATGTAGTTAGCTGAATCTGTCATTAACTGATTACCTTTTCAATTTTGGATTATTTAAGGACACTGTGGTGTGCACTAGCAGATTGTTTGACTCATGCACACTCCGATCAGTCATTTCAGTATTGCCCAGAGGCATAGGATGTATCCGACGCCCATTTTAGCTGCCATTACATAACATCATACTGGCTTCAGTGCTCAGCCAAGAAGTCTGCATCTCCTACAGCAGTAGTTTAGATGAAATTTATGCCGAGGACCAACTAGAGCTTCTCACAGACAGACAGACTTTTCCACTTTACACCTTGTTTTTAATCAGCAGGTCTGTCAAATGGCTGCCAGTGAATTGCAGCGTGCAACTGTACGCTTGGGCGCAAGAATTCTTTGGTGCTACCTTTACTTGTTATGCATGCTGAGCGCATCCCGTGTCAGCCTCCACACGGAGTCAGAGAGCTAGAGAGCTGTCTATTTATAGCCCGCTCACTTGCTCCCACCCACTCCCAGCCTCCCTCATTGGATAGAGCCTGCACAAGAATTGAAGAAATCCTATATGCCTATTAGGATCCTACTCAGTCCTTCAGCATAAATAATGGAGGGATTTTGGTGAGGGGAGAAGTGCACCTTCTTAATAATGCATGAGTGTAGGGGCAACTGTGCCTCACTCTTCCGATGGAGGAAGGTGGGGTGGATGGGCATGTGACTGTATTGTGTTTAATCATCTATTTAGGGTATATGGTCTCACTAGCCATCTGGCATACTGAATTTGTTTTCTTTAGGGCTGCCCTGGGGATTTAGTTAGTTCTTTTATGAGAAGGAAGCAGTGTTGTCCTAAATCTAGTTCCCTCACTTTTCCTACCCTTGGTTGCGTGTTTTTTGTGGTCCTCTGAATGGAAGGGCCCCTCTTGGTCTCTCCGTGGCTGGCACCAATCTCATCAGTCATGACTTCATGCCGTACAAAGGATTCCCTCACAATCAGGCCCCGTCCTTGCAGACTCGCCATTGGTTTGCGTGTTTGTGTACTTTGACTGCAGGTCGAGGGAATCTCATAAAGATGTGCTTACTCTGGATTATTGTACAAAGCAGCTCAGAGAGAGAGACGGTTATGGTATGTCAATAAAAACGAGGTATGTGAGAGACCAGGCTAGAACTGCCAAAACCTGATGTTTTCCACCTTCTGCTTCGCTTCTTCACTAACACTTTTGAATTTCTCTGGACAATTCAGTAATAATGTGGTCCAGGTTTTCTTTGGGGAACTACACTGAATGATTTAAAGATTATTGGAGTATGTTTTACAAGAAAATATTAATTGTCATTCTTATTTAAAAAATCGTATTTAATTTAATGTGTTACTTGCCATTTCTTTGTAATTATTTGTGAAATTTTCTATTTGTGTAATTATTTAGTAAAAATTATAAATCTTACACCAATTTTTTTCAGTTCTGTAGTTTATAATACAAATTAAAGTAATACGCAGATGGAAGACTAGGAGTGCCGTAATAATTCAATTAATTTTAAACCATCAAGGGTAAACAATCATCAGTGCTTTGTTTTGATTAATAAAACAATAACAAACTTTTCAAATTAACAAATACAATACAAGTCAAATGAACAAGTAAATAACTGAAGCAAATGTTGTTAAATGTTACAATAAATATTAAATCAATAAATCATTTTTAAATGCAACATTTAAATGCATTATTTTGGCGGATCAAATATAAAATGCATTGGACATTTCACACATGAGAGAAGCCAATGAACTTTAGAATGAATTTTAGGGCCATGGCTGCCAATGACATGAGATGAGAAAAGTTGTCTTTTTAAAACACATGCTTCTTTTAATGCAAATTATACCCCTAGTCAGGAATTTCTCTGTCCGCTTTGGCGACTTTGTTTCCTCTTCGGCACCCTTTAAATGTGAAGTCCCTCAAGGCTCTATTCTTGGGCCAATGCTGTTTTCCCTGTCCATGCTCCCATTAGGGTCCATTCTTAGGAAGTATGGCATTAAGTATGGTACGAAAAGATGCCAGCCCTTTAAAAACTATTGTTTGATTGCCTCAAGGACATTAAAGCATGGATGTCCCTAAATTTCTTACATTTTAAAGAGAGCAAGACCGAAATCATGATATTTGGCCCAAGCAGTACACACAAGGCCCCTACATTTATCCGGGCTCTCTACTTACTTATGCTGAACCCACTGTTAAAAATCTTTTTTTGCCACTCAGTGACTTCGAAAGGGTTATAAATGACTTTATTTTGTTTATCTTTATCTCGTTTAGACTATTGTAATGCCATCTTGGTGTCAGCAGGCCTCTCTTTCACATTTGCAGTTGGTGCAGAATGCTGCAGCTCAACTTTTAGGTCCACGCAAGCGGGAACACATTTCCCCCATATTGACATCCCTGCATTTGCTTCTAGTGCATTTTAGGATTAAGTTTCAAGGTTTAACCTTTCTGACCTTATACAACTGCATGTCCAGTCAAGGTCTCTGAGGTCTGCCGACCACATGCTTCTGACTGTCCCTAGAGTAAGGCTGAAGCACAGGGGAGATCATGCATTTGCTGCCCTACAATTCTGGAATACCTTACCTCTGTCTGAGGTTGGCCCCAACACTGTCTGCCTTTAAATCTAATCCTAAAAGGTTTTTTTTTTTCCTTTGGCATTTAATTCAGTTTGGTCAACACTCCTGTTGTGTTGACATAAAATTATATTATTTCTAGATGTGCTGTAGAAAGAACCTAAACTTGAAACTAGTCCTCCATACAATTTTCCTCAAAAGCCAGCATGACAACAATGCAAAGTATGTGGCTGCTTGAACCTCCCATCTAATGTTTTTGGTGCAAATCTCATTTTTGTCTTGAGGTGGCAAATGACAGCTGGATCATGTATAATTATGCAAAAATCAAAGAGTACAGAGTAGGAGACACCTGGTAATGCTTGGCTCATTTGGGCAGTCAAATCAATCCACCAACTGTAAACTGTGGTCAGGAGAGTTAACAGAGTAAACCTGAGAGTGAGTTTGACAATCTGTATGTGATAAGCATACAAACATTTGCAGGATATTTGAACCATATGAAAATTACTATTTCCATAAAATACTTTTTTTTTTTAGTCCGGACAAAGGCAAGGGAATCTTGGTCAGTGTAATCCACAGGGACTCCATGCCCTGGAACATTAAATCCAATATCCCATTCACCGGAATAACAATCACACATACTGATCCCATGCATCTGGCTAGAGACTGAACAGACCAGCTGTATAGTTGGCTTGTTTTAAATGATTCTCTGTGGGGCTGAAAAAAAACTAGTATCCATTTTAAATACTGATCTGAAATCATGATAGATGCATATAATTACTACTAATAATGACAATGTTTAATTTATATTGCGCCTTTACAGAACTTGAGGATGCTTTACAATAGTGGTACGCACTATATCAGACTATATTATGTCAATTTAATAATTGGTAAATATTTTCTACTTTATTTTAGTGCTGTCAAATTGATTAATCGCATCTAACATAAGTTTGTAAATATATGTGTGTTTGTGTGTGTACACATCTACAAATATATATTTACATTTACATTACTTTTATGGTAGATGCTATTAATTGCGATTTGACCTAATATACACTGATTTTATATATGCAGTTTATGGTTTAGGAAGAGGGTCCCTTGCAAGGCGATTGATTTATTTGGAGGTTTTCTGGCATTAAAAAGTTTGAAAACTGGAGATTATGAGAAATTATACTGCTAAATAGTAAAGCAAACAACACATCATGGACTTTGTGATGTGTAAAAATGCAGTTTTTATGTTTTATCAACATATGATCCTTTTGCAAACATAAAGACTTTTGTGAATATAATCTAGTATAGCATACTTGAGATACATGGCATGATTCATGAAGCAGGATTTCAAGCTGTCTGTGTTTTTGTATGTACCGTGGGTCAACAACAGCCAATCAGATCGCTCTACACTCAAGCCTCGCTTTTCATCCAGATGTCACCGACCACGGGCCTCATAACAGCTGGAATGGGTGGGTGTGTGTAACCTATTCAATTCAAGCAAACCTAATGGATGAGGTAATGTATAACTGTCCATTGAATAATAAAGCAATTTATGCAAGGGCGCAGAGTATTAGTGTATAGTTCTTACTTTTAACACACCAGCTCTCTTCCATGTGTCCCGTGTAATTTAATCCCTTAGGAGGCAGATTTGAGGAATAAAAATGTGTTGCATTGCATCACATCACTCTTTGTGACATAACAGCAATTTGATTTTCAGGGCCTTGTACTTTCACCATGACACCAGAGACTGATCAGCTTGCCGGTCCAGCAACATGCTGCACTGCGGATGACTCAGCCACAGCTGTTGCCATAGAAACCAGCTTCCTTTGCAATCAGTCTCTTAGTAACAGTGTTGTTGCCAAGTAACCACATGTGTGTGTGTGTGTGTGTGTGTGTGTGTGTGTGTGTGTGTGTGTGTGTGTGTGTGTGTGTGTGTGTGTGTGTGTGTGTGTGTGTGTGTGTGTGTGTGTGTGTGTATGTTTGTGTTTATTGAGTTACATTCAGATTTCCACGCGAGGGCTTGTGAATCACTGTGTCGCCATTATTGCCAGCTTCAATCGCTCTGAAGACCCCTGCTTGATGTAACGAGCGCATAATTCAACACATGACTATCATCTAAACAAAGAGTGTGGACCTCGTCTGGGACAGAAAAAGAGCAATAAGTTAACTAGAAAACATGTTTAGAGTTGGCTGTAATATACAAACCTTTGAATATAAACTGTTGAAAACAAATGCAGATGTAGTTTTGTTTGGTTGTCTACTCTGCACTCTCAGATATTTTAATCCAGAGTTTGTTCTGTCATGCCAAATCATTTCATTTGCTTTTACATTCATGCATTTAGCAGACGCTAAAATGCAAAAGATGAACAAAGCAATTAGTCAAAAAGCCAACAATCTTCGTACAAGCCCTATGGCTGTCAAAATGGCCGAAAAAAATCATTTGAATTCTTTACTTAAAAATGACTAATTTTCGAATTATATTCTAATTTAAAAGGCATAATTTCAGGGGAAAAAGCTTTTGGCACAAGAGGGCGCAATGAGCAAAATATTAACGCACTGCATTGAATTGTTTAAGCCTATTCAAAGCAATGAAAAAAAGTGCATAATGTGTAAACTAATGTTAATAAATCAAATATAATTTCGTAAGTAGCGTAAACAAATATGAACAAAACGGCATCATGCATTTATAGTTTCTAAACATACAGCTGTCTTGTGCGAGACACGAGTGCAACAGTCAAAGATGTCCGTCTAGCGCACGTTTACATAGAAAACAATGGAAAATTACCCACTCAATGTCAAGCAGCACCTCAAACGATGTTAACTATGTAAATAAGCATATTTTGTGTAGGTTGTTGAGAGGCTGGCAATTAACGGGCGATGTAAAGCATAGGAGGTTGAATAAGTCTGGGATCCGGGGCCCCTGCTTCACAGACAATGCAGATCTCTCAGCACTCGGTTGTTCATTCATGCCGGCTGCAGCAGCCCACCCACAAGCCGCTCCACCTACAACAGGAGCCCCTCTCCAGCTTGATTGACGTCATTGCTGACGCACAGGGCCCGGAGTGGCCCGCAGATCAAAGGCAGACACGCGCAAGCCTGAAAAGGAAGTATTTTTAGCTGGCACTGAGAGGAGGGGTGGAGGGGGAAGCGACTGGTCTTTGTCTAGCCCCCTCAAACAGCATATGCAGCATTGTGCTCCTCTTAATCTGTCATTCCTTTCCATTCCCTTCTGTTTTGCTCAAAGTTGTCACCCACAATCTTTACATCTACCAGTTTGGCTTCATTTTGTCCTTGGTAACAAGTTTGGTTATGGGGAAAACGTAATCCTAATGCTCTCTCACAATTTACTTCCACAGCTGCCGTGGCAGAGATTTAATGCGTTTTTTGTCTGGTGTCCAAAATCGTTCTGCATGGTCTCTGACATCACATAGGATGGTTGTGTGTGAAAGCTCCTGATGGTTTGTCAAAAGCCTTTAGTGTGTGTTGTATGGCTGATACACAGGGTGTTGTTTATCATCGCTGAACCGGACAGAATTGGGACTTGCTGAGAGCGTGCATTGGTGTGTCTGAATTAGTATTTGTCTACTAAATGACTACATTTTTCTAGTGTGTTCCGTATAGCTGCTCCGTCAGCATTTGCACAAGTGCGTGTGTCCATGGGGGGGAGGGAGTGAACACAACTACATGTAGAGTGCTGAACATACTTTAGCATTACATTAGGGCTGGGAATCATAATGAATGTAGCAGCTTTCAGGATTTGTAATTAATAAAGATTTGGCATATGATGAGTAAATTACAATAATAAATAGTTTATAAAGTTTCAAATATTAGTATTTTACCCTCACACACACACACCTATCGTTTTACTTCAGAAGACGTTGATTTATAGCCTGGCAAGCCAGACCTACATCAAGATGTTAGGTCTGGCAACTCACCATAGACACGGCTCAATCCGAGGGGCGGGATAAACGGCTGTCTTTCAAATTCACTCTGCACGCAATAGGACAGCGCTTCAACCAACCAGGGGTGCGTTTCCCGAAAGCATCGTTGGCCAACTATGGTCGCAAGTTCCGTCGTTACCAATAGAGTTCAATGGACATTGCGATGAACTTGCGACCATAGTTGGCCAACGATGCTTTCGGGAAACGCACCCCAGATCATTTTCCCAACAGCGAAGCTAACGTTAGTTGATAGATTCAACTTTTGAATCTGGCCAGCAAACCTACGAACACATCTTCCTTTTTTAAGAATGATTTAAGTGCCATTCTTTGCTCTTTTCTCAAAGAAAAACTTAACTCCAAGTCCTCCAGAGTCGCGGCCAAAGCCGATTCAAAAGACTGTTCTCCAGCAGCAGCCGCCATTCTTTGTTTTCAAGTAGCAGGGAACCGTCGCAACTCTGTCGTCATTATGTTAACCCCGCCCCGTCTACTCTATACACGATGTGATTGGCCTGACCCAATTTAGGTTTTTCCAGCTCGAAAGTCAACGGAGAGTTGCTAGACTACACTTGGCTGTAAAATTAATTTTGCTGCCGCTAGGGTGCGTCTAGATTTCTAGGCTAGTTGATTTATCCACTGTGGTCGTATGGATTACCGTACCGTTGTTCTTGCTTTGTGTGCTTTTTTTTAAATCAATTTTGAAAGAATTCATAGACGTGAATACAGTTTGTTAGAACGCAAAAGGTGTCCAAATTCAAGTACTTGTGTACTATTCTAATCCATTTTGTAGTATAAATACTGAATTGTGTTTTCACACTGAAAATTCCAAAGAGAAAAAGTGCACTCTAAATACTCAATGCACTCAACCAAAAAACAAAACAAAAAAATTATAGAATGTTGGACACTTCATGCACTCAAATGTCACAGCTTTCCTAACATCACCAAAAAAGGAAGGGCTAACAGACTCTGATGTTTGATTACAAAATAACTATTTACACCTCATATAACTCTAAGGTTCCAAGGAAGATGAAGACGATGATTCAATAACAGAAGAGTAAACAGCCAACATATGAAACAGAATGTAAACACAAACAATACCAGACAATGAGTGCAGGTGAGGGTACAACTTAAGAAGGAACACAAATGAGGATAATTGATCACTCACAGCTGACACATATGAACTAATGAAAACCGTAACCGAGGGGACAAACGAGTGGCGGGAATCTGAACAAAGAATACACATGACAAATGAAAACAAACTGAAAGTCCATGAAAACTAAACACACTGAACATACTGTGACACATACACTAGACGGCATATTGCATAATGTATAGTAAGACATTTGGGCACAGGTCCTTTTAGAGGCAAAGATTATGTCCACCAGAAATGAAAATTCTCTCAAAGTTGATGCTTTAAAAACCAAGCAAAACAAACACGATGGTAATCCATATGACCCCATTTGATGAATCAATGACTTCTGAAGTGAAATGATCAGTGTGTGTGAGTTTCAGTTTCCACAATTGTGATATATTCCTAAATAAAAAAGGGTAATATAGGACTACATTTATATCACTACATTGTGTTATATATATATATATATATATATATATATATATATATATATATATATATATAGTCACAATAGGGAAGAAAACTATTCTGATAGACTATCACAAATTCTGTTTCATGCCGACTTTCACCAGAGATGGTCTTATTGTTGGGAGATACGAGGGTCGGCGGCTCTACTATTAGAGAAAGCATAACTCTAACTTGGATCATGTGTACCTTGACAACCAATCACATTACAGCCTCAAAGTCGATGAATTTCGTTCAGATTTGTGTGACAGTCAATCACTGTTTGCAGATACCATAGAAACGAATGAGAAGTGCCGTAAACCGAATCATACCTGTCGCGCAATTGTCTGTGACTTCTCTCATAAAACAGCATTTTTTATGGTGTATTGTAAACTCTAAAAATAGATCAATCAGAAACTAATGTTTAAGAGCAAATATCATGTTAAAGATTAGCTGATATGCTGAAGATTCAATAAATAATAAGCTATTTCCTCACAAAAGGGGTTTATTCTGCATAGTGAAGCCTCTCTGACATCCATTAAAAAATGGCCTCTTGTCTCCTTCCCTGCATGCCGCAGCGATAGCAAGCATTACACTTTTTCTGGCAAAGATTGCAGTTTTGCCTTCAAGTGGCTTTGCTTTAACACTGCTGTGTGAGTGTTTATAAAACGGATAGTTCCTGTCCTTGATTCTTTATGGTTGAGCTGCGTTCGAAGCCATGTATTTAATCTACAAACATACACCTGTGACCTCATTATATCAGTATTACTGCGCCTCTGTGTTGCTGCGGTTCCATGTAGTATTATGTATTTCAGCAAAAGTAACTTATTTATGTAATGAAGTGAACCTGGCGTTATGTTGCATCATTCACCTTTAATTTTGAGACCACTTTGCAGATGTATGTGTGTGAGGAAAATCATATACTGTGTTAATAAAAAAAAAAGAATTTAACACAGCACATGAGAACAGTTCCAGTCTGTTTTTTTATTTGAGCGGCATTAAATAATAAGGCATTAAAACATTCTGTTACTGTTTACTGTCACTGTCAGGGACTATTTTTCTAGCTGAAGGATGGCATTTAATGATTTAACTTTAAAAAAGAAACATATTAATACATATATTTTGCCTCTTTTTTGCTTATTTTTCCCTCTTTCGGAAAGTTGTGGTAACCGTATCATGGACTTTTTCTTTTGCTATTGGAGCAAATGGGGATACAAAAATGATATATGCCATCGTCTCCCATTTACCACTGAAAGTTTACCCAACTATGATGACTTCCGCTTCTGAGAGCCCTGGAAATGTGAAAAGGGTCCATTCTAATATTTTAAACTTTTTAAAAATTTTTTTTATAAACTATCAGTTCTAGTCGACTAACATGTGGGTTCATGAATTCACGCTTTGACGTAAATTATACTGATGTGTTGTATGCTTTTGAATCACTCAAAAAAAGAAGCTCATATGGGCCATTCGTTGTGGAGTTTTATCACTAACTCATACTGGCTCTCTAACTTTGTGACAGCAGTTCACAATACAAATAGAAGCCAATCAGTTTACAACATTTTACAAGCATCATAAAAAGAAAATAATTGCATTTGTCAAAGCAACACTTCATGAACTATTGAGATGACTGAAGTAAAATGTGTATTACTGGAGGTGGAGGAGCTCTGGATTTATATTTTGCAACCCACTCATGTCGAGGAAAAAAACAGACAAATGTTTATGGCTATCTGAGTCCTCCTTGTGGTTGTTATAGTGGTACTACATCAAGGGCTCTTAGATGCAGGATACTCGTGTTGTATCTCTAACATTGATCTAATTTTCAAACACCACAGTAAGTCAGAGAGCTCATCTATTTTTATTGCTTTCTCTTTTTATTGATTAGACTGAAGTAGATGTAAATACTTGTTACTCAAAAGCACTGTTGACACTGT
The DNA here is from genome assembly GCF_949319135.1 of Squalius cephalus. Taxonomy (NCBI): domain Eukaryota; kingdom Metazoa; phylum Chordata; class Actinopteri; order Cypriniformes; family Leuciscidae; genus Squalius; species Squalius cephalus. The sequence continues at coordinate 41,611,515 of NC_137122.1, read as the reverse complement.
GGATAGTGCTGCAACTGTATAGTATACTTCTACTGACCCCCCTCCAAAAATACTGTGGCTGTACCATGGAATTGTAAGGGTGTCAGATGGTAATGCCATTTTACTTTGGAATATATCTATCATGAAACTACACATTCATATTCATGTACTATATGATTTACATTCTACTCATTATTTGCTCATTTGTCGCCTTCTTGAAATATCATGATAGTACAAGACTTTAAGAAATACTACAGATTTCAGATAAAAATGTCCACTTTTTTATTTTCTATTTTTGCAAAATATTATAAGTCCTAGCAGCTTTACAGATATAATGTAGCCCTTCTGTCTCTTAGAAAATATGACATAATCCTTTTAAATGCATTGTATCTTTTATTATGAACAGTAGATGGCAGCAGATGTAAAGTGTTCCCAATGAATATTTGTTGCACATGTTCATCAATCTGCTGTTGTTTCATTGGGATGTTGATAATAGATCATAATTTATCTTTTATAATTTACCCACCAGGGTCACAACAAAAAAGGATCAGAGAATGATATATACATATATATCATTCACACACACACACACAATATAGTGTGTGTGTGTGTGTGTGTGTGTGTGTGTGTGTGTGTGTGTGTGTGTGTGTGTGTGTGTGTGTGTGTGTGTGTGTGTGTGTGTGTGTGTGTGTGTGTGCCCTTGTTTATATTACATTGTGGGGACCAAATGTCCCCATAAGAATAGTAAAACCTGAGATCACCTACATTGTGGGGACCAGCCAGTGGTCTTTTCAAAAGGCTTATAAATCACACAGGATGAGTTGTTTTGAGAAAGTAAAAATGCAGAATGTTTCCTGTGATTGGTAGGTTTAGGGGCAGGGTTAGTGTAAGGGGATAGAATGTAGTTTGTACGGTATAAAAACCATTACGTCTATGGAGAGTCCCCACAAAGATAGTGAACCAGACATGTGTGTGTGTGTGTGTGTGTGTGTGTGTGTGTGTGTGTGTGTGTGTGTGTGTGTGTGTGTGTGTGAATGACAGGGTTGTGGGAATACATGTAACGCCGTTATGTAATCAGGATACAAAAATCCAGTAACTGTAATCCGTTACAGTTACGTCAAAAAACGTAGTAAGATTATAGTTACATTTTGAAAAAAGGGGGAACACTTTCAGGATTACAATGGTTTCATTTAAAACTAAATAAATAAGTATTTTGGCATAATAACACTATATTAAAGGACAAGTTCGGTATTTTACACATAAAGCCCTGTTTACAGATCGTTTCTGATGAAATAGAACGGTTAAGATTAAACTTTTGACAGATGCTGCTGTCGCGAGAATTTTAGGTTTATTTCGCTTTCCCCTCCCCCCTCAAGAATGGTAGTCTATGTGCACTGGAACAATCCTTCCTAAAACGCATTAAACTTTCATTTAAAAAGAGATGAAACTCACCGAGTGGTCAGGGGTGTTCACTGATATGCTCATACAAAAATCGCTGCAAAAGATGCTTTCCAACAGGTTTTATCATAGTTTTTGTCCAACTCCATTGACTTGCATTGAATGTGCTGTGTGAGGTACGGTATTACTCCGCCGCTTCTTCTTCTGCTTCTTCTGTGTATTCAGTGAAATGCCAGTGGTTTGCTTGCAATTGGCAAATGTGCATTATCGCCACCAACTGGGCTGGAGTGTCTATTATTCAAGCTCTCAACGGAAGAATCTACGGGTGTGAGACGTTTGGAAAAATAGATCCACAGTTTTACAACGAATGGTAAAACACCTGTTGGAAAGCATCTTTTGCAGCGATTTTTGTATGAGCATATCAGTGAACACCCCTGACCACTCGGTGAGTTTCATCTCTTTTTAAATGAAAGTTTAATGCGTTTTAGGAAGGATTGTTCCAGTGCACATAGACTACCATTCTTGAGGGGGGGTGGGAAGCGAAATAAACCTAAAATTCTCGCGACAGCAGCATCTGTCAAAAGTTTAATCTTAACCGTTCTATTTCATCAGAAACGATCTGTAAACAGGGCTTTATGTGTAAAATACCGAACTTGTCCTTTAAGCGCTGCTTGATTATACAGTAGTTCCTGGTTCTGTTGCCAGTAATGACTCACGTGTGCCACGCGCTGGTGCATGCGCAAATAACAGCTTTCTACAATCTCCTCAGACGCAGATTGAATCACTGCTGCTAGTAGAAACGACGCTGCCTGCGGGTAAAATCGTTTTTAATTCATGGAAATTCCGCTGCTATTTTGTAGAAATTAGGAGAGTAGCTTTTTTAGTACTCAAAATGTCCTCACGATGGTAGAGTTTTCATCTTATAGATTCCCCTATCCTAGAGAGAGTGAATTTCTAAGTGCTAATCTGTTTAGATATGTAATAAACATTTTGCAAAAGAAAACCTCAAAAAGGTTCATTATAGATCAAATAAGACAGAAACACACCCGTTCACCGGTCATTTTCCTCAGCTGAAGGCAAGGGCAAGTTTCAAACCAGTGCTTCTCCAGGAGACTAGTAGCACTAAATTAATCCCCTAGTTTAGCGCCATCTACTGTTTTAGAAGAGGAAGTTGCTCAACTGCATTTGTGAGAAAATCGAGCCGAGAGATCTCATAAAAAGCCAAGTGTCACACAATCATAACAGACAGATATGTATTTGTATGCATTAGATTTGGTATTTGTTCAAAGGTTACATGCAATTTGTAGGATGGTTTGTATTTATTTGTGAAGTATTATCTTGGCTCATTTATTTATATTTGTAAAACACAATATATATTTGTTAATCCACTGCATTTTCACTCAAATTGACCTTTGTACTTGCACATTGTTTTCTGTTTGTTTGCGAGTCGAGTTTTCCTTTGCGAAGCAGATCGAGTTTGTTTGCAAAATGCTGAATTTGTTTGTTAAATTATGGCACATAATTCGCTCCATACTACTTTACCCAAATGCAAAAGAGTAACAGATTTGTTCCTGGCAGTAAGCTACTCCCAACAGGATGCTCTGGTTCCTCTAGGGGGCGGAATAGCGCAGTTGAAGAAAATTGTGATTCATTGTTTTTATATAAACTGTCTTAAAGTATATACAGCTCTGAGCCTCGAGACCTTTTGGGAGTCTTCTTTGAAATGGGACGGCTTGTGTGGAAAATGGATCAATGGATGTTTTGGTGTCAGCTTGTGACAGAATCCCTTGTGAGAGTTCAGCATCAAACAATAGGCTCTTCAAAGAGATGTTTGTACTGTCATCTCCCAAATCACCGCTCAGTAAACCAAGATCCATCTTCCGAAGAAACGAAAAATTAATGTGACAGGAAATGTTATGTGGTTTACCACAGGAGTGGCTGGTGTAAATGGGCAAGATTCGGAGTAAAAGTTTGTTATTGCCAAATACAACTTGTGTTTTACATCTCTTACTGTGTGGTCTAAACAATGAGTGTCCACACCATGACACCAATATAACAAAACCAACTTTGTGATTCTATGAATACCAAACCTAATGAAAGGAAAAAGAATACTCCATGACACAAGTGGCATATGGTTAATGACAGTAAAAGAAAAAAGATGAACCCACAGGAGTGCTCTTCCTGCTGGATATTGAGCTTATTCATTACACTGCCCAGCTGTTGCCGAACCGTCTCTCATCATTATGACATTAGCTGCCTCTGAGGGAAAATGGGAACTGAGATAGCAGAAAAAAGTTGTGAAATATTACATTCATTGCACTGATTGCAGCGACATCTCTTCTCTCCTCGGATTAAGTGTTTACTGGAGTGTGGGCAGGACAACCTGTCACTCACATGACATCACAGCAATAGCAAACCACCACCATCCAATCAATTCCTGATAGACAAAATTAAGTCCAGTCCAACACTTGTTCTTGTTCGAGAAGACGTTTTACTCAGATTAAATTAAAGTTGGCATGAAACAGAAATCTTAAGAGTAAAAAGAAGTCTAAGACACTAGCGCTGTGTCCGAAATCGCATACTTCCCTACTATGTACGCCAACAGAGTAGTATGTCCAAATACATAGTATTCGAAAAACAGTAGGCGAAAAGTCCCCGGATGACTTTCTACTTCCGGCGAGATACTGAAGTGCGGATTCAATGGACACTTCGCTATCCCACGGGAGAGGATTTATTAGGATTTATGAATGGAGGTTAAGCGACGTAACTTACTCTGGTAGGTCACGTGATAATGACAACATGGTGGCTGCAGTCCATCCGGAATACATTCATACTACACATTCATATATAGCATGTACTTTTTTAACCGTCGCCAAGTAAGTTCAAATTCAGATGTAGCACCTACAGTACTCAGACAGTACACGATTTCAAGACGCACCATAGGGGTCGCACTTGGGAGCCTCAAGCACCTCTGACGTTTTCAGAAAAGGCCAATGGAATCGGCGTGTGGAATTTGCATGCCAGGCCACACCCCCAGACATATAAGGTGGCCAGCATGCACACACACTTCAGGTTTGTTCAGTGGAGCTGAGACAGCATCTTGACCCTTTAAGTGACAGTTCAAAGTTATGGCAAGAGCTGTGTCCCAATTAAGAGGCTGCATCCTTCGAAGGTCAGACTGAACGTTGTTGAATGGGACGGTCTAGCCTACATAGATTGTTCTTGTTGTCGCTATTGCAACTGTGACAGCTGCTGTTGATGTGTGACAAATGTTTGTACTGGACTTTTTTTAAGTTACATTCATATCTGAAATATTGTAGATATTATATCTGAAAACTAAACAACCGTTTTTAACCCTGTTAGACAGTCTAAGTATGTATACTTAGATAAACCGTATACATACTGGGAACTATATTCTCAGAAGCCGAAGCACTGCTGACTCTATTACTTCAACTCTGAACGAACTCGCTGCTCCGCACCACGGGGCTTCTCGGGTGTTGCGCTAATCACTCCGCCCAAGTAGCAGTGCTTCGCCTTCTGAGAATATAGTTCCCAGTATCAGGGTTGGGTGGTTGGGGGGGATATTCCAACCCAAAAAATGTTTGGGGTATTTTTATTTAAAGGAATTAATTAATTATAAAAGCGATTTAAGGGAATAAAGAAAAAAAAATAGCTTATTGTATTAGTGAAATAATTGTAACTATTTGCAAATAATATTTTATTTTTAATTATGCATGCATTCTCTCCAAATGAATCAAGGAAATTATAGCATATTTTCAATTCAAAAAGGCTAAATTTAATAAATAAATAAAAAAAGTTGAGTAATTCGCGTCACCGGATACTGTCGTGCGTAATGGAGCGCATCAGAACAGCATCAAGAATATCAAATACATTGCAGTGAATCTTTTATTTGCATCTTAAGTTTATAGGCAATAATAATGACAGGTTTGCGAAAGTGTAGAACTCGGTGAGCTCGCGCAAAACACATCTTCAGCACAGCGACTCATTTAAACGCCTCTGATTGGCCGATGCGTTCAACAGACATGTCAGTGATTGGCTACAATGCTCAACGCTGCAAACTCAAGTCGTAAGTATCTTTAATGCAAAGGGAAAAATATAAATAAAACTGTAATATGCACTTTTCATGGTAATCGCGGCTGCTGTAATCTTATTCATTTTTTTTTTTTAATTAATTGTTTTGCTCTATGAGAAAGACAAGCTAAAAAAATATTCGGGGCTTTACTAAAAACATTCGGGGCTTAAGCCCCCTTAGCCCAGCCCTAGCGACGCCCTTGCACACCGGTCTCTTGCTTGCTTTCCCTCTCTGCCGTGCGTGCGCTACGCGGTTTGGAGCACAGTCTCTGTCTCGCATGCGTGCTCGCTCTAGATTCCGGGAGATTTTAACTAATTTGCGCCATAAATAGTGGTCCATCCAGTAGTTAAGAGCCTGAATTGTTTATAGTAATTCTGAAATTTAGTGCACATGAGTGAAAAAAAAATACAGCACAGAAGAATGCATAATTTAGCGTGAGATTTCTTTTTTAACCCTCTGGGGTCCTTCGGGTCAAAAATGACCCGAAGCGTTTAAATAAAAAATTATTAAAAATCGTAGCTTCATCAGAATGGTCCGAAACTTGGTGACTTTGTTGGTACTTGGTATATGAACACCCAAAAAAATTGGGGACAGGATTTGAGTAGTCTAAGTGGCTGTAAAAAAAATAGTCACACTCAGGACCTTCGGGTCAAAAATGACCCCCATAGGAAATGAATGGGAAATTGGCAAAAATGTGACAATACAGAGTTTTTTTGTGCGTACAATCTACAAATCAGCCACGATCCAGAAAAAAAGTACACAACAGTGAAGGGGTGAATCTATAAAACATCAAGAGTGCAAAACAGACACATCCACACACACACACACACACACAAACACACACACAAACACACTTTTATACACATACACACTAATAAATTCAGATTACAAACATCTGTTTTGAATTTTTAAAAATCACAGCTTCATCGGAATGTTACGAAACTTGGTGACTTTTATGGTATTAGGTATGTGAACACACAAAAATTATTGAGGTCATGATCCAAGCATGCTAAATGGTAGTCACACTTCTGCTCTTTGGTCATAAATGACCCCATAGGAAATGAATGGGAAATTGTCAAAAATATGAAAAAACAGAGTTTTTTTTGTGCATACAATCTACAAATAAGCCAGAATGCAGAAAAAAAGGACTCAACAGTGAAGGGGTGAATCTCTAAAACATCAAGAGTGCAAAACAGACACATCCAGACACACACACACACACACACACACACACACTTTTATACACATACACTAATAAATTCAGATAACAAAAATCTGTTTTGAATATTTAAAAATCACAGCTTCATCGGAATGTTACGAAACTAGGTGACTTTTATGGTATTAGGTATGTAAACACACAAAAAATATTGAGGTCATGATCCAAGCATGCTAAGTGGTCATCACACTTCTGCTCTTTTGTCAAAAATGACCCCCATAGGAAATGAATGGGAAATTGTCAAAAATATGAAAACACAGGTTTTTTTTGTGCATACAATCTACAAATAAGCCAGAATGCAGAAAAAAAGGACTCAACAGTGAAGGGGTGAATCTCTAAAACATCAAGAGTGCAAAACAGACACATCCAGACACACAGACACACACACACACACTTTTATACACATACACTAATAAATTCAGATAACAAAAATCTGTTTTGAATATTTAAAAATCACAGCTTCATCGGAATGTTACGAAACTAGGTGACTTTTATGGTATTAGGTATGTGAACACACAAAAATATTGAGGTCATGATCCAAGCATGCTAAGTGGTCATCACACTTCTGCTCTTTCGTCAAAAATGACCCCATAGGAAATGAATGGGAAATTGTCAAAAATATGAAAACACATGAGTTTTTTTGTGCATACAATCTACAAATAAGCCAGAATGCAGAAAAAAGGACTCAACAGTGAAGGGGTGAATCTCTAAAACATCAAGAGTGCAAAACAGACTAAATCTGTTCAGGCAAAAATCACTAGAATTCGCAAGCCTTTCTACAGAGAGCTGTAAATCCACTAGTGGTAAAAATGTGCTATTGCGTGATAAAAATGCTCAATGTGTCCACCAGGTGGCACCCATCTCATTTCAAAAATTGTTTTCATGAGGCCTAGGCTTGACTCTAAAATGAAATTCAGCTTTAATAAAAAAAATAAAATAAAATAAAAATATATAAATTTTCCATTATATTCAATGGGAAAAAATGGGTCATAATTATTGCATAAATATTAATTATAAATCATAAATTCTCTCAAAACACCAAAAAAGAAAAGAAAAAATATTATTAAAAACAATAAAAATAAAAAAAATTATGATTTTTTTTTATATATATTAATTTTGCCCTCCGGGTCATTTTTGACCCGAAGGTCCTGAGTGTGAGTGTTCAATGAAGGACCCCAGAGGGTTAAGCGTGAGAGCGTGAGATTGAGGCTGAATGCGTGACTGTCACGCCAGATGCGTGAGAGTTGGCAACCCTGCAGTATAGGGTAGACTGTGTACAGTTGAGACATGTGTACAGTTGAGACACCTTAAATAACTTGCGCGCGCAGCATGCACAAGTTGTGATTTTTGCTGTGCACATGCGTATTAGTGTCCTCTTTTATCCTGCAAAATCTGAAGACTGGACGCGTCTCCGATTAGAAGATATCTGCAAAAGTTTTTTTTCTAAGGTTAGGCTTGCATCGTTTTTTGCGCACTCAACTATGAATAACTTATTATCCTTATGTGACTGTTAAACGTAACTGGTACCATTACAAACGTTATTCTGTGCCCTAAAAATTGGCATATTTCATGGTATTGAGTCATGCAAGCTCAATGCAAAATCTAGAGAAATGTGCGAAGTGGCCAGCGGGGGATAGTTGAGACACAAGTGTCTCAACCGTACCCCAATAGAGTTATATTGCAAAACACGCTGTTTATTTGTTCAGTGTTATGATAACAGGTTAAACGTCATAATTGGCCAGCATAGGATGCAATTAAAAATACAATTTCATATTTATTATATTTAAACTGTATATTATTAATGAATATTGTTAAATATCTTGTTCATGTTTTATACATTTTAACGGTGCTAATTTACATCAAATTAATGAATTTAGAAAGGATGAATAAACAGACATGTTGCCCAATTGTTATTTTCTTCATTTGTCTTTATTTATTATATTTGCAATGAACATTTAGTTACATTTCCCTCATTAAAAATGGGTGTCTCAACTGTACCATAGTACTGTCTCAACTGTCCCGTACATAGGTACAGTTGAGACAGAGTTGACACAAAAAGCACCTTATTTTTATTCGCTAATTGTGGAAAATATAAACTACTTATGGGTATTATTGATTGATAATATATTAGTCTACAAGCTAATGTAATGTCATGTGGCATTTCATGTAAAAATTCAATTCTTTTCAGTATGTATTTTTGTGTGAAAAATCAAAACTCAAAAAGTGTCTCAACACAGTCTACCCTACTATATGGTTAGAAGTAGGGATGCACCGATCCGATACTCAGTATCGGAATCGGCTCCGATACTGCCATTTTTGGCGGATCGGGTATCGGTCAGACAAGGCCGATCCAAATCCGATATTGTGCGTATACTATTCAGTGTTATTGTTAAGCCCCACAAACATTATAAAGCACCATAAGTTTTCGTGCACAATATTTTAAGTGTTCTGAAGCCATTATATAGTATAATGTGAGATAAATTAATATTTAAGTGTTAAATTCAAGATCACGTAAACGTTTCCCTCAGCTGCGGCTGTCAATCATTCTTCATTCAGCACTCAAACAGCGCGTCGCGTCCGGTTATGACAGAACACACGATGAAACTCTCTCCAAGATGATTCAATGTTACTATTAGGCTACGTTCACACTGCAGGCTGAAACGACCCAATTCCGATTTTTTTGCCCCTATGCGACCTGTATCTGATCTTTTCATGACAGTCTGAACGACACAGATCCGATCTTTTCAAATGCGACCCAGGCCACTTGGGTATGTGGTCCCAAATCCGATACATATCCGATCTTTTGAAATGCGACTTCAGTCTGAACGGCCAGGTCGCATGTATCCGACCCGCACGTCATTAATACGCGAAAAACGTCATAATTCTGTAGTCGTCGGTTTGAAAACGGACTGCATATTCGTCGAGCTGAGGTAAATCTGCCGAACGGGTCGACCTCGACGAGCCCGTTAATAAAAAAATAAATTAAAAAAAAGCCCACGGCCATTATATATACGTTATGTTAACTTATTTGTGCTGAATCTGATATTAGATAGGTCAGCGGCTGCTGTCTGGCTTTTGTGTAACGGTCGCTGCGCGCGCTCGTGTGTGTGTGTGTGTGTGTGTGAGAGAATCACAGTTAGTTCAAGTTTAGCTACTTCCGCAAACAACAAGTGACGTCGTTGACCGTTGAGTACTCTTCTGCGCATGCGGGTCACTTCTGGGTCATTTCACGTTCACACAGGAGATCACAAAAGGTCGCATTTAATTGGAAATGTGAACGGCCTTGCAAAAAAATCTAATTTTTTCAAAAAATCGGAATTGAGCATTAAGCCCTGCAGTGTGAACGTAGCCTTATTATACTTGATCTGTAGATAAAGGTCTATGGTTTCACATAAAACAACTTTATCTTGCTGGACTTTATTGCTGTACCTTAATCATGTTACTTTCTACCGGGCGGGTGTCTGTTAGATCACAACACTGGAGTAAAGTCAGGTACTATTTGTTCTTCACGCGCACAGTAACTGAAATTTAAAAGAAAATGCTGAATAGACTATTGCATAGATAGATACTGTATAATACACCATGCATCATATGTACCTTCTTTGTGCTTTAAACTTTTCATTGCGGACTCGACGCGCTGCGCGCTGTGACTCATGTTGCTTCAAGCGCATCATTCTGCGCTCGGGATGCGCATAAGCGCTTTGTGCCGCCCTGTATTGGAGCCTTTCATATCATAATACAGTGACGAAATGAAAGATTATTAATAGCCGTTCTTGTCCTGTCCTATCTATTATGTTGCTACCTTATTAAACAGCTGTGCTATACATTTAAAAAAGGTCTCAATGAATTTTATAGTAGGATATAAAATAATTGCTATTTTTATCTTGTTTTTCATGAATGTATTTTACAACAATACAAAGAGCAATGTGTAAAGTTTTACCAGATTTAGTGTTACACTTATTGTCTCTAATTTGTTCTCCACTAAACATTTTTTTCACAAAATGTTCAGATTTTATACAATTAATTGTGCACTCGTGATTTTTCTAGACTAAATTTTATTGCTGAATTATCCACTAATCTAGTTTATAATAGCATTTATGTCAGATTATGATCATATATTTTTTGTTGGTGTTTTTCTTTTTTTTCAGTTCTTATCAGTTTAACACAGAGTAATCGAAATTCTACTTGATTAAAAAAAAACTGCGCTGGTATCGGTACGGATCGGTATCGGCCGATACTCAGAATTTTTGGTATCGGATCGGATCGGTTCTGAAAAAATGGTATCGTTGCATCCCTAGTTAGAAGATGGCTGTGTCTCATGTGACCTTGTTATTTGTACACGCTGTGATTATACAAATCACAACATGTAAATAGGAAAATGTTGGTGTTATTTTGTCACTTATTGGGAGCAGTATGCTAGCTGGAGCTGTTTACCTCCAGTCTTTGTGATAAGCTAGCGGTGGGTGCGTCAGACAGAGTTACGGCACGCACGGAGATGAGAAGGGTATGTATGGACTTATGGAACTCTTGAGGATACGGTGAATAAGCTAAAGCCCCAAAAAGTCGACGTGTTCCTTTAAAATGCACAGTGGCTTCATAAGTTCTCGAAATATGAAGAGACTGTAGGCTAAGTAAGTTATATTTTAGAACAAAATTTGAAAGTATCTTTAAGTAATGTTATCCACTGGCCTTATTTTACACATGAATCTAAAATGAATTTTAAAAAGCCATTGGAATTTCCAGAGGGAGCCCATGGTGAATATAGTCTGACATCACCGCTGAATTAATTATGTTTTGCAGACTTACACTGACACCTAGAGGCCTAAATTGCAGTATCAGAAATCATTGACTAGTCATGCATCCGAAATCACATACTCTCTTGTGTAGGGACTTATTCTGAATAAGTAATTACTAAAAATGTATATATAAATGTAATCAGGACGTACAACATTCGTCATATTGCCCGTATCACGTGACCTAAATGCATGTTGAATGACACTACAGTTCAAAAGTTTTGGGTTGAAGTCTCTTATGCTCACCAATACATTTGTTTGATTAAAATGTAAAATATCATTGCAATTTAAAATAACTATTTGAATACATTTTAAAATGTAATTTATTCCTGTGATGGTAAAGCTGAATTTTCAGCATCATTACTCCAGTCTTCAGTGTCACGTGATCCTTCAGAAATCAGTCTAATATGATTTGCTGCTCAAGAAATCTTTCTTATTATTATCAATGTTAAAAACAATTGTGCTGCTTAATACTTTTGCGGAGACAATATTATTATTTTGATGAATAGAATGTTTAAAAGGAACAGCATTTATTTGAAATAGAAATATTTAGTAACATTATAAATGTTTTTACTGTCACTTTTATTAATGCATGCTTGCTGAATAAAAGTATTAATTTCTTTCCCCCAAAAAAATCTTACTGACTTCGAATTTTTGAAAGGTAGTATGTTTCAAAAACCTCATTGCAGTCGCTATGTTAAAGTAATGAGCATATTAAGATCTACTCTAGTCATCACGCATTCAAATCTCACATCTTTGGCTATCACTTTAAAGGAGAACTCCGGTCAATTTTAACATTGAGCTCATTTTTTTGTACATTTGGAGTGCTGTCAATACAGAGAACAACGACAAAAATCGGTGTTGCCTACACCATGTTATCCTCTTTTTAAAATTTGCACCCTGTTGACTTCAATGGGGCAATATTTAAACCTGCTTTTAGCCTCTTAACATCCTTGATGTGTCATTACAAGTGCACAGGTCATGTGAGTGATTCCTTCGGAGTGAACGCGGGTCAATCTGACTGCAGTAGATGTGAAAGATATGAATAAAAATGATATTTATTTAGCCAGCGCTCATACCTGTATTTACATCCTGTTTTCGGTCAAAGTCCATTGTAATCGATTGTCGAGTTCACGCGCATGATCATAGGTACTAAACCAATGCGCGTGAACTCGACAATCGATTACTGTGGACTTTGAACGAAAACAGATGTAAATACAGGTATGAGCGCTGGCTAAATAAATATCATTTTTATTCATATCTTTCACATCTACTGCAGTCAGATTGACCCGCGTTCACTCCGAAGGAATCACTCACATGACCTGTGCACTTGTAATGACACATCAAGGATGTTAAGAGGCTAAAAGCAGGTTTAAATATTGCCCCATTGAAGTCAACAGGGTGCAAATTTTAAAAAGAGGATAACATGGTGTAGGCAACACCGATTTTTGTCGTCGTTCTCTGTATTGACAGCACTCCAAATGTACAAAAAAATGAGCTCAATGTTAAAATTGACCGGAGTTCTCCTTTAAGTGTGCTTGGTCTCTATATCAAGCCAGTGGTTTAGTTAAAAGCTCCTCTGATGGATCTGATGTCTTTGCCAAGGTAATTGAACGGTAATTAACATGGACGTGTTTTGTGGTGGGCCTGGCCTCACCTGGCAAACTAGGTCATCATTAGAGAGGACAGTATGGCACGGCAGCTGTTTCACCTGTCACAGGGGTTTCAGCCCATGCAAGACTCCCAAAACAGCCCTGTAAAAGGTGAGAGAAAAATCTCTGACTGGCAGCGAGTAAAATCCATTATGATTGTCTGCCCTCCGTAGCTCAGAGCAACAACTAATGAGAATTGACCAATGTGAATTGATTGATATCGTTGTGGAGACCCCACATTATTTATTAAGCCATAATCAACCTCCCCACATGCACAATTTGATTATCACTAATCACATAAGTGAGTGTTTCTTTTTTTGTCTTTTCTTTTTTATGGAGACCACCAGTGGACTGCCTTCATCGGTTACTTTGAAAATCACAGTGCTTTATGAAAGGATCGTGTTAAAATAGGCAGATTGCTTGCAAAAATGTTTACGTATTGGCTTTTCAAAAGATAATCAAGAATAGGAGAGAACAAAGAACAGTAATGAATGCTTTTATTTAGTCAAGCAGCATTGAGGAAGAAAAGTATTGTTCATGGAGTTTTATATGTAAACACATCATACATGTATGTATCACAGTATGCATCATGTGATTTGCACTGGGAGCATGATAACAAAACGATCCCACAACAATTATTAAAATGTTCCGTAAATATTCAGTCATGACAAATGACTTCTACCGTTTGCTTTTGTACAACACATTAAAGGGGGGCTGTGCAAATGAACTGTGTAGAAGTGCTTTCTATTGAGTGCATTACATTAGCTGCATACATTAGTGCATTATAGCTGGTGCTGTAAAAGCTATATTTATTTGGCAGGGTGCGTTCTGTACATCAATTATATGAATGAGAATGTGTCAGAATATAATGCTTAGAGAATGTAAACACCATGTGATATGAGCTACAATCTGATGTACAAGTGCAACTCAAGCACAAATCATTTAAAGGAACTGTCTTATGGCCTGTTCATAGAACGTTTGTGTTCCACTACACTGCAAGTCACCATGAAATCAAAATGGACTATTCAAAAAAAAAAATGTATGGGATACTACACTATTTATTATAAATAATTTATCTGTGAACATTATATATATATATATATATATATATATATATATATATATATATATATATATATATATATATATATTAGGGCTGTCAAACGATTAATCACGATTAATCGCATACAAAATAAAAGTTTGTGTTTACATAATATATGTGTGTGTACGGTGTATAATTATTTTCTATATATAAATACACACACATGCATATATATTTTAAAAAAATGTGTTATTTATATATAAAATATTTATATATAATATAAATTATATATAATATAAATATATATACACAGTATATACATGCAAATATTTCTTAAATATATACATGCATGTGTGTGTATTTATATATAGAAAATAATTATACACCGTACACACACATATATTATGTAAAAACAAACTTTTATTTTGGATGCGATTAATCGCGATTAATCGTTTGACAGCCCTAATATATATATATATATATATATATATATATATATATATATATATATATATATATATATATATATATATATATATATATATATAATATAGTGTATGTAATAATATATGTAATATTTAATCAAAATGAACTTCCCCTCCCAATGTCACTCACATGAGATCACAGCAATAAAAATCACAACCATCCAACGATCAATTCCCCCAAGGACAAAATCAAGTCCTTCCCTACATTTTTTTTTTTCTGGTTCAAGAAGCCCTTTTCGTTTGGATATACGTCACAATAGTGAAGAAAAGACTTTTCTGTTTTTTTTCCATTCCATTAAATGCTAAAATGTGTTAATCAGGGGTGTCTCCTTCAAGGAGGCAAGGGAGGTAGCGTCTCCCTTGTATGAGAAAATAAAATAATCAAAATTACAAAAATAAAACAACGCAAATATTACAAAATGTGACGTTAAAAAGTGTATTGGAAAAAAGCAACACTATCCAACAGCAACAGTCTACATCTCTCTTGCCTCCCTCTAGCTCATAGACTTTATGCTGAACATCACATGAATAAACAGGAAAACTAGTCTCGTCATCGCATCCACTTGTCAGAGAAAGTGTTAACAACAGACTTAACTGACGGCGATATTTACTTTTTAGGCAATCATCTAACCTATCTAGTTATTTTTATTGTTGGTGTTTTATTCTATTAAATATCTTAATGTTAGTGAGAAGAAGAAAGAAAAAAAGCGTGCGGTGGGTTGAGTGGGTGGATAATAGAGAATGAATAGGGGAAAGTCATGTGAGAGGAGGCCATGCCCCCATTATAGACAATTTCACATGCATGAAACCTGTGTGTGGAAAAAGTGCGTGAAAAAAATAGATATTCACAAAAAGCAATTCACATGCGCAAAATAAAATGATATATTCGTAAAATACATTTCTCATGGCTAAGCAGAGGTATGTGCAGTTGATCGTTCATTTCTGTGTTAACTGAAGTTGAAAACGTTTTAGAGATCAGTTGAAGCAATAGTTTATTAACTGCTGTTTAGTCCAGATGTGAACATAAACATTTATTTTTTAGTATTGATGAATTTTCATGTCCTGTCCACCACACATTCAACTGATGATAATGTATGTAATGACGTGCATATATAGGAGACATCTGTTTTGTTTTAAGCTGCATATATTATGTAGTTTTAATGTTTCAGGTTTCCGAGACAGATGATGTGTGAAGTTGCAGACAACCAGTACTGTGATCTTACCATTCCTACCGTAATTCTTTCAAAACCGTCATGTTGCAAGCCATCCATTTTGACAGTTGTTTCAACAAGAGGTTGAAAGTAATGCATTGTTATTGTATTCATTTGTCTCCTGCTGACTTTATGTACACACTTTAGGAATAAAGCCCTGCTATTCATGCATTATTAAATGTTCTTGTCAGAATTAAATGATTCAAAGACATAGTTACATTTGATGTACACATTTTATTAATTTGAAAGTTTCCGAATCCTTTGGGAATAAAATATATTATAAAATGACTTGATCATGATTAATGTTCCTGTTACATATGAAGATCATGAACTGACAATCTTAAGTATGAAGCACAACATTCAGTACAGAGAAATATCTCTTTCAGAGTTGTGAGATCCAGTCAGTCTTCTTTGCTTTTAACGTATATAAATATAAGTGCAATACATCAAGTGAAAAGTTAACAAATTAATTGTGTTCTATCATCAGTAGACCTCTCTGTTAGGACATATCAGATATTTAAAATAGTAAAACCTATAGTACAAGAGGTGCATACAGATGAAGTGGGAGATTAAGTGATGGTATTTGAATAGATTTAACTGAGTAGTTGCATAATCTTAATTGCCTCTCTATGATAAGTACCTTTGTCTGATCAGCATAAAATCAGATTTGCCTATTTTACTAGGCAAAGTCAAATTAATGCTTCACAACATTGTCCTGTGACACTAAAAACCTTGAGATGACAATACAGAAAAAAACATAAGGAAATGAATGTTGAATATACTGGTAACACTTTACAATAAGGTTCATTAGTTAACATTAGTTAATGTATTAACTAACCATGAGCAATACATTTGTTGCTGTGTTTGTTAATATTTGTTAACGTTAGTTAAAAATACAGCTGTTCATTGTTAGTTCACAGTGCATTAACTAATGTTAATAAGATTTTAATGAAGTATTAGTAAATGTTGAAATTAACATTAACAAAAAATAATAAATGCTGTATAAGTGCAGTTCATTATTAGTTCATGTTAACTAATGTTAACCAATGAAACATTATTGTAAAGTGTTACCAAGACATTAAAAAATAAAGTATAAAAGAGAACAAAGAAACTACATGAATTAAGATGTTTGTGACTGCTATCCAGATGTCATGCCAAAGGTGAGTAATCCTGAAAAATGCAGGGAAACAACAAGTGTTTAATAATTTACCAACATACACAAATTGTACAAATGGCAAATAAACACTGGGTGCTCATTAAAATAGGTCTATATACTATTTAAAGGTGCTCTAAGCGATGTCACGTGTTTTTTAGGCCAAAACATTTTTTGTCACATACAGCAAACATCTCCTCACTATCCGCTGGCTGCCTGTCCCCTGAACACACTGTGAAAAAACGCGATCTCTGTAGACAGTCCAGGCTCCACAAACGACAAGAAAAACAAACTGGCCCAGCCTGGACCACGAAACATAACAAACAGTGTTCCAGCCAATAACCGACAAGAATGATTTGAGGGTGGGGGTTGGGGGGTTAGTGCGCGTGCACATGAAGGGGGGTGTGGGGAGTGGAGGAGATAGAAGCATGAAGAGGGAAGTTAGCTACAGGAGAGATGTCCTAGACAACGAAAAGACTAACATTAAAAATGTATATTCTTGAGAATTTTGATATGGCTGACACACGACCAAAGAGATGACGTTCCGATGAACAAATAACAAAGAAGAAGGAACGCGCGACGTCCCGAATTTACATCGGAAAAGCATTCAAAAGGTAGCGAGAACTCCGCCGGCAGAAGGGCTTCCAGTCCGAAATTCAGGTGGCTCTGTTTTTGCTGGACAGGTATGTAAATCCAGTTTGGTTTTTCTAAATGGTTCATGACTGTTTCAGGAAGCACGGAAGGCAGGGGGAGGGGATGGGATTAGGAGGAGGGAGGGTTGAGCTAGCCTCCATTTTGTTTGACAATACTTTGAACGTCAACAAGAAGTGACTTCACCCAACATCGCTTAGAGCACCTTTAAACAACAATCTCGATGAGGCCAGTGCTAGAGCTAGCGTGGGTATTGACCATCCAGATGATTCTCTGATCAACTGATCTCTAACAACTTTAACTTCAGTTAACACAAATGAACGATCAACTGCACAAATATGGAGTGAATTATGTGCCATAATTTAACAAACAAATCCAGCATTTTGCAAACAAACTCGATCTGCTTTGCAAAGGAAAACTCGACTCGCAAACAAACAGAAAACAATGTGCGAGTACAAAGGTCAGTTTGAGTGAAAATGCAGTGGATTAACAAATATGTATTGTGTTTTACAAATATAAATAAATGAGCCAAGATAATACTTCACAAATAAATACAAACCATCCTACAAATTGCATGTAACCTTTGAACAAATAATAAAATCTAATGCATACAAATACATATCTGTCTGTTATGATTGTGTGACACTTGGCTTTTTATGAGATCTCTCGGCTCGATTTTCTCACAAATGTGTCCAGGCAGATTTTCTCACAAATGCAGTTGAGCAACTTCCTCTTCTAAAACAGTAGATGGCGCTAAACTAGGGGATTAATTTAGCACTAGTCTCCTGGAGAAGCACTGGTTTGAAACTTGCCTTTGCCTTCAGCTGAGGAAAATGACCGGTGAACGGGTGTGTTTCTGTCTTATTTGATCTATAATGAACCTTTTTGAGGTATTCTTTTGCAAAATGTTTATTACATATCTAGACAGATTTGTTTGTTAAATTATGGCACATAATTCGCTCCATACACATAGGCTAACTCAAGCGGGAAGGAAGTCGACCGGAAGTTGAAGCCGGCCGCGTGCCACCATCTTGTAGCAGAACTTCACCTGCTGTTAGCAGTCCATTGACTCCCATTCATTTTGGCGTCACTTTGACAGCGAATAACTTTACATCTGAGGCGTTTAAAGACTCCATTTGTCCATTATTTATTTCTAAAGAAACACGACAATGTATAAAATGCTCCATTACTTTGTAGCTTATGTTATGGCCCCGTAGAAGCAGTTTTTGTAAAAGTAGGCTAACGATTGCGTCATAACCACGTGACTCTCTGTCGCACAGTAGAGAGATTACCGTATGGACAGGAGGAGAAGCTCGCGGGCAATCGGGGGGACGTGGAGGCAAAATGACAAAATAATTAATCAGAATACCTAGCAAAAGTTTCTCCTGCTCCAAGCTCATGGACACCTCCTACTCACACTCTCCGTCTCTGCAAGTTTCGGAAGGGAATGATTCAGATTTCTCATGCCACAGCCACTAGAAGACAGACAGGTTGCTCACGTCACATCTACGTCGTCAAGCTCTGTTTGAGTCGGTTTGAGTCTGCGCGTCAGGAACGGAAGTCCTAAAAAATCGCTAAAAATGGGCTTCACTTGTCTCAATTGAGTTCCAACAGAGCCCGTCTACGGAGAGCCTGCCCACTCCCTATTAAGTCCTATTGTACCGAATTTTGGTTGTAGTACCACCAGAGTTCCACTGGGGGCGATCGCCATGAGTGCAGAATGAATGGGAGTCAATGGGGCTAGACGGCTAAATTTGTCTCTTTCACCCGATTGCCGTTGAGAAATCTCAGATCTGATTGTAGATTTTGCAAGTTCAACATGGGTTTTAGGTCGAAAGTTGAATGAACGAGTACTTATGTCGTTTTGATTTCTTACAGGTTGAGTTGTTGTTGCCCATAACACGCTAGCATTCTGCTAATGACGTCAGCATTCTGACGTCATTGACATTTTGAAAGACTTTTTAAAGCAAATAATTGACTCTAAAAAATCTAACACCCAGCAATGTGTAATTTCTTTGCATCTCCTTTCGAATACAACATTCAAATTACTAGACAAAAAATTATATCCTGAGAAAAGTGGATTTTGAGGGGTATACCGCCATTGACCTCCATTCATTCTGCACTCGTCCTGTGAGCGCCCTCATATGGAATCAGAGTGGAACTGCAACCAGTTCAGAAGCCGGAAGTGTAGTGAGAGTGAAACTTCTGGCCATATTAGACATTCTCTGGTTCCAATGAGATGGCTCTGTCCACTTCTTATACTGTCCATGGGCTAACTCTGCTTAGCCATGAACTGGTCGAAAGCTGATGACGTAACATGCAGGTAGGCCCGCCCTCACGTGATACTGATTGGTTGATTGATAAGCTTAAATCTGATTGGCTAAAGAGTACAACTCATCTGTGTAGGAGGAGAGAGCGCTGCCAGGAAAGTCTCAAACACACACACACATCCAAGGCGATTCACACGAATGACGATTTGCACATTTAATTCACATTCAAGGATAAACTCGTACATTTTAAATATTCAAAGGTTTTTGTGCACAGTTGTATATCTACAAATTGTGTTTTGCATTTGTGAAATTTAAAAATACGAATATATATAATTTTATTTTGCGCATGTGAATTGCTTTTTGTGATTTTTTTTTTTTTTTCACGCACTTAATTTTTTTTTTGTACGTGAATTAAGTTTCATGCATGTGCAATTGTCTATGCATGTATGAATCATGTTTTTTGCGTGAATTATATTTGAGACTTTTTTGCCTCCAAACTCGGATTGGATTCGTGCAATAAAGCACTTGTTTCGTGCTTTCCGCGTTTCGTGAATCAGACTGAATGAACAAAATTATGGCGCTCATGGTAAAACTAATTAAAAAGTAAGTGAACAACTCAATCATTTAGATATTACCGCTTTGTCACGTCAGAATTGTAGTTCGTTATAGAGACGGAGGCTTTTTATATGCTGGAGAACAACATGTTTTTATTAGCCATCATGGAGAGCTCGAGTCACCTGCATCATTATAACTTGTCTTTTCCCCAGGGGGCACTCCAACACAGGAAAAGACCATGAACATAGCTTCCTTAAACACATCAGCCTAACTTACTGGATAGCACATCATCAGTTATCTACAAGAATTAAACTTGAAATGGCCTGAGAACATGATGAAAAGGAGGTTTAGTGAGCAATCAGCTTGGTGAAATTAAAGGTAGGCTGCATCTTCGTGTCTGTGACCTGTGTTTACCGTGCTTGATGATTGATGATCTGAAAATAAGTTGAGTTGCAGCCTAATAAGAACAGCTGAACATCAGTTCACAAATAAAATATATTGTTTAAATTGTTACTGCCTTTAGTTAGGTCTATTATTTTGGAATAAATGTAAAATGCTGAAAAACACTAACTTGATTGTATTTCTTTTTTCTTTTTTTGATGTATGCTAATGATTTCAACCAGGAAAATGTGGCAACATATAATATGAATTTACATTTGATTTATTTAATAAAAAATAAAAAAACTTTGAGGACTTTGCTTTCTCATTCCAGAACACCACTGCAGTCTGCATGCCACTGCCTTAAACACGAATGTTCAGCACGAAGATTCAATGTGATTTTCACATTTTCTGTTCAGACCAATGTATTAAATAGGGGAAATAGCAGAAGGGCTGAATAAAAAAGCGAATCCACTCTCTGACAGCAGAAAAAAAAAGCAGAAATACCCCATTACCCCTGTTGCTCGGAGACGTGTATTTAATTCTGCTGTGGCTTCATTTGGAACTATTTTCTCTAATTGTCTCGCATTGTATTGTGACTAAAATCAATGTAATTAACTCTCTGTATTAACTTTTTGTTTATAGAACGGTTATATAAAGAAATATCACACCCAGCAAGCATGGAAAAACAGTGTCGGTGAAAGACAGGAAACACCATCAAGCCTTGTCCAGTCTAGTTAGGCAGATTTTAGATACAAGCTCCTGAACCATCTGTAGCTCTTCAGGATTAATCAATCCAATGATATAATTGACAGAGAATTCCAGTGAGGGTGGTGTCACAGAGACCACCTTTAACAAATGACAAATGGGCATCAGTTCAAATTTAGAAGACAGAGCCAAAATTAATCTCAACTCCACGACACGTTTTTTTTTTTTTTTTTATGGGGGGGGGGGGGGGGGGTTGATTCATGTGAATAAAGCTATCGATTGCAAGCTTCTAAAGATATAAATTAGCGTGTGCCATTGCAAATGCTCCTGCACTCTCATTTTTACAAAGGACCAATTTTCTCCACTAAATGGAGGTTTTTTATAGCATTACTTTTTTACCCTTGACATGAATCTACATAGATTTTTGATGAACAATGAAATGCTTTTGGTACAATACCACAAGATGTCTCCTCTTCCATTTATTGTAAAATAATTAGATTTCTTTACATTTGCTGTGCCCTTGAACAGAATGCGGGATGTGAAGTTTTTCAGATAAATCAGTATTTGAGTCTTAAAGAGAACATATAACCCAGTTGCTTTTAACATCTTTTGTCATGTCATGAATGCATTTCTGTAGAATGCAGAAATATCTCTTCTTTTTGTTAAAAAAATCAGTCATGCTAAAATGCAATTTTTTCGAAATGGGTACAGCTACTAAACCTATCGAATGTTAATTAATTGTCACCACTTGACATGTTTTAGAATGAAACCTGTTGTATTACACAACCATTTGTTTATTTCAGAAAGGATTATTCATTTATTGTAGAACAAAAATACAATTAATTACATAATTTATACAGCTATATTGTGAATATTCATGTTCTCATAACATAAAGTAATTTAAAGTAATCTCACGGAGCTGAGATATACATATCACAAATCATTTTGAATGGAACATAAACAAAAGATGTCTGTTGGTTCAGTGAGGGAATCAGTTGTGAACTCAGTTCTGAACTATCCACTGACTGAGTCTGATTCAAACCAGTTTGTGACAGATGCATTTTTAAAAAAGAACCAGTTTATAATGTTTATTCACAAATTGAAGGTTGTGGGCAGGATAATATCTGACGAAACCAACGCAATCTCATGGCAATTCCTAACGATTTAATGTTTTGCCAAATTGGTGGTTCATTTAATTCATTGGTGGTTCATTCATTATCTCCTTTGTACTTTTTTGTATGATTTTCTTACACCCAAGTGATGGTTATGTTTAAATTAGGAGTGGAGGTAGTTTTTTTTTTTTAAGTGGGCATTGTAATCATAATTCACATGAAATCACCACCTCATAAAATGTTTTCTTGTGAGATTGAGTTAGATGAAACTGCATACAATCATGTGGAAAAAGAAAGGACACCCTTTAGAATTTTATGGTTTTACTTATCAGAACATAATAAAAATAATCTGGTCGTGGCGTTAACAGGTCTTAAAATTAGGTTAGGTAAAAGTAAATACAACCTCAAAGTTAGGTAAATACAACCTCAGATGATCAAAAGCAAATGACATACAGTCATGGTCAAAATTGATGGCACCCCTGGTAAATATGATAAAAAATGGCTGTAAAAAATAAATCTGCATTGTTTATCCTTTTGATCTTTCCTTCAAAAAATTCGCAAAAATCTAACCTTTCATTTATGTAAAAGAATTGAAATTGGGGGGTAAATCACATTATTAAATAAATGTTTTTCTCCAAAACACGCTGGCCATAATTGTTGGCACCCCTAGAATTTTTTATGAGAAAAATATCTCTGAAGTATTTTCCCATTAATATTTACCTTTTTTAGCACACCAGGGTGACTAGGAACATGAAATTGTCCAGCTATGACTTCTTGTTTCACAGGAGTTTAAATATGAGGAAACACAAAGGCCAAATTCCCTTATTCATCCATCACAATGAGTAAAACCAAAGAATATAGTTCTGATGTGCAGCAAAAGATTGTTGAGCTTCACAAAATAGAAAGTGGCTGTAAGAAAATATCTAAAGAATTGAAAATCCCCATTTTGACCATCAGGGCAATAATTAAGAAGTTATAATCAACTAAAGATGTTACGAATCTGCCAGGAAGTGGACGTGTGTCTATATTGTATTAATGGATGGTGAGGAGGATAGTTTGAGTGGCCAAAGACTCTTCAAGGATCATAGATGGAGAATTGCAGAGATTACTTGAGTCTTGGGGGTCAGAAAGCCTAAAAAAAATTATCAAACAACCCCTACATCACCACATGTTGTTTGGGAGGGTTTCAAGAAAAATCCTCCTCGCTCCTCCAAAAACAAACTCCAGCATATTCAGTTGTCAGACACGACTGGATCTTCAAAAGGGACCGGATTCTGTGGTCAGATGAAACAAAAAAAGGGCTTTTTGGCAGCAAACCCAGCAGATGTGTTTGGTGCAAACAGGGATGAAGAGTACCCCATGCCTACGGTTAAATATACTGATGAATCTTATATGTTGTGGGCCTATTTATTTGCTGGAGGTCCTGGACATCTTGTTCAGATACATGGTATTATGGATTCTAGCAAATACCAACAGATAAAAAATCAAAACCTGACGGCCTCTGCTAGAAATCTTATAATGGGCCGTGGTTGGATCTTCATTCAGGACAACGATCCAAAACAAACATCAAAATCAACACAAAAATGGGTAAATGAGCACAAAATGAAGCTTCTGCCATGACCGTCCCAGTCCCCTAAACTGAACACTATAGAAAATGAGTGGGCTGAACTGAAGAGAAGAAGCACCAACATGAACTTGTGAATCTGAAGGATCTGGAGAGGTTCTGTATGGAGGAATGGTCGCTGATCTCTTGTCAGTTATTCTCCAAACTCATCAGGCATTATAGGAGAAAACTCAGAGCAGTTATCTTGGCAAAAGGAGGTTGCAAAAAGTATTTAATAACAGGGTGCCAACAATTATGGCCAGCGTGTTTTGGAGAAAAACATTTATTTTATAATGTGATTTACCCCCCACTTTCAATTCTTTTACTTCAATGAAAGGTTAGATTTTTGTGAATTTTTTGAATGAAAGATCAAAAGGATAAACAATGCAGATTTATTTTTTACAGCCATTTTTTATCATATTTATCAGGGGTGCCATCAATTTTGACCACCACTGTATCATATTACACTGTGTCATTAAAATCCATGGGTGACAAACTAAGTGCACCCAATGAGTCAATTGCTTGTAGAGCCACTTTTAGTAGCAATAAATTGAAGGAATCATTTTCTGTATGACAGTTTTAGTCTCTCGCATCGTTCTGGAGGAATTTGGCCCGTTCTTCTTTACAACGTTTGCTTTAGTTCATTGAGGTTTGTAGGCATCTGTTTTTGACTGGGCCAGTGAAACACCTTGATTATTTTCTTTTTCAGACATTTTGTTGTAGATTTGCTGGTGTGCTTGGGATCATTGTCCTGTTGCATGACCCAATATCGGCCAAGCTTTAACTATTGGACAGACGGCCTCACATTTGACTTTAGAATACTTTGGTAAAAAGGGAAGTTCATGGTCAGACTCATGAATGCAAGGTGCCCAGGTCCTGTAGGTGTAAAACAAGCCAAAAATCATCAACCCTCCATCAGCGTGATGTACAGTTGATATGAGGCGTTTGTGCAGATATGCAGTGTTTGGTTTTCACCAAATGTGGCGCTGTGTTTTATGGCCAGACATCTCCACGACAGACGGCCAGACGGCCAAAGAACATGGCAGCACAACTTAGGTTTGCAAAGTTGCATCTGAACAACCCAAAAGACTTCTGATGCAACTTTGCAAACCTAAGTTGTGCTGCCATGTTCTTTTTAGAGAGAAGCTTTCTCCTGGCAACCCTTCCAAACATGCCATACTTGTCCTGTCTTTTTCTAATTGTACTGCTTTGAACTTTAACATTTAACATGTTAACTGAGGCCTGTAGAGTCTGAGGTGTAGGTCTTGGGTGTTTTCCGATTTGAGCATTGCACGCATTGCACAGTCTGACTTTGGGGTGAATTTGCTGGGCTGTTCACTCATGGGAAGATTGGCAACTGTCTTGAATGTTTTCCACTTCCTCCTTACTGTAGAATGATGGGCTTCAAATTTTTTGGAAAGGGTCGTATAACCCATTCCAGATTGATGGCAGCAACATTTGCTTCTCTAAGATCATTGCTGAAGTCTTTTCTCATTGGCATTGTGTTAACATACTCCTGAATGCTCCAGACCAGCAAACTGAAAAAAACTTCTGCTTTTATAAGGGTAATCGCTCCGGATAATTCTAGGAACTAGCCACCAGGGTGGTTCCCCGAGAACTAATGGTTCCCCTAGGAACGTTTTCCTGGTTGCATTCGCACCGCCAGTAGGAACTCTGAAGTTACATAAGCCGCTCTTGCTGTGACTTTTATTTTGAGTCCACTTTATTTTTTTATTTTGTTCATTAGTTTACGATCTCTCTAACACGTTATTAGATAGAACTGTTATACATAGAAAGTAGACAGTAATAAAAAGTTATAAGCGTATGCCATGTGGTTGATATCCAGTGTCGCTAGCTGAGCAGAAACATAATCATGTTTGGCGTGGTCCCCTCAAAGTTGCGTTGGATTTTCTCCTCAGCATAAAGGTTAAGAGGCCCATCTATCACTGTTTTCCATGTTCGTAGAGTTATTTTGTCTAGTAAATATATAGGCTTTAATCTGTGTGTTTACACAGCCTTTTTAAAAATGGCAGGTGATGGTGTTTTTGCGTGCGTTCGGCCAATCAGCGTATACTAACGTCACGGATAGTTCCTACTGTATAGTGCTGGTTTAGACCCTACTCTGAAGTAGGAGCTAAATGACTTCCTCCAAAAGGAGTTCCTATAACTAAAATCGTTCCTAGTTCCTGCGATGCGAACACACCAAAATCCAGGTACTTCCGCCAATAGTTCTAGGAACTATGAAAAGGTTCCTCCGGTGTGAATGCCCCTATAGAGGTGATCACACTTGCTTATGATAATAAAAGACATTTGATTAGCAGCGCCTGACTGCTGCTCACCCTCTTAATTCTTTTATGGAAGCAGTAAGGGTGTTCTTAGTTTGTCACACATGTCTTTTCCATTTTGGCCTAGTTTTCGTTAAATAAATAATGACACGGTGTAATATGGTATGTATTGTTGTTCATCTGAGGTTGTATTTACCTAATTTTAAGACCTGCCAAGGACCCGATGATATTTTTTATTATGTCCTGATACATAAAACCACAGAATTTAATAGGGTGTCCTTTTTTTCACATGACTGTACATGCACAGGTTTCTTGACTGACTATAGAGTTGACATTATTGTCTCAAATGTTTTTTTTTTTTTTTTTTTTTTTGTAATTTTAGTTGCTATTTGGAACTCTGAAAGCTCTAGCATTTTTTAATTAGCTAAAATGTTTTATATGTATGCACCCACCCCTGCTATGTCTTCACCAAACCACAGTTTATTAACAATGCCTAATAGGGTATGCATGACTGAATACAGAGAAAAAACAATCCCTTGAATTGGCATATTCCCACCTAACAGAAGTAATTAAATGTGAAGAGTGGTATATGATGTGATGATGCCCTCATAAATTATTCAGCATTGTAGATGAGTATAAGAAACTAATGAATGTTTTGGAAAATGCCGTAAGATTCAGAGGCGGCTTTGTGTTTCATTTCAGTTAATATCCTCCAAACTATAAAACTGGCAACGATAAAATATTTGCAGGTTTTCAGATGGGCCACTCTGAAGCTGAGCTATATGAGAGGGATACAGCCCCACGCTTTGTGACTGCTTGCATAAATCTCCTGTATCCATTAAGAAGTGGTCAGTGATGCAGTGCAAAGCACACGTCCCCACATGTCCGCACACACTGTACCTCACCAGCCCACTAAACCAAATATATCACATGTGCAAGTGACACTATGGAACAAATCACACCCACTTAAAGGACATTAAAAACACAGACAGGTCAAGGAAAGGTGAACCACAGCCTTTTTAATGTGGTTTTTCTTTTTTCTTTTTCTTTTTTTCCTCTAAGTCAGTCATTTAAATGTATATTGACACAAAAGGGTTACCGTAATTTCTGTTGCA
Organism: Squalius cephalus; assembly: GCF_949319135.1. Taxonomy (NCBI): domain Eukaryota; kingdom Metazoa; phylum Chordata; class Actinopteri; order Cypriniformes; family Leuciscidae; genus Squalius; species Squalius cephalus. The sequence continues at coordinate 41,583,816 of NC_137122.1, read as the reverse complement.
GATAAATTTCTGTAAGTCGGTTATTGTTGGAAAAAGAAAATGTAGTGAGAGAGAGATAGCAAGAGAAGAGAGAGGCAAGTTTCCATTCCAAGGCCAATTCCTGTCCTACAGATGGAGTTGTTTGATTTGACCATCCATCAAGCTCTGATAAGACCTTTGATTATTCTCCGTCTGGAACATATGTCAGGATCTGAGAGACCAACTGAAATCCCATGATGATGGAGAGAACAGAGAGAACATATTCTATACACAATCCTAAAATTTGGGCTTATTCTTAATCCAACATATCCTGCTTAAGTGAATAGCTACCATATGGCTTTAAAGGCTTTAGAAAATAGAGCACATGAGATAAATGCACCACTTGTTGTTGTTTTTTACTTTAGAAATCCTGTGGTCATTATGAAAGAATGCATAAAGTTTCTTCAAAATGTCTCCTTTTGTTTTCAAACGGCCAATGGAACAAATGTTAAGAATTTGTATTTTATTTTTTTAAGAGACATATCCCTCTCTGTTGCATTACCATCCTGCAATTAGAAGATGTTTAATTTTTTCAGTCTTTCAGTCTTTTTCAGTTTTTCAATTTTTTCGGTAACGATTCATGCCATGTCATGGGAAATGAATGTCATTATTGCACTGCAGCTTGTCTCTCTGGTTTTGTGTGGAGCATGCTGATTATTTTGCACTTATTCTCAACCTACATTTTGCCCATTGAGAGGAACATCATTTATTATAATTACATGTCTTAATTACTGTTATCTGACCAACATCAGGGGCAGGAAGTGAGAGAGATTCCTCTCATCTGGAAATGAGAATAAAGCTGGATCTCAGGCCAGTCATAACTTCAGACGTAGATGTATCATGTTGACTGGTCGCCTAATGAAAATTAAACAAATTTGAAAACAGCCCAGCAGGTGCACCTCATAAACTTCTTCAGCTGCATTTCATTACCTACCATGACTAAACATTATGTAAATGGCAAATATATGCTCTGAAAAAACAATCGCTGTCTGTCGTCTTGTATGTGGATAAAAGGAAGGCAATTTTAGACCGCTTGGATTCATTCTCATAGTACAAATGAGTTTCTTTGTTTTGCACATAATTTGCAGAACTGAAAGTTATAATACTGTAAGCGATGCCATGAGGCGTGAGACACACTGCTGATGCACTTTAATTAGTGATGGGTTCTCCTTGATTTATCACCAAACCGTGATGAATTTCTCCTCTCCCTCTGAGCTATCTCTTACCCCAAATGCCAGCTCATTGTGTTTCATCTCCAGGGCTGAAATTGAGCTTGTACTGTATGACCCTTCCTGTAAGACATAATGAAAGTGGCTTTGTATTGTGTGCTTTGTAAAACTGAATGTGAAAGGAGGCTCTTCCATCACTGAACCATCCCCTGTCAATGGCAGAGCAATGTTAATTCAAATGACTGTGGTCTGCCCTCAATCCCTTGTGCCATATGGAAATAGACATAATTGCTTTTCACTTAAGGTGCTGATAATCATTGTCCAATAGTTCAAGGGTCGTCCACAGGTCAGCGGTCTAGTTAAGGGGCAATGTTATGTAAAATCTGTAAAAGCGGATCTGAGACATCACACTGTACTTGGGGCAGATTGCAGGTGGGCAATCCTTGAGGAAACGAAGGATGATGGATGAGGAATGAATAAGAGGATGAATGCATGTTAGCTGATTTTGCCAGATGTTTGTCACTATCTATGTAGCACATCTTCAGTGGCCCAGCTTGGAAAAGCACACTAGATTCTGCCCTGTAGATTTCACCCACTAGAGAAAGCACTTCATTGATGTACTTATGAGCACCATTGACCAGCAGAGCGTTACTTGTGTCTTAAATATATATTGATTATAGAGAGTATGCACTAAGTGCTCTTAAGGTCTTTATTTAGTAGGGCAGCAAAAGAGGAAATCTATAAGAGATTGTAATAGAAATCACAGCAGAAGCTGTGACTCCATAAATTAGTACTGTACTGTTACTAATACAGACTCACAGTTTGACTGCACATTGGCACAATATGTTGCACCATCTGTAAAGACTTCGGAAGTAATGAACTAAATTTCACGAAGAATGCTGATGAAGCACATTCTTTATGTATACAGGAGTGTAGTAGGTTATGTGTGTAATTTCTGCACCACTAACTTCGAACAGAACTGCAAAAATAATTACTGTTTTCAGAAAGCTTTCATTATATTTTATATAGTTTTCGTTATATATATATATACAGTGGTGGTCAAAATTGATGGCACCCCTGATAAATATGATAAAAAATGGCTGTAAAAAATAAATCTGCATTGTTTATCCTTTTGATCTTTCATTCAAAAAATTCACAAAAATCTAACCTTTCATTGAAGTAAAATAATTGAAAGTGGGGGGTAAATCACATTATAAAATAAATGTTTTTCTCCAAAACACGCTGGCCATAATTGTTGGCACCCTGTTATTAAATACTTTTTGCAACCTCCTTTTGCCAAGATAACTGCTCTGAGTTTTCTCCTATAATGCCTGATGAGTTTGGAGAATAACTGACAAGAGATCAGAGACCATTCCTCCATACAGAACCTCTCCAGATCCTTCAGATTCACAAGTTCATGTTGGTGCTTCTTCTCTTCAGTTCAGCCCACTCATTTTCTATAGTGTTCAGTTTAGGGGACTGGGACGGTCATGGCAGAAGCTTCATTTTGTGCTCAGTTACCCATTTTTGTGTTGATTTTGATGTTTGTTTTGGATCGTTGTCCTGAATGAAGATCCAACCACGGCCCATTATAAGATTTCTAGCAGAGGCCGTCAGGTTTTGATTTTTTATCTGTTGGTATTTGCTAGAATCCATAATACCATGTATCTGAACAAGATGTCCAGGACCTCCAGCAAATAAATAGGCCCACAACATATAAGATTCATCAGTATATTTAACCGTAGGCATGGGGTACTCTTCATCCCTGTTTGCACCAAACACATCTGCTGGGTTTGCTGCCAAAAAGCCCTTTTTTTGTTTCATCTGACCATAGAATCCGGTCCCTTTTGAAGATCCAGTCGTGTCTGACAACTGAATATGCTGGAGTTTGTTTTTGGAGGAGCGAGGAGGATTTTTCTTGAAACCCTCCCAAACAACATGTGGTGATGTAGGGGTTGTTTGATAATTTTTTTTAGGCTTTCTGACCCCCAAGACTCAAGTAATCTCTGCAATTCTCCATCTATGATCCTTGAAGAGTCTTTGGCCACTCAAACTATCCTCCTCACCATCCATTAATACAATATAGACACACGTCCACTTCCTGGCAGATTCGTAACATCTTTAGTTGATTATAACTTCTTAATTATTGCCCTGATGGTCAAAATGGGGATTTTCAATTCTTTAGATATTTTCTTACAGCCACTTTCTATTTTGTGAAGCTCAACAATCTTTTGCTGCACATCAGAACTATATTCTTTGGTTTTACTCATTGTGATGGATGAATAAGGGAATTTGGCCTTTGTGTTTCCTCATATTTAAACTCCTGTGAAACAAGAAGTCATAGCTGGACAATTTCATGTTCCTAGTCACTCTGGTGTGCTAAAAAAGGTAAATATTAATGGGAAAATACTTCAGAGATATTTTTCTCATAAAAAATTCTAGGGGTGCCAACAATTATGGCCAGCGTGTTTTGGAGAAAAACATTTATTTAATAATGTGATTTACCCCCCAATTTCAATTCTTTTACATAAATGAAAGGTTAGATTTTTGCGAATTTTTTGAAGGAAAGATCAAAAGGATAAACAATGCAGATTTATTTTTTACAGCCATTTTTTATCATATTTACCAGGGGTGCCATCAATTTTGACCATGACTGTATATATATATATATATATATATATATATATATATATATATATATATATATATGAAGAGTTCAGATGCAAAAGCCTCTAAGTGCCATCTGAAATTTTCTTTTTTTTATCAAGCTTGTATATTTAAGTTCAGTAATTTCACTTAAATGACAATTAATAGGTAATTTTCATTGCCATTTAAGTGAAATTACTGAACTTAAATATACAGGCTTGATAAAAATGATCATTCTAGAAGAAAATTTTAGATGGCACTTAGAGGCTTTTGCATCAGAACTCTTCATATATATATATATATATATATATATATATATATATATATATATAATGTGTGTGTATATGTGTATATATATATGTATATGTATATATAATGTGTGTGTATATGTATATGTGTATATATATGTATATGTATATATATGTATATATATGTATGCATGTGTGTATATATATATATATATATGTATATATATGTATATATATATGTATGCATGTGTGTGTATATATATATATATATATATATATATATATATATATGTATGTATGTATGTATGTATGTATATATATATATATACATGTATGTATGAAGGAATGTATATGTAGATATGAAGAAATGCATATATGTATATATGAAGGAATAAATGCTTTTTGCATGCTTTTTCAATAATAATCAAATAAAAATCATGAATTTTGGCCAAATTATTCAATTTAGAGGTTTCTAAAGAATAAAAAACTACTGTACATGGCTTTGTATCTTCCAAAAGCAAACCCAAAAAAGTCAACAAGATGACAATGTTGTACCTCTTTTATCAAATGAAAAAGACAGGATTATAGTGCATACATTGATAAATATTTAGTACATTCATTAATAGATAGAATTCCATTCATTGTATGTACATTAATAAGAATATTGCCACAAAAAAAAAAAAAAAAAAAATTGGGGGGCAGGGATTACAATCTTGTCATTGACTGCTGCTAATCAACCCAGTAATGCACGACAAAAGACAAAAATCCAAGTGGCAGTAACCTTTTATCCCTAGTGGATGTTGCAACTGAAATGGGCTGTGCTTCTCCTGTGTTCAGCTGCAGTTGTATTGAAGGCAGGATTTAAACGGTACTCTACTCTGCTGTTTGTAACATGAAGGCATATTCAAGCAGATCTCACCAAGAGAGGAGGGCATTTCACATACTGTGTAAGACCGGTAAATACTCAGGAGCTTGTCTAGCTGTCAGGGCGAGGGACCGACAGATGCTACGGTACGGTTTTAGCAGCGTGCACTGCTCAGTCTTCATGGCAATGTAAGTCGTTTTGTTTTCCCACCTGCCCGTCCATAATTCAGCTATCTGTTGGCGGGTAAAAAATGCTCCCTTTCCACATGATTTTATTTACAATCACCAGTTTATCTTCACTAAGGCTCAGCTTAATACCTGCATGCCTCGTACAATACTGTTATTTCTGTCCATTTTCAACCTCAAAATCCATATTTTAAAAAATCCCTCGCCTCCCAGTTAATCAGTATTCTGAGATATCCGGTCAGAGCAAGGCCACCTGTGCAGTACCGGATACATGTCCTCTCAGCACTGCTCTTCTCCCAGGGACTCTGTGTTGTCGCCCTGGTCCACCGAAGCCGGCGGGGAGCGCATTTTCCCACGACTGCTCCCGTGGCTGCTTCCGTGGCTTGGGTAAACATCTATAGAGCTGGAGATGGACTGGACGGACGTATCACGGAAGTAATGGAAGGCCTCCGGGTCCAGGAAGGTTTGCTCCTCTCGCAGGCCTTGTTCAAAGAGCTTCCGTTTGTGCCGGAACTCAATCACCGTCTTTGTGTAGGAGTTGAGGGTGGTGACGGAGGCTGCCATGCAACAGGTGAACGAGCCCCAGGCCATACTGTGAAACATACATATATAAAAAAGATAATGAGATTTATTTGTAGCTATTTTTTGCATAGTCCATTGTCAAACAGGATGGATGGATGGATGACATTTGTTGAATGTGGCATTTTGTATTTATGGACTAACAAAGATGCTTGTTGACATTTAAAGTTAGAAAAAACAGTCCCAGATACATTTTGAGCTGTCCAGTCTATTATACATTATATCAGTTTGGTGGAATTGAAATGAAGCCCACAGCAAGAGGCATGCAGCACAACAGCACACTCTAAATCAGGTGTTGTGATGGGGATTTTGATTAATCTCAGTGACTCAATTCACAGATTCCTTCAGTGACTCTTTCTGTAGGTTACGTCGTTACGCCAGTAGGTGGTGACAATTAAGCACACTTATGCTATGAACTAATCATTGAATCATACACTCAAACCCTTCAATTATGACAGAAACTTTCTTTGTGTCTACAAATCTGCTAAGAGATTCCAGAAAATGCATCTATTTTGAATGTCATTGAAAAGTCATTCATCTATTTTGTACTGTACTGGTATTTTTTATCAAGCTATATACAAGTCGCAGTTCATTCATGAATGAGATTTAGACTCAAAACACCCACTCAATTGGGAAAAAACAAGGACTATTACATATCAAGCATCATATTATTTTTTTTACTTTTTTTTCTGAAAAACCTTTTTTCAGTGAGCATTTTTTTATATCTTTATCCATGTTTGGAAGTTTTATCTTTATTTTTGTTCACCTGCAGTAAAAATGAAAAATAAAGTTGCATTCCCCAAACATTGTCTGCGATTTATAGACAGCAAATTACCTTTGGTTTCCAATCGGAAACCATGAGAGTGCAGTATTTGAGCTTGTGAGCTGGGGAAATTAAACCATGAAGCTGAAGGGTTTAAAAAAGCTCAAGTTTCAATTACTCTTTAATTTTCAGATTCTTGCCATTCTGTAAGGTAGTAAAGGTACAGAAATAGAGGAGGAAAAACAAGAAATTGGCCAGATGGCAGAGGACAAATGAAGCAATTTTAGCCTGGAATAATGGATGCCAGGCAAGCATCTGTGGTAATTCAGTCAATGTAAATACCACTTTCATGCCTGTCAGAACCCCAATGCATGTCTCTTATTTCCAAGTGCCAAAATAACACACATTTGTTGGGAGATCCAATAGAGCCATTCCCTCTCTGGTCTAAATGGTCCCAAAAAATGTAATGACAGAAACTCACTCCAAAAATTCACTGTAGAGCTGACACGCACAAAAAAAAAGTTCACATTTAACACATTCTTATAAAGGCTGTAAAAGAACTTCCAACCTAACCTTATATTTAATGTAACTGGATTTTTACCAAAATGACACAACATGGTCACTGTTTGACATTACTGACTGTTTTCGATCCAATTTAGCAATCCAACAAGTATTTGACCTTCTCAATTCACAACAGATTTAGTAATATAAAAATGGCAGCATTTCAGAAAATATAAACTTATAAGCAAGCCATTTTTTTCTAAGTCACAGATAAATCAATTATATTGCCTAATGTATAGCTTATAAATATAGCCTAATAAAAATCTGAATGTCAGAGAACTATTCTGAGTAAAATATTTTGTAGCCAAATAAATGTAGCCTTGGTGAGCAAAAGAGACTTTTTTCAAAAACATTAAAAATAGTAAATCTTAAAAATCAAAATGTAAAATTTCTAATATGCTCTAATACAATGTTTCACTCATTTTGGTCCGTTTGTCAGATATATGGGTTAACGTGGCCTCAGAATATTGAGAGAAACTGAGGAAACCATTTTGAAGTTTAATTTTAAACAAAATTCTACGTTTCCGTTCAGTTGGAAAAAGAGCATTTACTGTATATTGGAGAAAGTGAACCTAAAATGAGAAGGGTCCGCAAGAGCCAGATTAATTTGTTGCAGAATGAGACCAGACACTAGAACATCTGTGACTTTTGAGGACACCTCGCCTCTTTGCCTTGGTGAATTATATAACACAGGATGGAAGCAAAATCACAGTGTACTGGGATGGGATGTAGAGCTATTCTGCTGTAGAGAAATCCATTTAATTATTGATCAGGAACTACTAAGGGTGAAAATACAAAGAGTTTGATTTGGTCACAAATCGAATATCGCTACTCCCATTAACTTGAGCAAGGTTGAATGTAAAGTGAATTTGCAAGGAAAAACAACATCCGCATTTAAAGCTATCATGTGACTTCAAAAGACTCAAAATATGGCACAGAAGCCATATGGAGTATGGACTACTTTTACAATACTTTTATGGTGCTAAGAGGCAGTGTAGAGAAAGAATTCTCTGATAGCCGAGGCACTCCTTAATTAAAATGTCTTTATTACAAAAATTATATGTCCTAACTGGACAACTTTAAAATGCCCACGCGTAGCGGCATGTAATTTTTGTAATAAAGACATTTTAATTAAGGAGTGCCTCAGCTATCAGAGAATTCTTTCTCTACACTGCCTCTTAGATGTTCTACCTTGGACCGAAGAGCACCCAAATCAAACTCAAAAGGAATTGAGCACGCCATTCATCTTGAATCTAAACAGTACTTTTATGGTGCTATTTGTCATTTTTGAGCTTGAAAACACCAGTCCTCATTCAGTTGCGACTACTGTATATTCACCTAAAAAAAAAACTTTTGCATTCCAAAGAAATAAGTCAGTCATGCAGGTTTTAAATGACGTGTGTGAGGAAGGAAGAGAATTGTCATTTGAGTGAACTGCCTCTTTAAATAATATTTTAAAATGACTTTAAAATCAATTCCATATAGTCAATGTTCACGAACATTCGCAACTTTGGGGGTGGTAAGATTCCTAAATGTTTTGAAAGAAGTCTCTTCTCACCAAGGCTGCATTTATTTGATCAGAAATACAGTAAAAAAATAAAATAAAATAAAATAAAAACCTTTAAAATAACTGTTCTAATATTTTAAAATATTTTAAAATGTAATTTATTCCTGTGATGCTGAGTCTGACTGAATTTTCAGCATCATTACTCCAGTCTTCAGTGTCACATGACCCTTCAGAAATCATTCTAATATGATTATTTGCTGCTCAAGAAACATTTATTATTATTATCAATGTTGAAAATAGTTGTGCTGCTTATTATTTTGGTAACACTTTACCAAATGGGTGTATTAATTCATGCTTTTCTAATGCACAGATAGATGTATGACTAATGAAGAACTAAACCATTAATTTATGATTACCGCATCAGCAACTAATAAAGAGTCTATCTGAATAATAGTTTAAGTCATATATGAATTCCTATTAATCAGATGTCAACATGTATTAATTCTTTATCAACATATAGTATTAATTAATAGTGTAAATGAATGAGTTAATAACTGCAATGGGTCAAAGCCATGTATTTCAACTTCCAGTTGTCTGCTTTAATCATTAGCTAACTCATGATTATCAGTGTATTAGTTAAGCATGTGTTAATCCATATTAGCGCACCTGTATTGTAAAGTGTTACCAATATTTTTGTGGAAACTGTTTGAGGATTTTTTGAATGGACAATTTTTTTATTAATCATTTTTGTAACAATTTGAAAGTCTTGATTGCCACTTTTGTCCACATTGTCCTTCCTGAATAAAAGTATTGGTTTCTTTCTTTAAAAAAGGAACCAAATGTTTCTGACCCTAAGCTTTTGAACTATAGTGTATGTGATCAACACATTCACTGCTTATCATCCATCATGTTTTGGCTGATGTGACTGGAAGTATAGGAAGTGCTTACCAGAAGGACCAGCCGTAGTCCCATGTGTGAGGCCTCCAGTCTTCTGGTCCCAAACTGACTGTTATCTGGAAAACTTGTGTGTACATCATGTGAGCCACCATCCCCAGGAGACCTGTTGAGGAATCAACAAATGCAGTTGGTGATTTCTGTTGTTGCTCATTGGATAGAAAGAAATTTGTCATTAATTATTCACCCCATGTCATTTCAAACCTGCATGACATGAACTCTTGAGTCATTAATCAGTTCTGACTCTTGGCTCAATGATCCAGTATGGAAAATAACTTCTTTTTTTATCGCCTTTTTTGTTTCACGGAAAAAAAAAAAAACAATTTGGAATGAGGATGAGTAAATTAGGACCAGTTTATGGATGTATTTGTATATTTATGGAACTGTCTACACCAGTGTTTGCCAACCTTTTTTTCGACCCACGGAACAGTTTTGATAAGTAAAAATCCCACGGCACACCACTAAGCACTAAAATAACAATAAGGTCAAACAGCTAGTTATATGATGTTTTTGGTGATGATAAAACAACAAATTTACATATCATCACTGTTGGTCAGAAACCTTGTATTTTTTTTAAATAATTAAACTGTGTCATTAAAGTTGGTATTATGGCTTTATATATGGTCAGACATGTCCAAGTATCATTATAATATTAACATTTAATGAAAAGCAAGCTCAGATGGAGCTACAAGGTTTTTGACCAGCGAATGATATGTCTTGTGTCCATCACTGGAACAGCCACATCTAAGGCAGTAAGTGCATCGCATTATGATCAACTTACAGTTTATAACTCCAAACAGCATGCAGCAATTCATTCATGAAAGAGGTGGGTGGAGTTAGGGTTGACCGACAGTTTGAGGATCCAATGAAGTTATGAGGTTTAAACACAAGATCTTTTTAATGCTTTTCATTGGTTAAATATTTGTAAAACCCACATACAGGCATCAAGAGTGACCAGTAGTATTGATTTTTAAAGATAAAAATATATATAGAGAGAGAGAGATACGATGTTTCCGTCTGACAGCGACAATATCTACTTATTTGTATCATTTTATTTATTTATTTATTTAATTATTTATTGGCATGTGATAATTTTCTGACAAACAAATACTATTAACTTTTGATCCTTTGGATCACAGACAAAATCCCTGCATATGTGCAGGCAGAACATGTTCCTTATTAAATACAATATAGGATCAGTGAAGGGTGTCCAGTGTACTATCTAGTGCCAAGCGCACAAAGCCACTGAATGATGAATAAGGTGGAGTTGTTATGAAACTGTGTAACTGCAAATCCTCACTTGCATTACATTTGTTATTGTTTGTCTTGTTACTTGTTAGTCTACTGTGATTTCCTCTAAATATGTTTTGTTCAACTGGTTTTGCCTGAAGACCCAGATAATCAGATGATGACCCGAAACAGCAACAAACTTGTCTTTTAAATCAAACTGTGAAATGAAAAAAAAAAACTAGTTTGATTAGACGGACAACCTGTGATGTCAACAACTGAAGATATGGAAATATATATTTTGTTGTTCCTTTGAAAAGTTAAACTGGGTTGATAGGTAATTCTCTCTCTCTCTCTCTCTCTCTCTCTCTCTCTCTCTCTCTCTCTCTCTCTCTCTCTCTCTCTCTCTCTCTCTCTCTCTCTCTCTCTCTCTCTCTCTCTCTGCTGCAGTTGGAATTAAAAGGCATTAAGGCCCCAAATGAACTGGACTATATTGGGTATTAGTTAAAGGTATTCAAATCAAATAATCAGAAATTCAAAAAGCAGCAGCTGTTCTGGCATTCTAATTGCTGGGGTTTACCCATGATGCACTGAACTGCAGATAGAGAGATGTAATCTGGGGAGAACTCAAATTTTTCCACATCTCATTCCGAAATCAAGTGTGAATTATTATTAGTTAACAGATTTCACTGATTCTTGATAAAACAAGCTATTAAATATAAAATATATACAGGGTTTGGGTGTTGGTAAGTTTTTATGTTTTTGAAAGAACCAAGGCTGCATTTGATTGACTGTGAAATATTATTACAATTTAAAATAAGTTTTTTTTATATATATTTTTTTTTTTAATTTAATTTATTTATTTGATGGCAAAGCTTAATTTTCAGCATCATTATACCAGTCTTCAGTGTCACATGATCCTTCAAAATCATTCTAATATACTGATTTGGTGCTCTTATCATCAATGTTGAAAATGGTTGTGCTGCTTAATATTCATACAAATAAAGGCATTTATTTGAACTTTACTTTTAATTTTGATCAATTTAATGTGTCCTTGCTGAATAGAAGTTTTTTTCTTTTAAGAAATCTTATTGACCCCAAACTATTAAACGGTAAAGGATAACTGGAAATGGAATTTGTTTTTTTTGTTTGTTTTTTTTACTATAGTCAGGTAAAATTGTAGTCAAATGTTTTGTCTAATGTTACAAGAAACAGTATGTTGTCATGTAAAAGTTCTGTCAGCACTGTTACAAAGTCACTATACTTGAAAATTACAGATTTTGAATGACTAAATTTCAGCAGAGACTAACAAAAAAAAGCCCAACATTTTCTATTATCCCCATCATTTGTGACTGTGGTGAGACCAAACAGGAAAACAAGGCCGTGTGTCTTTGTATAGATGATAAATGTAATGAAGTAATGCGCAATTAGTTTCTCTAAGTGTGAGTTGGGGACAAGGGTGCAGGCCTACCTGACAGCACGGTGAAGACTGCGGCGAAGGCGTTCAGTTTGAGTCCATCGATCACATTACTGGAGTGAAAAAGCTCCAGGCACATCAGACTGAAGCCAACGACCAGCAGCATGATGTATAGCACCTCAGACACAACTGACAGCCAAAGGACACCTGCAATACACACACACACACACACTGGTGAGCAAAGCGCTGTGCTGTTGCCCCATTCTCTCTGTCATTATTCACACGGTCAGATTCAAGTGGAAATTTAACAACTCGCCCCCTGCATATAAAATGGACATGCATTGGGTACATTTCTGCATAGTTCTTCTTTACGTTGAGTTCAATTTGCAAAGTGCAGATAGGTGTTTTGAGTTCACTAAGTAAAAAGCGTATTATATGAGCATTGTATAATATCTATATGAGCATTATCTATAATAACTGCTCCATGAAAGAACACATTACAAATATAGTTTAAACCTGACAATAGTTTCAGGGTTTTGAAAAATGTAAAACAATGAAACAATATGACTTAAAATGAATAAATATCGCAAGTTATAAAGTCAGAATTGTGAGATATAAACTCGCAATTGCGAGAAAAATGTTAGAATTGCGAGTTATAATCTTTTTTTCTCCCAATTGCGAGATATAAACTCGCAATTCTGACTTTATAACTCGCAATTGCGACTTTATATCACATAACTATAACGATCATCTGACTCATAATCATTACGATCCTCTGACTCTAGCCTTCTCGTTGTCCCTCGGCATCGCCTAGCTTCAATGGGGGCCAGCTCATTCAGTGTTGTTGCACTCACTCACAATCACTCTGTTGTGTTAATACTATTTCTGAACTTAAAACTATGCTCAAAACTCACTTATTTTCTGAATGTCGTGAGCTTAGAATTATAAGGTTCTATCTCCACTTTTGGTCGAAATTGAGTTTTTGACATAATCTGATCCATTAGGTGTTTATTAATGCCTGTGTGGTGTTATTTTTGTAAAACAATATTTTGTTAGTAGTTATTAATAAAATAAAAAGGTTCCATCTCTCCATTGCCAGCTGGGATGTAAAAACTTTGATGCTCAATATCTCAGAACTACCCTAAACGGAGATAGAACCTTATAATTCTAAGCTCACGATGTTACCATTCTTAAGTTACATTATTACATTTTGTTGTGTCTGATTGTATTCTGGTGTATGCTGCCCCATCTACATAATTCTCCTTTACTGTACTTTTACTCTCATCTACCTACTGTTGTTTTGTTTGTTATCATTGTCCATTGCCATTATTGTTGCTTGTTCATTGTAAAGCGTCCTTGAGCCCTGGAAAGGCGCTATACAAATAAAACTTTATAAATTATTATCTATAAATTATTATTATTATTAATAATAATTCTGAAAAAAGGTCCGAATTGTGAGATAAAAAGTCGCAATTTTTAGTTATAAATTCAGAATTGTGAGATATAAACTCGCAATTGCAAGAAAAATGTTAGAATTGCGAATTATAATCTTTTTTTCTCACAATTGCGAGATATAAACTCGCAATTCTGACTTTATAACTCGCAACTCTAAAAATGTTCTCGCAATTGCGAGTTTATATCTCACAATTCTGGGAAAAAAAAGTCAGAATTGTGAGATAAAAAGTTGCAATTACTGTCTAGTGCTCAGTCATACAATACAGTGGTATAAATTACTTCATGAATAATGCCTAGATTTTTATTCTACTCTTTAATCCTATAAATAAAAATGTTTTTACAATTAGACAAATTTCGTAATCATTGTGTAAGGTTAGCTACAGGACTGTGGCCAGGAGAAAAGGATGTCATTCCCTCAACATAGGAGCTCAAGGCCACGACTTTACAATGCGTGGCCATGACATAAGGATGACGTTACTTGTCACCTCAACAAAATTATCTTGTGGCCATGACATTTTATCAAAATTCCCATGAGGTAACATGATACTCCCACTAATTAATATCTCATGTCCCCTCCTTGTCACCGTACCTAATATTTATGAATTGTGATTATTTTTGTTTTGTTTTATTTTTTCAGGATTCAAGAACAGCATTTATTTAAGATATTTTTATGTAACAAGTCTAAATCTTAAAAAGCTATCTTTACTGTCACTTGTTTTGATCAATTAAATACATCCTTGCTGAATAAAAGTGTTTATTTCTTTAATCTGAACCCAAAGTTTTGAACACTACTGAAAAAAAATAATAATAATGATTAGAAAAATGCAAAATAGAAGCACTTGGACTGTAATGGTGCTGTATACTCCAAAGAGGAGTAAACACATGAGTTCTTACTAGAAGTCGGCTTTCTCATTAGCGGTAATTATATTAAACTTGACATGACAGCAACATCTGCAATTTGAAAAACAAACTGCACTCGTGTCTCAAAAGGATGTTTAATCTTTATTTATTTCATTTTATTTGTATGTATTTTTGAGAGATTAGGGAAACATCTAGTATCTATCAGACTGACTCAAGGGTGTTTCCATAATAGCAATCAGCTCCTTCTAATTAGCAGAATTCCCAATCGCCCCGGAGCTTCCTCAGAGGACTCGGCAGAGATAGCAGGAGTTGTTTTGTTCTGAGATCATAATGGTATTTTGCTTACTTTCAACGTTCGGAGTCTTGTCTGCTGCTACACCTGTGCTACCCATTATCCACTGTGAAATTTGGCTTTGTTTGGGGTTTCCCGACACATTCTCTCACACACATTGTAAATAAAAGATGACAGACTTTGAGAAACACAGGTGGTGAGTGATTAAAGCATCTTAACCTGAAAAATGACGGCATTATTCAATATTAATGTCTGGAGTGTTTTGTCTTCAAGAGTTCAAACACATCGGGCACCTTTGAAATTCTGCCCTACATTTTTCAGAGGCGAAAATAAACAGTGTGTCAATTTTCTCGAGGGCTCCTTGAGGCAGAGAAAAGCATTGTTTGAGGGCTTGATATCGTCACTGTGAGAGGACAGAGATAGAAGCACTAAATCTTCTGTCGACCTGAGCATATTCAGTAGTGATAAATCAAATTTCTCATTCAAATTTTTGCACAAACAGTTCTTGACAAGCTTCCGTACGAGACAACATTAGATAGAGGGATGAATCTGAAAACACTTCAATCAAAATGCACTTCCATCACTCTTCGGCTGATTCCACAAATATCGGCAGCTTTGTATCAAACATGATTATCACTGGAGACCTTGAGAGTCAGTCATGACTTAAAAACCAGAGGCTAAAGAGCAATGAGCAATTGTGTAGTTTGTCTTGCAAATATTCTCCCCGGAAACTGTGGCAGATGTAATTTGCAAGCTAAATTCATTTTCCTTTTTGATTGCGGAGTAGTATCTCCAGAATTGTTCAAGGCGAGATGTATTATGCAGTATGCAAATAAAATTCCATATTCAAAATGATATTTCCCCTCTGAAGGCTTTGCCACCGTGAAAAACGTCAACAAAAGACTGCCTTTAAAATAATTTTTAGTAAAGGAACGCGTTACGTTATCATGTAACTTTAAAGAAAACTAAAATTTGTCATCACGCTTTGGTTTGTGGGTGTTTTTTCAACTACAAACCCTGTTGACATTTAGAAAATAACACTCTCACCGTTTAATTTATTTGCTAACGTGTCCAACAGTGGACACACAAGCATCACATTAAAATTGTTATCTGTCATACACAGCATTTCCATCATGTCTCAAATTGTGTATTGTGTTTAACAGCATTCTGTGGTGAAAATTAAATTATTATTTTTTTACATTTGTTTAAAAAAGGGCCACACACCTTTTTTTTTTTTTTTTATTACTACGCAATTTGGAAATGATGCACTAAAAAGTCTGTTCACAAGTGACGTTCCCTTTTACTTTTCTTTGTTTCAATCCAGTTTTAAATATTAATAATGGATTTTCATACTTTTAAGATTAAAGCTCTTGGTCTTCTTTGACAAGAATAAAAGTATAAATTATAGATAAAATGCATTTGAATAGTATAAAAATAAGTTTTCAAGTTTGAATATGACCTTCATATAACAAAAAGAAAAAAGTTGAAATCTAGATTAACCCCTGGCACATAAGTGTCTGCTGAAGAAAGACCCTCACACTCTACTAAAAAGTGATATTGCATATGGAAATATGGTAACAGGCCACAAATCTGTCTGTAAGACACACACACACACACACATATACATATACAGTATATATATATATATAATATTTTATTTAATGGCTAATGTTTTTTTCTTAACAATTGCAAAACTTAAAGCACATAAGTGGACTGGACGATGTAAACATTTACTCGAACATTCATACTTTAGCTAATGTACCACACACAAAGCATGCATCAAATAATAATGCAGGGATGCTCCAAGGCAGAGATAAGAGATCTGTCATAGGTTTCAGTGTGTGCTGTTGGACAAGCCTCAACGGCACTCTAATGACAACCATTACTCACCTCTCTCAGATGCCGGGGCCAGATCAATAAAACTTCTGCATTTCTCACCTGGAAAGACACAAAACAACCAAAAAGTTAACATCTGTGCTCTACAAGCTCTTTCTTGTGTACAGCGAGTCAGAGAGCTCAACTTCATCTTTACAGTGGCACATAAGTGGCTGCTGAAGAAAGACCCTCACACTCTACTAAAAAGTGACATTGCATATGATGATACAGTGCTGTTTTCCAGTGATAAGACAGCTTCAGCAATCTGCTTCCCCCTGGATGAATCCATCACTTGAATTTTTTGTCTAAAGAGATTGTAGTGTTTCTTAGTGTTAACCTCTATGTGTCATTTCGGTATCAGGCATTTTTGATTATGCAAACTAAACATTTTTGCACACTTTTTGCTGCTTAATGCCATGTTACATTTGTAGCATACAACATGCTTTTCCTGTAATTATAGTGATCATATAAATGTGTAGAAAGTCAGAATGTCTGTGGTCTAACCAAAATAACTGTTTTAATTAAGATTGTCCTATGTGTCTCTGGGCTAGAACATAAAAAGTGTTTGGTGCATCCTCCTAAATTGTACTTTTAATTAAACTGGTGAGGATAATTTGAGGCTGAAGGCTATTTCTTAAAAAAAAAACTTTAGTCTGCAACTTTCAATGATAATCTTGCCTGTGGAGGGATGAATGAAGATGCTTAGCTGTGCCTTAAGGACAGAGGTCAAATAGAAGTGAGAGATTATCTAAAGTAGCATGGTAATATGAAGACAACATATTAAAGTTTTTACATAAAACATTTAAAAAATTTCATATGGAAAGGCATTTTCCTTTTTAGCTATGTGGCTCAAAGTGCCCCAGTTCAAAGAATAGGTCTACATTAAATATATTGGCAGTAGCACTACTGCACAAGTCTGCAGACACAACACTCATAATTCCAGGCTTGTCAGACTCAACAAAACTTTATGTACTCTGTCTTTTACATTACAGACCACACAGGCCTTTCAAAGTTTTATTACCTTCAGAAATCAAAATTTAAAGTAGCATTTAAAACTTGGCTAAAGTACAAAAGCAGTTCAAATAAATGGCAATAAATTGCACCCCCAAACACTGCCAGGATGAATGAGATTTTTGAATGTTCAATCATTAAAATATCCCACATGTGGTTCCTTACAGAAACCTGCTCTATAGTGACAGCAGAAGTGAATAAATAAATCAAACAGGGGCCACATACACAATGTAATGTTTCAGGACCGACTACAAATTTAGATGAGGGAGTGAGTCCACAAAATTATCGTTCTGTGTGTGTATGGAACACGACTCACTCCAGAAACTGTGATGAATGACACTGTGGTAAACGCAATGATCTGGTGTCTCACATGTTTGGTATCCGTTATTCTGATAATATTACAGTGACAAAAGATTCATTATGATCAGCAATTTTAACTAAAGCGCAGTTGACTGAGGCGTTGTGATGTCTTGTTTATGCTCGTAAAAGCTGGTTCACAGAGTGTGCCCTTGCAGTGTTGCCATGCCCACTTATTATAAGTGTTTTGGGATTGTTGTTTAAAGAAATCAAGATTTTTTTATTTAATATAAATATGTTCGCCTTAAGGTTATCTATAACCCTCTACTGCATGCATTATGATAGACCTATAGAAAAAAATATTTGACTCTTTTTCTTTTCTTAGAATGGCTTAACTTGAAGTGCTTGGAAAAAATATTATTTTAAGGTACTTTATGATATGTTGCCATACGGCAACAACATACAATAGTCGAAATTTTTTGAAAAGAAATGGCAGTCCTTAAAGGGATACTTGATCGTTTAGCATTAAGCTTTGTATCAGTAGAAACCCGGTAGTATTTTCGAATGACCATGCTTTCCTCCCTCATGTCCCCCTGAGACGAGAGATTTCTTTATTGTGTGTCTGGAAAAAAACCTCCGATGACGCAAAAATCATAATTTTGCGTCATCTGAGGCTTTTTTGGCCAGAGGCTAGAGACTACAGCCAGTAGGAGCTAGTTCCACATGTTTTCAACCCGCCCATAGGGGGTGGGATCTCACGATAAAACGGCGTCTTTTCAGTTTCGAGTCAACTAGTAGCTTAGTTGTATCATTTCTTCAGATACTGCCCTCTGTAACCGGTAGGCGTGGCTTGGGAGTGGCCTCGCAGGGCAGCGAAGCAAGTGCATTCTGGGAGTTGTCTTTTATCCACATGAGCCAAAAAACATTTTCTGGCTTTTCTCAGTCTAGAAGGCACCAACTTCTAAAATAATTTCACATTTCTACTACATACAGTGGGGAGAACAATTATTTGATATACTGCCGATTTTGCAGGTTTTCCCACTTACAAAGCATGTAGAAGTCTGTAATTTTTATCATAGGTACCATCCTTCAGGTTTCGGGGCTGTCGCTGGGCAATACGGACTTTCAGCTCCCTACAAAGATTTTCTATTGGGTTCAGGTCTGGAGACTGGCTAGGCCACTCCAGGACCTTGAGATGCTTCTTACGGAGCCACTCCTTAGTTGCCCTGGCTGTGTGTTTCGGGTCGTTGTCATGCTGGAAGACCCAGCCACGACCCATCTTCAATGCTCTTACTGAGGGAAGGAGGTTGTTGGCCAAGATCTCGCGATACATGGCCCCATCCATCCTCCCCTCAATATGGTGCAGTCGTCCTGTCCCCTTTGCAGAAAAGCATCCCCAAAGAATGATGTTTCCACCTCCATGCTTCACGATTGGGATGGTGTTCTTGGGGTTGTACTCATCCTTCTTCTTCCTCCAAACACGGCGAGTGGAGTTTAGACCAAAAAGCTCTATTTTTGTCTCATCAGACCACATGACCTTCTCCCATTCCTCATCTGGATCATCCAGATGGTCATTGGCAAACTTCAGACGGGCCTGGACATGCGCTAGCTTGAGCAGGGGGACCTTGTGTGCGCTGCAGGATTTTAATCCATGACGGCATAGTGTGTTACTAATGGTTTTCTTTGAGACTGTGGTCCCAGCTCTCTTCAGGTCATTGACCAGGTCCTGCCAATATCAATAGCCAAAACCAATATCCCGGAGTAGGCCTATATGTTACTTCAGTAAATCCAACAGTTCACTGAACTGAGACATGTTGTGCTGAGAGAAGTGATGAGCACGAGCAGCTGATACTGAGCATGCGCGCACTACCGAACGTACAGGTACAGCAGATCTTGGATCACCAGTACAGAACCGAGAACTGTTTATTTCAGACGTGTTCGAACTGAGAATCGATGAGCATGCATGCAATTTTTTCAGAAGGACGAAATGCACGTTGCAAGTATTTTGTTGAACATCAATAAGTGTAACAAAATAAAACATGTTAGAAACATGTTTATCACATGGGCTACTGTCTTTTCACTGTATTATTTTAAAGATTGGAAACACAATAAATGGATTGTAAAACTAAACATTTAAAACTAAACATTTATTATTATAAATTTCGATACGGAGAACCGATGAGCTGGAGAGACTGCGCGTGCGTGATAGCACCGTCTCTGAACCGAACTTTCTTTTGATCAACTGATGCTGTGCTGATACATGAGCACGGATGAACCAAGGACTTGAATGAGGGGCCGAATTCGGCGAAATGTAAGTTTATTTAATTACAAATAAAATAAAAATGATGAAGACCAGTTTATTCACTTTAGATCTTTAAGACACGTAAAACATACGCGTTTGCGCATTGCCTTAGGCCTACTACAGGGTTCATTTTCAAAACGTAAATGTAAGAAACTTATTCAAGATGATTATGAAGATGAGTACTATTATTTAACTGAAGTTATAATTACACATGCCTTTATTTGAATGTATATTTATCCGCCGGGATGATAGAATTGACGTCATTACGTGATGACGTAAAAGAACTGGTGAACCGTTTTTTTGAACCGGTTCATTGAAACGAACTGTCCGAAAGAACCAGTTCGTGGAAAAGAACTGGACTTCCCATCACTATTACACAGCTCTCTGGTCTTGGCCATTGTGGAGAGGTTGGTGTCTGTTTGATTGAGTGTGTGGACAGGTGTCTTTTATACAGGTAATGAGTTCAAACAGGTGCAGTTAATACAGGTAATGAGTGGAGAACAGGAGGGCTTCTTAAAGAAAAACGAACAGGTCTGTGAGAGCCGGAATTCTTACTGGTTGGTAGGTGATCAAATACTTATGTCATGCAATAAAATGCAAATTAATTATTTAAAAATCATACAATGTCATTTTCTGGATTTTTGTTTTAGATTACGTCTCTCACAGTTGAAGTGTACCTATGATAAAAATTACAGACCTCTACATGCTTTGTAAGTAGGAAAACCTGCAAAATCGGCAGTGTATCAAATACTTGTTCTCCCCACTGTACATGACCCAATTTAAATATACATTCATCTTTCCAGCGGTGAAATATCCCTTTAACATATGACTAATCAACATAATATCACTAGCATTAATGTTACAGATTAACAGATTGCATCTGACCTTTCTAGCTAGCTAAACTATTGCAATAATGTAATTTCACTATTGCACAGTGTTGCCGCTTGGCAACACAGACATTTGATTGATTTTCCAAAAACTAATTTCATAAAAACTTTTTTGAGGGGTGAAAATGCCATCATAACTTACCTGAGGTGATGTTTCTGATTTTTTTGTGTATGTGATATGGGCTGGTCCTTGTTTGTTACATTGTTGCTTGTTTTAGTTTGCTTTCAGCAACTACCGACAAGAGACGGCAGTCTGTCAGAAATCGCGCCACAGAAAAAAACTGCATGTCATGTGACTTAACCAAAGCACATCATTGGCTAAGGTCTTCTCGTTCCAACAAAAAAAAAAAACACGAGAATGTTTTCTTAAAGAGACAGTGGCAAGGAAATGAACACAAAGAGTATGTTGCCATATGGCCACACCATGCGGTAGAAGGAGTGTGCTCCATAACAATGCCAAAATTCATTTTAGATTTAAGATAGAAGATAAAAGCATTCAAAACTTCCACCAAAATGGATCAACAATTCTGATGACATCACTCTGCACTCAGGGCTGCCAACTTTTGAGTTTACCCTGGAGTGAGCCATTACACGGCTTTAATGTAAATGTAGATAAATGTAACGTTATGTGGCATTGTTCTCTGTTTTATTGACCTCTTTCTGTGGTTGAAAAACACTGATTCGATAAGTTGCACTGTATCTTTCACCATACCTATTGTTTATTCGTCTTTATTTACTATTAACTAGTAGTAAAGAGAGGTGATCTTTTCACGTGCCGCTTGAACTGAGGCGCTACAGCAATCTGTTACATTTAAAAGTGGTATTTATTGTTTTGAGAGTTGAGAATTAGTTTCATATCAAAAGTAACCTGCTCTGTCTTGTCTGTTGGTGTAAGTGTCCTCTTTGCTTCGCGATTTATCTCTGCATGAGAAAATGGATGTGTGGCGTGAGAGCGTGTGAAAAGTGTCAATTGCGTGAGTCTCACGCTGAATGAGTGAGAGTTGGCAGCTCTGCTGCACTTCAACTTCACTTCAGTCAGATTTTCTGTCCAATCATATGCTAGAATCTGAAGCATCCCGTCCCCTGCACTATAAATACGTAGATTCTGAAGCTGTGGCTGAAATCAGTCACTTGTTCACAGTTATTTTATATATGGTGAACACAAAACGTATCGGACCCATTTGAATTCTACACAGAATGCTGTATTTTAAAGCGATATGGAGGAGATTAGGAGGAGAAACGGCTTGACCGACTCGGCATTAGAAACAGCACCGACGAGTAGAAGAGATAACACCTACATAAATTACACACTTTTCAAACTACACATTCTCAACATAACTATGATTACTTTTTTTTTTTTACCTTTTTGTTCAGACTATGATTACGTTTTGCTTTAGTAACAGTTTCATATTAAATCTAAATCTATTAGACTGTGGCTATCATAAGCTGTCAAATGCGGCTTTACTGAGCTCAACAGCCAAGCTGAGATATAAACCAAACGCTATTGGGTATTTTAAAAAGGGGAGGAGCTACTCAATATGTCCGGCCCTGTCTTCCTGTTTCAGTGGAAATCACGTAAGCACATTGAACAATGCTTCACATTTCAAGGCACTTCAGTGGGCCTTTAAGCTTGGCTCATAAAGTGATTGCGTTTAAGGAGTTATTAAAGTGAGCAGGTGTCGTGATATTTCAGTATTATTTTCAGCATAAAGCATTTTGATTCATTTCATTCTTTTATGGGTTTGTTCTTGTTTGCTGTTTTTCTAGCACGATCTGGCAACAGGAACGAGTCAAGATCCTACCGCTTTCCCTGTAATTTCATCTCAAACGCATGTTAAAATACGTGATTAACAACTAGTTGTTCAGTTCGGATCCGTGCACACAGCATTAGTAAACGTGGTTGTCAGTACCTGCATTTTTTTGGGAGTTGGTTGTAGAATGCGGTTGTCACTCCCCTAAATGACTGAAGTGTGTGTGTACAGAACAGGATTAAGCTCTAAAAGGTGAACTGACAACCGAATTTATAGCTGCAGTGTGTACATGGCCAGAAAGTAGTTCAGAATGTGACTGATCACACATTAGGTTGCCAGTGAACATGACAGGGTGTCATAGTCTGGATTTCATATTCTGCACCTTCTAAGTGCACTTCTTTTCTCATTACGTCTCCCCTAAGCTTTTTTCCTCAGTAAATAAGGTCCCTGGAGGGAGTTTAATCCTTCTGCCTGGCAGATAAGTGGCCCATGGTAACCTCTCCTCAATTTGAATAACGGAATCTCACGGCACCTGGAAAAATGCATTAACCGATTCCAAAACTGGCCGATGGTGCAAGAACATGAGTAATTGAATTTCTAGTGGGTTTTATTTCACCAGTTAGGTGAGGCACTTGTGGTAATCATTTCACTTATATCAATGACATGGAATGTCTACAATGATTCATTCTAGTCCCATTTTTGGATACAGGTCTCGTCACG
This sequence comes from Squalius cephalus, assembly GCF_949319135.1. Taxonomy (NCBI): domain Eukaryota; kingdom Metazoa; phylum Chordata; class Actinopteri; order Cypriniformes; family Leuciscidae; genus Squalius; species Squalius cephalus. The sequence continues at coordinate 41,560,226 of NC_137122.1, read as the reverse complement.
CACAAATGTGAATAAAGCTGTTTTATACCTTAAAGGGCACCTATTATGCAAAATTCACTTTTACATGGTGTTTGAACATAAATGTGTGTTGGCAGTGTGTGTACACAACCACCCTATAATGATAAAAATCCACCCAGTGCTTTTTATAAAAATCTCCATAAATCATAAGCACTGTCTCAGAACAAGCCATTCTCAGATTCGGGGCAATGTGATGTCACTTTGCACAGGCCCCTCCCACGACTGTTGATTGACACTGCAGTTTGAGCATAGACCCGCCCTGAGTGAGCTGGACACAGTCCGCCATTGTTTCGACACTTGAGCAGCTGTAGACAAGAATGTCTCCTAAGCGATTGAGGTGTTTTGTTGTTGGATGTAAGAATGAACATAGCAGTCTTCATTTACTCTCGTTGTTACTCGAGGATGGATCAGTACATCTGTTCATGATCCAGTCTCCGGAGCGACAGGCCTAATGTTACTGATCACGGCAGAAATGAAAGTGAGAGCGCGCACTTTATGACAGCTCATCGAGTCGTTTTACGGATAGCCTATAAAGTTTACCAGTTTATTAAGCACCCACTGAAAAGGTGTGTATATATTTGTTTACTGTTAGTTGTAACCATACCTGTCAACACTCCTGTTTTCCCCAGGACTATTTTACACCCATCTCCCTCCCGCCCCCCTCCCGTTTTGTTATTTTTCCCGTGAAACTCCCGTAATTTGTATGGCCCAAACCTTGTTATATGAATAATCACATCAATATATTATTCCAAGGTTGTCCAGTTGCCAGGTCTTGTATGAAATGCATCCTACTCACTCACACAATCAACACATTCTACAAATTTCAACCCATGAGAGCTCAACCTGGCAACCTACAACCCAGTTGCGCAGTCGATATCTGCGCAGATAGTAGACCCCGAAAGTTGAATAAGCGTCACTGCTAGAAATGGGAGAAGACTCAGTGGTAAATATTTAACGCAGCATCCGTTTTTTCTGTTATCCTTTGGCTGGCATTACATTATATGATGCGCTCTTATTCATGCACGTGCTTTTAAACTATTCAAGCCGAGACAAATTGAGCGCCACAATCGAGTTCTCTTTCGGCTTGAAATTGACCGAACACTAACACACGCAATTATGCCAAAATGTCCATTTTGTCGAGTATCCTCATAAGAGCAGACTGAGCAGTCTTAAATTAGTGAAATAAAGTCTTAAATGAACGCAAAGGGTTGTGAGAGAATGAGGCGCGTGTGAGATGTGTCGTGCACTTTATTTTACTGTCTATGGTCGTGCAGCAGCGGCTGGTCTTAAAGGGACAGCAGCCAATAAAGCTTTCTGTCAGTAAAGTTCACAGAAAAAATCACAGAAAAAAAATGTGTGATTAATCTAGTTAATTTTTGCAATCGATGAAAATTATTAAAAAAGAAACATGAATAAGTCTTATTCATGTTTATTTTTATTTTTATTGAATATTACGTATTTATGTTAATATCTGCACAATTAATGTGTATTTAGCCTGCCTCTGCCATCCCGCTGTGTATGTTCCATGATAATGAAAGGGAGAGAGAGTTTATGGATAACGACTTTAATGCACACTTCTTATTGTGTTTATTCAGCTCTTAAAGTGATTTTCTGGAGTAAAACTACGCTTCATCTTTTGTGTGATGTACAATAAACTTCATTGAACTCATCAGTAGCCTATATTTCGTCTGCTACAGCAAGCTTGTATTAATAGTGGATAAAAGCAGATGACAAATAAGATATAACCGGAATTAAACTAAACTATACCTGTTCTATCTCCATACGGCATATATTCTCTGGCTCTGTGGGCATTATTGCCTGACCCCGGGTCGAAATGAACACCGCTACTGAGAGTTTCTGTTTTTATATTATCAGATGAGCTTGTCCTGGCTGGAGCTCATGAGGCTCCACCCTTTGGGCCAGCAGCAGCAGCTCATTTGCATTTAAAGGGATACACACTAAAACGGCGCGTTTTTCTGAGCCCCAAAAAATGACAATTTAAACATGCTGTAAAAAATGATTTGTTGGGTATTTTGAGCTAAAACTTCACATACACACTCTGGGGACATCAGAGACTTATTCTACATCTTGTGAAAAGGGGCATAATAGGTATTTAAGTGATTGAAATAGCATGTTATTTCAAAAATTCATAATTGAAGAAATCTACTGAATCTATATGCTTTTCACAGCTAATCTCTGGCACGGTGTGATGCAGTCATATTACATACATATTGAGTATGCAATTCCTTAATACCCTGGGGAATCAGAATGACATGGGCTGACTCACTTATTATGGATTTAAAAGCTGTAATCATCTTCATTCAATCCATTCCTGTTCTTCCAGTCTTCCATATGATTAAAGACCCCTGGCTTTTGATCTGCTTCTAATGTGTTTAATCTGGTATCTGAGGTTGAGGGTAATTGCATCGGCAATGAGAGTGAATGATTTGATGGCCATTAGCATTATTATATGGTACTGATCAGGCAATGGGCAAAGAGAAGAGATCTTCAAGTATGATTTATTAATTAGCACTCTACATTTTCATGCTCTCTATGTGGCTTTGCCACTCCTCCGCCTGAACAAGTTCTTGGACGTTTCAGTGTTAAATCGGGGCAAAAGTCAGAATGGTCACTTCATAAAACTTTACAGTTATTGATGTTTATGCCGTTAAACTGATTCTGCATTTTAATATAAGGGGCTCAAAACATCATACAATGTATTTTGGCTTTTGTTTAATTTCTTGCTTTCTTGTGCTTCTGCCCTGATAAAAAGTGTATGTAAGATAATGAATGCACAAATGTAATAGGTATTCCTATATAATAGGTATAACTGAATATTATGTTAATGATGATGATAAATCATCATGCAGAGATTAAGCTGAGCTACTTGTGTGGATGGGTGATGAGTTTTCAGCACAAAGCCTGTCTGACACTGTCAGATTAATCATAAATCCAATTGATCACTAAAAAGGTGTCAACAACAACACTGACAAAAAACAAAAAAAAATAGAAAAAAATGTATCACATAACTGAATCCTCATCAGCTTAACACACACTGACCTTCCTTCACTCCCCTGAAAATGTCTGTAGGATTAAATTGAATCCAATACTGAACTTTCTGTTTACGTCTGTCTATTGAAGACATTATGTCAGAGTGAGACAACATATGACTTTGAACCTGATAGCCCCGATCTTGGATTTAGCTGTTGATCACAATTTTTTACAATGTCCTTGAGAATGAATGAATAAACATTTTCTTTTGGAAAACAAAGAGCTTTTTCTTACATTAATAATAGTATTTATTTATTTGATTAAGTAAGGTAAAGATTTTTACACTTTTTTTTATCTCATAGTTTATTTGGGTATTAATTTACTGATGTTAACTCATGCTGTAATATTTACCATAAATATAAAATATTATAATGAAAGTCAATTTAATTACATGTGAAAGCAAAAGACAAAGTGACATTTCATGTTTTATTCCTTTAGCAGGATATCCTTTAATCTTGGTGTATGTTCACTGACCAATAACTCCTGCTGTTCTACAGTAGATTTCGTGACAAAACTTTTAATAGTCTGAGATTAGAAAAACATTTCAGAGAGAGGGTCCTTTAAAAATAGGAGGCTGTCCAAGAGCTGCTTATTTCACTGTATTCCATGGGGAATGTGGTTATCTAATGGTGCCTTTACCAAGTTCTTCAAAACTCATTGAGAGTTAAGTAAATCCAGACAGATGTTTCCAAAGCTGTTGGCGCACAATCATTCCCCGCCAATCCACTGCGCAACACATTCACACTGCTTTACACACGGCCTTGAAGTTTCCCCACAGTGCAAAAACACTCTCTCACATAATTGTAATATAGCCTACTGTATAATTTAATTTGTGATCTTATTAATGAATGCTAATTGCTGTTAATTGACAGATATTATCAAAATCAGGAGGTTTTCTTGGTTAACTTAATATAATGCACTTTTCAACTATAGGTTACTTGACATTCGTTTACACAGTTTAGGAATAAATGTCAAACTACTTTAACCTGCTGTAGACAGACAAATATGGGAATATTTTATCAAAGTTTAAGACGTATACAGCCTAAAACACAGAGTTACATACACACAAATAAACAAAACAATAAAAACCATCGCGTCACTGAATACCGTTAGGATTCGCTTTAAACTTTAAAATGTAACTCTTACCTCCTCCATGGATATTCTCTTCACACGAATACCAGATGCCCGTGTGAAAATGCCTAAAGAGAAAGCGATCGTCACCCGTTTCCCAACTATAGTGAACTTTAGTCGGGTCTGTCTCGTTCACCCCATAGTCAATACAATTATGCCGTCTTTCCTTACTGCAGTTGGGTTTGGGGACTCTCTGAGTCCCTTCGCACCAGTAGGTCGTGATGAACGCCGTCGTTGAGAATAAGAGTGCCAGAAGATTTAACCCCACAGACAGCAGAGCACGGCATTTTCGAGTGGTCTTCATAGTCCTATACGAAGTGGCTCACACACTTGAAAGAGCTTCAACCCGGGCTGAAAAAGCTTGATTTGTGTGAGGAAAGCGCAGCGGTTGCGCTCACCTCACCTCACCGGCCCGAAATGACAGTGACAGGTTCGATCTTCACACATATAAAATGAGCGTCACTCCTCTGATGCTCGCAGGTGGATCCATTCGTATGGAGACAGACGTGACTCAAGTAAGAAAGATCTCCGAGGCATCTTTGAGGCAGACACTTACGCTGCCAACTGTTGTGATCTCTCTCTCTCTCTCTCTCTCTCTCTCTCTCTCTCTCTCTCTCTCTCTGCGCGCGTCATCCTCTCCCCTATTAATTTTCTTTTTCTTTTGGTTACTAAAGGGTTCATCAACCTATTTTGTAAGGCTTATGGATCAGTGACGACGTGTCCAAATTGTAAATGGGGGGGGGGGGGTATGTGTGTGTGTGTGTGTGTAAAAATGTAGGCTACTAATGTATAAAAAATGTTGTGTATATTTATTTCGTTCTATACACTTTAAATGCATACCAAAATTCCAAAATGCATAGAACTATTCTAACTACAAAAACAGACGATTTTTGAAATCTGTACTTTTTATCATCTGTAATTGACTCGTAATTATAGCCACGTAAATCATTCAATATTTTTTTTAGCCAGACTTAATGGCTATTTACCCTATAATAGCTTTAAATCCATGAATTCTTAACAGAATAATTGTGTATAGAGCCAAAAACAGCTTTTTTTATTTAAACACAGACCTCTGTCTCAGAAAGACCACTCACAATGAGAATGCATCACATATAATTTTATAGTACCTCCTTAATCAATACAATGGTGTATCAGTTGCACTCTGCTAAAGGATGAAATATCTCTCAGGGATCAGGCTTGTTGTATTGTAAACATTATGTCTTAGCAATATTTTGTAGTCTACACAACAGGAATCATATTTCATATCTGGAAATAAACTTGTCATAACTGTGACTCTTTATATGGGTGCTTTGCATTTATAGACTGAGATGTCATGGTCATAATAAAAAATAGGCTATAATTTAAAGCATACAAACTTTCATCATGTCAAGCATGTTGTGTGTGTGTGTGTGTGTGTGTGTGTGTGTGTGTGTATGTGTGTGTGTGTGTGTGTGTGTGTGTATGTGTGCGTGTGTGTGTGTGTGTGTGTGTGTGTGTGTGTGTGTGTGTGTGTGTGTGTGTGAGATTAAGAGGGCTAGAACTTCTGATATGGTCATCATCTTCATTAGGGTGGAGAGTGTGGCCCAGCTGTCAGTTAATGTTTTCTTCGTGGCAGGAGGTTACAAAGCCTGCCCCTGTTGTGTTGTGCAGTCAACTTGACATTCATGAAAGAATTCTCATCGTCATGAAATACCATTCCCACCCCACACACATTTAGCAGAAGGCTTGAAATCCATATTTCTGTCATCTTATACCCTAGCGCCCCTTAATCGTTGGAATACAACAATAAATGATGTGTGTCTGTCTTGAGATATCTGAGCACAAAAAAACTTTAACATATTTATCCCTGTGCTGAGATGAGATGGGAAACAACAAAGGAGACCTTCTTTATAAGCCATAGCAAATTGAGCTTAACACGCTGACAAACAGGCAGGTGGTATAGCTTTACTTCTCCGGCTGTCATTTCAAATTAAATTTTGCTCAGTCATGCCTTCAGATCCCACTAAAACACACTCGACAAACAAGATCTGCAGCAGCAAGGGATGCTCTGCGTGCTCATCGAACACTTGATACAATGTGACATTGACATCCACCATTCTGACCATGGAGCTTGTCAACCAGATTTGACCTCTTTTCAGAACCATTTTGGTGTTGTCGGCTTAATAAAAACAGACTGCGTCTTGTTCTGTGTATTCATTCAAACCCCTCCCTTTTGGTTCTGAGGTTTGCTGAGTTAATTTTGCCGCAAACCATACTGTCTGGACGGCAATATTATGTAAGACCATGTCACTGCCAGTCTCTTCCATTGCGCCTCAATTTGTGCACAACGGCCAATGAAATGCTGTTTGCTGTGAAAGTAATCTAGGAATCTATTCCACAGTCAGGAGTCATTTTCGAAATACCACTTCCATCAAATTTGTATTGCATAAACTGGAAAAGTCCATTATTTTGAGAGGTTAATGATATTTATGCAAATTGGAATGTGATGGAGTTGGACAAAAGGATGATAACCAGGGTTATGTGTAGAGGCCTGGTCATTCCAGTTTCAATAAAGAAACTTGTACAAGAGCTGACCAGATTGGGCTCTTGGTTAAGGCAGCCTAAAGTCATGTTTTTGCAGGCATTTCTGGTATATGTTATGGTTTCCTCCAATATTTTTTCAGAAGTTTAGCAAGCAGACACAGCCAGACCTGTTTAAGTCAGTTTAAATCTTAATTGTGCTACATTATGCAGTCTCTGTGTGCTATATATTCAGTTTATTAATAGGTGGGGAAGACTAATTCATATTCTGTTCAGACAAATGCAGACGGTCTCCCCAGGTAGTTCCAAGAATTGCTGTGATTAACCTAACAGCATGATCTTTTCCTCCTCTCATCTCCTCATTCCTGACCATTAATGCATTAACGACTCTTGAACTCAGACACAAACTGTTAAGTTCACTCTGTGAGTCTCTATTGATTTCTAAGATACCTTGGATCTGGTATATTACATGGTTGTTATGATGTTAGCAGAGGTCTATGATACTTATGATACAGTTTTTATCATGTAGTTTTTCCACTGAGGTCCTATTTTGTGCCAATAACAGTCATATTTGAGTTTTTCTTGAACATTTTTCATACTCTTCCTGAAATAAACAGTTATTTTTTTGCAAAACACTTTGTTCTTGACTGTTGGTTTGCTGTTAATATATATGTATATATGGGTCTCCACACCGGAGACCCGGGGTTCGATATATATATATATATATATATACATACAGTATATATATACATGTATATGTACATGTATACATACACTCACCTAAAGGATTATTAGGAACACCTGCTCAATTTCTCATTAATTGCCACGTTTAAATGCCACGGCCTACCTGAGCATTGTTTCTGACCATGTCCATCCCTTTATGACCACCATGTACCCATCCTCTGATGGCTACTTCCAGCAGGATAATGCACCATGTCACAAAGCTCGAATCATTTCAAATTGGTTTCTTGAACATGACAATGAGTTCACTGTACTAAAATGGCCCCCACAGTCACCAGATCTCAACCCAATAGAGCATCTTTGGGATGTGGTGGAACGGGAGCTTCGTGCCCTGGATGTGCATCCCACAAATCTCCATAAACTGCAAGATGCTATCCTATCAATATGGGCCAACATTTCTAAAGAATGCTTTCAGCACCTTGTTGAATCAATGCCACGTAGAATTAAGGCAGTTCTGAAGGCGAAAGGGGGTCAAACACAGTATTAGTATGGTGTTCCTAATAATCCTTTTCACGAGTTCACATGTTAATGAAATCTGATGAAAAATTATAATGCGTATTTGACTTGCTGTCCGGGGGGGGGGGCTCCGAGCTCGGAATTCGGCCCGACCCCAGAGTACTCCCCCCTATGAATGTATAGACCATAGGTATCTATGAGTAGACCCTGCCGAGTGTGAGGTGATGGGGTGGTGGTGGTATGCTGAGAATTTTGTCATGAGACAGGAGGTAAGGGAAGGCTTTATTTATACTGGCTTCTTCTTGTGCTGATTGGATGATTACCTGAACATGCTCCTCCCGAACTTTGTTACATAAAACTTCATTAGGTGAGTGTATATATATATATATATATATATATATATCGAACCCGGGTCTCCGACGTGGGAGGCAGGGACAAGGAGGCTACATACCACAGCCTCTGGTATCAGTCGCTAGAGCGCCTCTTGAGATCAGGGGAGTGAGGTTTACCTGCACAGCTCTTAGCTGGCCTCCATTACACTCACCCTCCCTAAACCTCACTCCCATCCGGGTCATGGCACCAATGCAACCCCTCAGGTCCTACTCGCCCCTCTCTGTGCGGGCTTCAAACCCTGGTCTCCAGCGTGGGAGGCAGGCGCTCTAACAAGGAGACTAAAGAATGCAGCTCTTACATATATAGAGCTCTTACATATATATAAAATTATATATAAAAAAATGTCATACTTAAAATCTGCAGGTGACTGTCTTTATGACTGAGTCATTGCCTCAATTATTCAACTGATTCATTCAAAATACAGTTTGGAATTGTTTTGGCTGAGCAAAACACATTACTGAGAATATTTTATACAAGTTACTCGATATGAACTTGTTATCAGTGGTGTTACATATATTAATATAAACGTATTTTATTTATGATGGAAAAGCAAAATCACTTTATAGTTGTTTCTTACACTAAAGCCTGCATTACATTAAGAAAGATTATTGAACCGATCTGCACTGAAATGTGTCATAATACTGTTAAGATTTAAAACTCTAATTTTGAACTCTTCTGATGTTTATGAATAGATAGTCTATCCTGCATTCATATTTCGATGCAATCTGGTGCACCAGAGTTGTCATTTTTGTAGCTTAGTTTCAATAAATATCAAATTCATCAGATCAAGAAAATTTGTATTTGAATCGTTTCGACCATGACTGGACTGGAGATCTGGTTAGTGACCTGGACAGTTTTTAAACTGCCATGGAAACATCTGTTGGCTCATCTATCTCATAACATCTGTAGGAGCAGAGAAAAAAGTACTGACATATGTGTCATCTTTACACCTTTACAGATGCCTAAAGTCAGCAGCTCAAATTCATGTCATCACTGGGGCCAGTTGCATAAACATAGCCATTATGTTAAGTCTGTGTCTTAAAAACTAGTATGAACAACTAGGAGTTAGTTATCATCAGTCTTACTTTTCAGTATCAAAAGTGCTTCCTTCCTCCTGTGCCTGGTGTTGATTAAATTTTTACATCCTGTTATTAGAACAGTTTATTCTGACTTGAACTTAAGTAAAGAATTGAATTAAAAAAGAAAGAAAAAAGGAAAATGTCTCGGTCTGAATATCATCCATATGGTGGAAGAGATCAGACTATGACATTATCTAAGAACCAATCTACCACCACAGATGGACCAGAAATCTGTATAGTCTCAGAGATGAAGACTGTAAACAAACATTGTTCACCCCTCATATTTCTTTTTTAAAGCATCTGTGAATGTCAACTGTTATGAGCGTGATGACTCAGCTTCATAAACACTTCATATGGGGATCTTATTGGATTCACAGATGAATGTGCATAAATTTCATCCCTTGTGATGTTTCAGGTGCACATGCTGTTCTTCATGTTTTTTTCTTTAATTAAAATCTTTTGAAGGTTCGCCTTACAAAAGTTCCTCTGAAGGCTTGTGCGCTCACTCGTTTCCACAGTTCCTCCCTGACTTGTCTGATGCCCTTGCCTCGGCCATTCTCTGAACCTCTATTTCACAGATGGTACAGCACACAGCAAGAGTGATCTTCTGTTGGGCCGTGTTCATTTCTGATTTAGGAAGAGAGGGAGCAAACCAAACAAGCTCGGTGGCATCCATCAGCGCTGTGGCCTGAGAGTGGAAAGGTGGCGTAAATCTGAAGCCTCTCTATGGCAAGCGAAACAAGGCTATTACAGTATACCTCTCTGATGGATGCATGCACTTCACATTGGGAATTTTTTTTTTTTTTTTTTTTTTTTTTTTTGCCAAGAACAGGCATATGGAAGATTTTTTTTTTTCACTACCATCTATGCTGATTAATCTGGGGGATTTATATTATGTAACACATTCTGTTGATTTTCCAATTGGAACATGTGGTTGCGTTCATTAATAAAACAAAAGCCGCAGCATTAAATATGTAATATTTTGGTACCTGAATCTTTTGAGAATTCAGGAAGCCCCTCTGTATTTTTCATTCAATTAATGCATTTATTTATTAGAGCAACCTTACCAGGAGTGTCTTATAAAATATACTTCTGTCACCTATTACTTTAAAATTTTACTTTGTAATCAATGTGTCAAGGATATCAACCCAAATCCTGGTCTGGAATAATGTAGGCCTATTAGATATCTCTCTCACTCTGAATCCCACATGCGCCGGCTTTACTTTGCCATATTTTATTCATTCTTTTGTCAGGTTGTGTGAGAGTGTGCTTGCCTTCTATCTTGTTTCTGTGTGTTTGGTTATAAAAGTTAGAAACCCACATCTGTTTTGCTTTCCACGGGTTACGTCTGTGTTGTGGGGCTAACTTCAAAGAACATTCTCTTTTAAAAAAGAACTTATATTCTTTCACAGAAAGCACCGGTGATATCTTGTCAGCTTGTCAATTCCAATTATAGTTTTCTCTCCCCAGCTGAGGCTTTGGAGCAGAAATCTTTACGAGCCATCAGATGCCTCCGCTGACTTTTTGAACAGACCCCTCTTGCCAGACTGGGGGAATGAGAAAGGGATTGTAAAAAGACTGATAGATGGCCGTCGAGCCAGAGTACGGACGTGTGTCTCAGTCTTACATGCCGCCTGCTATCCTGAAGCGTTCTGTCTGTGGCGGCGGCGGGAAATATGACACACCAAAGGACTGTGAAGGATCAATATTTAATCTTTAATGTGCTTCTCCTAAAAACCTGCGACTGAAAACTTTGTTTACAATATATTATCCAACTTAAAGGGTCCTTGTTCCACCTGGGTATTGACAATGTCGGGTACACAAATCATGCTGAGCTTTTATAGCGGTGTTGGGAATAAGCGAGCTGAATAGAGAAGAGCAGATGCAGAGTGCCAGAGAGAAGAAGACAGTACAAACAGGTTAATGGCCATTATTAATGACAAGAGAGTGATTAATGGCCAACGGAAACTGCATTAATGAGCTGCCACTATCTTATTATGTTCCCCAAGAGAGTGTGCACTGTTTTTTTATTATATTTAAATTGCTATATTTATTAATATAATACATTACTATATATATATACAGTATGTATATATATATATATATATATATATATATATATATTGCCTACTCTCTTGATCTCCAAAGAAGCATAAGAACCCTTCAGTCATAAATGTGATTGAAGTACCTTAAAGGCCCACTGAAGTGCCTTGGAATGTGCAGCTTATATGATGCGCTGACATAATTTCCACTGAAACAGGAAGCTAAAGGCTGATTTATACTTCTGCGTCGGACCTACGCCGGAGCCTCTACGCTGTAGGCAACACGTTAGTTTTCATTTATACTTCTGCGTCATTGTCCGCGTTGACGCACAATTACACATGCAGAGGGAGCGTGTATAACCCGAGGGAGGGGTTCTAGCAGACCAATCACAGCGCTTGCGTCCACATAGAATTGATGCGTTGTTACATTTTTGGAGAGGTGCACGTCAGGATACGCCGAAGGGTACGCGTGTTACACACAGCCTAGGACGTAGCTATGGTGTGAGTTCGATGCAGAAGTATAAATTGGGCTTAAGGCGGGACATATTGAATGGCCCCTCCCCCTTTTCAAATAGCCAATAGCGTTTAGTTTACCTCACAGACTGCAAATCGTACTTTGACAGCACCATGGAAGTGAATCCGAGCGCTGATGATATAGTTGAGGTGTAAATAAATTCTAGCTATTTCATTCTTAACCAAGGTACAGTTGGGTTTAATTTGTCATTTAATAAGATCTACTAATATATATTGTTAGTGCTGAGAATTTTCACGTGAATAAATTTAATTTAGCTTTTTTACTTTAATGGTCTAGAGCTTTAGAGTGGTAGAGCTTTTGCCAAGCGTGTCAGAGGTTCAGGGTTCTAATCGTCACTCGTATAGTTTTTTTTTCCCTCATCAAAACCGAATGTGTTTATTAGTGGTTGTATATCAAGCAGGGACACTTTGTGTGCATTTTGTTTTGTGATTTCGCCGGAACGAATAGAGAGTCTCCACAACTAGGCCTTCTTTAAGCGATAGATTGAAGTGCGCATCCGTGTGAAGACTGTGCGCGAGCCTCAAAAGAACACTGTATCCGAGCCACTGATAGCAGCGAGAACAAGCGCTAAGCTTGATTTAAAAAACAAAACAAAAAAAAAACATTTCAGTGCTAGAACACTTCTTATTACGTAACAAACGAACGAAATTAATGCCCAGCTAGTTAACTGGGGAAGATTTATTTATTTGTATTAGGTACATCTGTGACAAAATGACTAAATGACTAAATGTTTCAAAATGTGGTCGGGACAATATTGACCCATGGCAAAAACCCATATTGCTCTGTGACGTGTCAACAGTCGCTTTGGCCAGGTGCAGAGCATGTGAGGATGTATTGCATAGGCCTTTTTCAATCTTTTTTTTTTTCTTAACAAACAATATACTGAATCCTGGCCCATATGCTGCTCCCACTGGATGAGCATAATGGTGATTCATTCTAATGGGCATCGCTTGAATTCAGTGCTCCATAAGTGTTTGACTTGGCCAGTGCCTTTAATTAGAGTATTTAGCTCTGGAAAGAGCATAGTTTGACCTCTTTCCTTGTTATTTTAACTTGGTCATCCACTGAGACAAATGAATCAAATTACGATTTGATTGAAGACCACAGAAATGGGCCCAGCTTTGTTGCTTGCAACAAAATGACACAATAGAATCTTTAAAGGTCCCCTATTATGCCCATACATGCCAAACCTCCCGATTTTTCCGGGAGACTCCCGAATTTCAAAGCCCCTCCCGAAAATCTCCCGGACCGACCTTTCTCCCGAATTTCTCCCGATTTCCACCCGGACAACAATATTGCTACACCATCCGTCACTGGACGCCGTTTCAGACCGAACAATAATAAAGGTTACACCTCGAAGTCAAGCGCGGCAATCAGAACGGAAGTTGTTATTGTACAAATTAGGGTCTAACCTCCTGAGGAGAGGCCTTAAGGAATTGAATTTGTCAAATAAATGAATTACATTTTTCTTTGCGTTTGTGTGTGTGATATATATGACGACACCATATATAGTTAGGGTCTAACTCTCAGTAACGGTGTTCATTTCGAGAAGGAGTCGGACAATAATGCCTACAGAGTCAGAGTGCTGTATAGAGATGGAACAGGTATAGTTTAGTAGTTTAATTACGGTTATAACGTATTTGTCATTTGCCTGTATGTATCCATTATTAGCCTACAAGTCTGCTGTTTCGGACCAGGTCCGAATGATGATCAAACATATACTGATGAGTTTAATAAAGTTTATTGTACATAACACCAAAGATGAAGCGTCAGTTTTACTTCAGAAAATCACCGTAAGAACTGAGTAAACACAGTAAGTTATAAGAAGTGCGTAAGTACATAAAGTAATTTCGGTAGAGTTGAGGGAGCATTTTCTTTAAAAACAAAATAATTCCACCTCGTCTTCAGCGGCTGCCTCAGATTTCGGGAGTAAATATCTATGTGGATTAATACATCCAGCCACACAACACCTTGGGAGACGCTTGGGAGACATTGTCATCAGTGCAGCAGCTGTGAACTCGATCAGGGCGGGTCCATGTTGAAACGGCAGTGTCTGTCAACACTTGTGGGCGGGGCCTGTGCTTAGTGACGTCACTAAAACAGCATTCTGAAAACAGGTCGGTGGGAGACACTGCTGATGATTTATGGGGATTAATAAAAAATGAGTGAGTGGATTTTTATCACTATTGGGTGGTTGTATACACACACTGCCAACACACATTTATGTCCAAACAGCATGCAAAAGTGAATTTTGCATAATAGGGGACCTTTAATTCAAAACACTGCTGATCCAATTATTCTTCCCATCAACTTGGTTTTTACTAAATTTCAATCCCCTTAACATATGTCTCAAACTCAATAAGCATTATTAAAATGTCAAAAAGTAAAATGACCTAAAAGTTGAAGTCAACTTGTTTATTGAAATCAAGAAATTGTAACCAAATCAAACCACAATAAATTACATCAACACATACAGCATCTAGTTTTTAGGGTGCAGAATTCAACATTTATTCATGAAAACTTGTTTCAAAATAACATTTGTATCCTTTTAGTTAATGTAAGTTTTATTGAAACGTAAATATACTGCATTATTGTAACATGTATGTTCTGTGTTTCCACCTTCATTGTGGTTTTGGTTCAGTCCCTGTGACCTAGATTCCAACCTGGTAAAGCAAAACTTGTAAATTTCTACACTTTTTATTTGTTCTTTTCCCATATATTTGGAACATTCCTCCAGTATTTATTGAAAAACTTATTTTCTGCCAAAAATATAACATTCTGTATTAATGATCTCTTTACATTTTCAGTGCAACTCATCGGGGATCCCCTAATATTCTCCAACGGAGCCTCAAACAGTCTTTTATGTTGTGAGTACTGTTGTAGTGATATATATTGTAATCTGAGGATTGTAGTTTATCCTTGTTTCCTTGGACGTAACACATTTTTTTCCTGTTTAATGTGCATGTGAGCCCTAATCCTTCGGTCCAATAAAGTGACTGTTTAAAGCAACATGTTCTGCACTGGTCAAACACTTATGAGATTTGATTCCTATGGGTTTACCACAGACTTAGTGTGTTGCCGTCCTCTGTAATCTTCTGCTCAACAGCAAGGCTTGTGCCCATTAACCACAGTGCTTTTGATGTGTATGTATGTATGTATGTATGTATGTATATATATATATATATATATATATATATATGTATATATGTATGTATGTAATTCAGGGCTCGCAAAATTTCAAAATTGCTGGTAGCCCTTCGGGCAGGCACTCTTCAGATTTTGGTAGCCCGAAATGAATTTTACTAGCCCATATAAAAAGACTACAATTTTTAATGTAGAATATTGGTTAGGAGTCAAAACAATGAATCAAAAACTTTTTGAAAACACAAATATCAACAAATATGCATCTGGTTCTAACTGAACTGATATTTGTGTCACAGATTTGTCTGTGTCTGTGGCTCAGCCCCCAATGAGGGTATGATAAAAAAAAAAGAAGTAACTCTTTAGTTTAGGGTCTAATACTCACTATTAACTTGTTTCATTAACATGCAGATGGCAGGGTTTTTTCATCACTGAGGTCCTGAATGTGAGATATGCTAGTTAGGGGGGTTCGGGGGCACCCCCAAGAAATTTTTTATTTCTCTGATCTACATATGTGCATTTTAAGATGTTTTGAAGGCCAAAAAAATTGGATAACAATAGCTTTAAAACCATGTGGGCAGCTGATTATTTTTCTCTCCTCAGCATCACACTCCTATTCTCTTTGTTTTTCTCTTGCTCTGTCTCTTCCCCTCCTAAAGCTGAGCTTTGACTGATATAGGTTTTTTATTTTTGTCTGTCAGTGAAGAAAGTAAACAAAGGGTCAACTGATAGGTTGATTTATGAATCATTTTCTCAGATGCATTAATTTACTGAGAGTTACTAGGGAAGCTAGGTAGCCTAACTAAGTTTATTAAATTCATTCACAAAATGTACACATTCATTATTGATCTTATTCCTAATACAGGGCCGTAGACAGGGCTTTATAATCAAAGAGGTCCTACATTTAAGGTTATTAGGGGGTTCAAATTTTTTATTTCTCTGATATGTCCATTTCAAGACGTTTGAAGGCCAAAAAAGGATAAGAAATAGCTTTAAAACCATGTCAGCAGGCAGTAGATGATACCTGCTCTCACTTCTTATCCATCACTCTTTCTATTTCTCTCAGTATCCTCATCTTGCCCTGTCTCTTCCCCACCTAAACCTGAACTTTTTTAATTTACTGAAGGCTACAAATTGTATATTAATTCTCAACATGTACACATTCATTATTAATCTTGTGCTTATATGATGAAAACGGCTTTGTTAATGCTAATGTCCCCTCACAATGACAGTATTATTAGTCACATTAGGCCTATTTTCAGTTCAAAATGGCGAAATTCCACAAAAGTATATTCATTTGCCTGATTATTTTTGTCATTCGTTTCACATTTATGACCTAAAAAAGCTGTCAAATATGAAATGTTTAGTTTAGCTTCTTACATCTTATCTCGCACTTGACCGTAAACTGAGTCGCTCTGCTCAAATTCGCGCTCAGCAGCTTCTTGTGAACATGAAGCCCGCCTACTTTGATTTGATTGGTCATCTCAAATATTCTGACATTGACGAGCACCACAGACCAATGAGTGACAGACCAATGAGACTCAGATGAACACACCCACACTCACACACACCCTGTCCTCTCTGTTTCTGACGTGCGCTCTGCTCGGTGCTGCTGCGGATTGAAGATGAAGAACGCGCTGAATCTGATTATAACAAGACTGTTCGTGAACACTATGATAGCCCGTCGGGCAGGCCGGTAATGCATTTTGGTAGCCCGACTGGAAAACACAATAGCACTGGGACGTCGGGCAGGCGATTTTGCGAGCCCTGTAATTATATATGTGTGTGTGTGTGTGTATATATATATATATATATATATACACACTCACCTAAAGGATTATTAGGAACACCTGTTCAATTTCTCATTAATGCAATTATCTAATCAACCAATCACATGGCAGTTGCTTCAATGCATTTAGGGGTGTGGTCCTGGTCAAGACAATCTCCTGAACTCCAAACTGAATGTCAGAATGGGAAAGAAAGGTGATTTAAGCAATTTTGAGCGTGACATGGTTGTTGGTGCCAGACGGGCCGGTCTGAGTATTTCACAATCTGCTCAGTTACTGGGATTTTCACACACAACCATTTCTAGGGTTTACAAAGAATGGTGTGAAAAGGGAAAAACATCCAGTATGCGGCAGTCCTGTGGGCGAAAATGCCTTGTTGATGCTAGAGGTCAGAGGAGAATGGGCCGACTGATTCAAGCTGATAGAAGAGCAACTTTGACTGAAATAACCACTCGTTACAACCGAGGTATGCAGCAAAGCATTTGTGAAGCCACAACACGCACAACCTTGAGGCGGATGGGCTACAACAGCAGAAGACCCCACCGGGTACTACTCATCTCCACTACAAATAGGAAAAAGAGGCTACAATTTGCACGAGCTCACCAAAATTGGACAGTTGAAGACTGGAAAAATGTTGCCTGGTCTGATGAGTCTCGATTTCTGAAATATATTAAATATATACAAAAATAAATTACATTTTAAAATATATTAAAAAAGAGAACCATTATTTTAAATTGTAATAATATTTCATAATATTACTGTTTTTTTTTGTTTTTTTTTGTTTTTTTTTAACTGCAGGCTTGATGAGCATAAGAGACTTCTTTCAAAAACATTAAAAATAGTAATGTTTCCAAACTTTTGACTGGTACTGTATATATATATATAATGTAGGCTATGTATGTATATATGTATGTGTGTGTATGTATGTTTTACTTTATATATTTGTTTTACTTTAATGAATATAAAAAGTTAATGCCCTGTAATTTCCTTAAAAAATAATGGTTGCCAAGAGATGGGGTCTTTAAATCGTAAACCACACAATTACATTTTATTGTATGTGAATTAAAAAAAGCACATGAAAGTAAACTTCACTAAAGAAAACAAACCACTTCTGTTGGGTGGCTGTTTTATATGCAAAGTATTGAATTTGACTTTTGTACTAGTTGTGTCTCTTGAAACTGTGATGTGGAACTAAGCTCTCTCTCTATATTTTTTTTGTGAAAAAGATTTGTGTATTTAATACAAAGACAAGGCCTGTATCTTATCAAGAGTCAAGCACATTGCCTCTTTGGAACAGATCTGCATGAGGAACAGATGTTAATGTGTTTAAGAGCTGTCAGCATGATGATCCCGTTCAAAGGCCAGTACTTATACCCTCTAAAGCTTGAGTCCCCTCAAGTCAACAGCATGGTTTATGATTTTGGACTTTGGGCAGGAAAAAGAACGTAGAAGCCAAAGTGAATGTTCGGGCTCTAGATGTACAAAAGAGACTGAAAATGAATATTGTGTCATTTAATCAACCTCACGTTGTTCCAAACCAAACTATTTATAGCAGGATCTAAACTCATTTTGTGTTCCATGGAAGAAAGAAATTCATACAGGTTTTAAATGACATAAATGTGAGTAAATTATGGTAAAATTTTCATTTTCGGGTGAAATAAACTTTACACTAATTAGCATTTTTCATTAGCCTACGAAACTCATTTTCTCAACTACTTTTCTTACAAAAACATGAGAAATGGCATGTCTGTCTTCAGCTCAGATGATTGCATGACTTAAAAAAGTTAAAAGTAGGTTACGGAGTTTGTTTTAAAACAAATCAGTAAAAATAAGGGGCTACATTCCCATTTTCAAGTCACAATGAAATCAACATGATTTGTTTATGGAATATTGGAGTGTTTATTATACAAGATTTATCCCTGCACATCTATTTTAAAAATTATTATTATATATTGCCCTTGTGATTTTTAATAACAAAAAAAAAACATTAACTTCCACTTTGCTTACAACATCATCTCCGTACGTTTCTTCTAATTTGTGAGTTTCTTTTTAATCAATGTCACAATATGAAAGAAAAATTATCACAACTTACTTTACACACCGACTTTCTTTTAAAAACAGCTAAAAACCAGTCTAAGGAGCCACATAGAATGCATTTTTGCATTAAAAAATGCAAGAAGCAGGGCAGTGGAATATAAAAAAAGCAGGTCTACATTACAGAGACGTGTTCCAAAACCAGCCAACAGAGTAGTCTGACCAGTAGTCTGTTTTAATGTGTTTTTAAAAAAAAAATGTATTCAGCTGATCACCTGTTCACTGTCTAGCAAAAGTTGTTTTGGCAAAATCTAAAGTTGCTTGTTTCTCCTTGGCTGTTCAGTGTGTAGGACCAGACAGGCCACATTCTGTGTGACAGAGAGAGTGAGGAGGGCATGATTGCAGCTGCCTGTGAAACTGAATGCAGGAAGTTGCAGACACCGGACACATGCTGTGCAGAGTTGCCAGACCTCAAGGCGTTTTCTGAAGTTTAACAGTGTGCACTTCTACCAGATCATCATTTGGAATTCCGATTGAATAAGCAGTTAGGGGACACTGGCAGAGACACCTCAGGTCCCCTCTCCCTGCCCCAGAATGACGTGGGTTGGGACCCGTGTGACGGCATCTGCTGCTCTCCATATGCAGAATGATATTGCTTATTTTGTTATTTTAGGATACGTCTGTATAACAATATATCTTGATGGGATGGGGTTTTCCTGCTATGGGTCGGACCACCTCCAGGTAACCTCAATAGAACAGAAAGGAGATCGTCATTCAACACCTTCTACCGACACTGAGATTTAATGAGACACTTACCTTGGTGCTGGCAAGGCCAGTATAAACAGCAGTGAGTCATTCAAGGAGACCATTTCACACAGAATGTAATTCAGCACACACACATAAATAAATACACACTGCATTGTAAAGTCATCCTGAGCCCCCCTTGGCAGGAAGCATCTGGCTGGCATAGTGTTGCAGGTGGTGGAGTGTGACACTTGCCACCTGGCACTTCTCTGAAGTGGTCCTCACATACTGGCCACCATGCTGCCTCTCAGTATTGACCACCTGCTAGATTGGCTCAACCATGGGACGGTCTCCAACACTATTATTACCGTCGCAGGTATTGTATTGTCATTAACATTCTAATGTCTTGAGAGTGCTTGTCTATGCTGAAGTAGTTTAGCAGTAGTTAGTTGTAGTTGAAGAAGTGGTAGCACATTTTAAATCATGTGCAGGGTGGTAGTTTCAATGGAATCGAGGAAAGTGTTTGTCTTCAAACAGTTTGCACTCTTGAGTTTGTCAATGAGACAAGAGAAGAAAAAAATGCGGACATGACGATAATAAATAATTTTAATTAAAACACGACAACTGCTGACAAAGAAATAGAGTGCAACAGTTGGGATCCAGAAGTAAAAATCCCTTTCATTTTTTCCAGAGGGGAATTCATTTCTATTGATAACTTATGAACCGTTAAAGGGATAGGTCATCCAAAAATCCACAAAAATATATTTTGAAGATTGTTGGTAACCAGACTGTTGAAGGTATTCATTGAATTCCATAGTATTTTTTCTTTTTCTTTTTCCTACAATGGAAGTCACTGGATACCATCAACTGTTTGATTACCAACATTCTATAAATTTCTTCTTTTGTGTTCAACAGAAGAAAGAAACTCATTCAGGTTTGCAAGAACTTGAGGGTGAGGCTGATGTGAATCCCTTTAAAGCCATAGTTACAAGATTGTTAACTGATTGTATATGATTTTGTTGAAGACATCGTCATGCATTATTTACAATTCACTCCCATGAAGCACTGCAGTCACTTTCCCTACACTCTTAAACTAGTAAAACTACCTTAAATATTTGTTTACAATAAATGTAAAATATATTGTTTCTATATATTATCAACATCTGTAATTCTTTAAACAGTTTTATATTTCACCATTGTTTTTAATTTGATTGTCATTCGCAATGATTCTTGGGATTGTAGTTATTTTCCTCATTAAAGTGCTACTCTCTACTAAAAGTACTATTTTCAAATGCTTTTTTTCTTCAAATCAAAGTTTGTGCGATTCACCTCGAACCAAGGATGCTGAAAAAGTGGATGGCATTGTTGCACTCTATATGATTGCTTCAAATAAATCCAATCTTAGTCAATAATGTTAAGGATTATTTTACACTTTCTTGCCAAAGTAAAATGCTATTTCCTTGACTAAAATTAGATTATGAAATATGCCTAATGACTAAATTTAAAAAGTATATATATAAAAATAAATGTTTTGTAAAATATGTATTTTCATCAAAAGACAAAAACTATGACTAAAACAATGTGGAGTGAGATAAGGTAAAATGAGGTGGAAAGGGAACACCTCCCATGGGTCCTACAAACGGTTTCATAGCTCCCAAACAGCAAATGTTGTGCCATGCAGTGAGATCAGATTAGGGGTTTTGTCAACTGACCGGAGGGGATGGATGAGGGGAATAGTGTCTGTATCCTGTGAGGCCTCACCACTGTGTGCCACATGTCTCTTGCCTCTGCCAAGCCTTTGCATGCAAATCCACAATATGGACATAAAATGGAAGGAAGGAGATGTGAGAACATGGGGAATTCTGCTGTGTTTGGGCTGACAGAGGGTTTTTTAAATATAGTATCATATGCAGTCACCACAGGGATAGGATTCAACATGATGTCAGTGCTCAGAGAGTTCATCCAAGAGGGGGAGGTTTATAATAATACTGAAAACGATCATCAAAATAACAATATAAAAAGCGATAGCACTAACAAAAGTATTACATTTGACTTGTACACTATATTCTGAAGCCAAAATGTAAGTGATTGTTTAGCATCTTGGTCAATATATGTCATTCATTCAGTCAATTTAATTAAAAGAACGTGTGGGGTAGACTGTGGTGCTGGTGGATATTGAACAGACATAAGTCGTCCAGTCAGAGACGAAGTACACTTTAATGGATTCTTCTTCGAGTCTGTTGCAATTTCAGATGTCGTTCTGCCAATATCTGGCGGAGGTCACAGCTGATGGGGTCAGTTCAGCCAGGTCCTGGGGGCTGCACTGGGGGCCGTTTTCACACTCCAGTAGGTGGGACATTGTCTTTACTGCTCCGCAGCTACATTTGTCGTCTGTCTGGTGGTTCCATGTTTTCATAAGTGCTTTGCACCTCCCCTGTTCCACTCGTAGTCTGTTGAGGGTCTTCCAGGTTAGCCATTGGAGGTTGTGCCCGCTGGCGAGACATTCAGGCGGGGTGATTCCTCTCTCCATCCAGTCCTGGGCTCGTGTGTTTAGCTGGTTCCATTCATCTTTCCAAATGTTGGTCCTTGCTATTTCTTTGGTTGTCTGGTCAGGTGGGACTGTCAGCAGGAAACTGGCTCTCGATTTCAGCTGGGGTGGGGGTGCTATGTGTCCGTGCGGGGGGTGCCTGGTGTCAAAACTCCTGTGCTCTCCGCTCGTCTTGGGCGACGATGGATCGTCTGATGTGGGGGGGGGGGACAATGCCAGCTAGGGCGTAGAGGCACGGGACTGGCGTTGTCTTTATACATCCTGTGATAATGCGGCAGGTGTTGTTGAGGGCTGTATCAATCAGTTTGGTGTGGTGGGAGCTGGATCCTTTCCAGGTTTGAGAATTGTGGCAGTCTTGGCCTTTCTCCATGCCGGTGGGATTATTTTCTGTGCCATGCATGAGTTCAGAATTTCTAGGAGCCAGGTCTTTGCTTTAGGTCCCAGGTGCTGTATCATTCAAGCTTCAAGTTCTTGTGGATCGAAAGGCTTGGTGAGTGCTCTGGCTGGTTGTGGGTGGTCTGGTACCGCTGTCCGGCGGTATTCTCCTGTGGGTCTGTGCCGGTTTTGACTGCGACCGTTTGCCACCAGCTGTGCCGCAACTGAGGTTGCTGAGACCGTTGTGAGCGTGGGCGGTGTAGTATGGTCTTCGCCCATGCCTTCCTACTGTTGTTGGTCTTGTTGGTGTTTTCTAACAGCTCCTTCCAGGCTTGCCTTTGATCTTCCCCGACTTTGTTCAGCAGGATCTCTCCGAGTTCCATGGTGGTGGGGGAGAAGGGGTCCTCATGGTATGCCCCGTGGTAGGCTTTCAATAAGTCACTAGATGTTTCCGACAGCCCGGAGATGTACTCTGTCTGGCATCCTCTTGGTATATGTCGCCTGGCTGAACTTTTCAATAGGTCTATAAACATGTTGTAGTTGTTGGGGTGTGATGGAATGCTGGAGATGGAGTTTTCAATCTCCTGTTGAAACGACAGCCAGTCTGCCTTCCGCAGATTGAACCTTCTGTGGAAGGGGACGGTTGTGGCTTGGAGAATGGATTGGATGGTTATGGTGATTGGCCGGTGTTGCGTATGGGGTATAGGGTCCAGGACCTCTTTCAAAACTCTCGATGTTAGTTCACTGCTCACACAAACAAGATCTGGGTTATATCCTTGTTTCCATCTGGCACTGTGAAAAGATTTTGGCAGTTTAGCGTCGTGGGTCAGGTGTTTCGACTCAAGCCAGGTTTCGACTTCATCTCCATCTTGATTGTTCACTTCATAACCCCACAGTGTGCTATGGGCATTTAAGTCCCCAATACTGATGTGGTATTTCTTTTTGCATCTGTTTGGCAGTTCAGAGTGGAGGAACGGACTTTGGGGGGGGGGTTTATACACTGATGTGATAGAGATTTTCGGGAGGGCAACTGTGATGGTTTCCATTTACCCTTCGGTGATGTGGGTGCAGACCTTTTCGATCGCAAGGTTTGGTTTGCTGAATACAGCTGGCCCATACTGTCTGTGTCGGATCTCGGCCACCAGCTTCATTCCAGGGATGGCTGGTCGGTGTTTTGCAGGGCCGATGTGGGTTTCCGATGTTAGGCTGCTGCTTGTGCTGGATCCCTGGCTAATCGCCTCTCTATTCTTCTGAGACAAGGCAGAGTGGTTTTTGGGGAGGCTCGCAGGAGAGGCATATTTTTCAATCTAAATAAGGGCGTGGCGTATCTGGCTACTCCATCTACTGTAACTCTAGTAGTCTTGGACTCGAGCAGTGAAATAGCATCTTGATCTTGCTTCGAGCGGGTAATGTGTTTCTCACTGCGGTAAGGGAGCATGTCTAGTTTCCACAATTTCTCAACTTATCTGTACAGGTCAGTATACAAGCCTGAAGTAGCTGTGAAGAGGCACTGCTGGTTGGGAAGGCGATGCTTGATCTCTTGAGTGGGACCTTGCAGGGTCCAACCTAGTCGGGTCTTGATGGCAGCAGGACCATTAGGTGGGCCTAGATGGACTGGTTCTACTGGGGTGATGAGGTGAGGGTAATCCGACCCTATAAGGAGGAGAGGTTGGACGGATTCAACAGGTGGCAACTGTAGACCTTGTAAATAGCTGTATTTACGTTGTAACTCATCTATTAGATAAGTATGCTCGGCTAATCCCAGCATCTGTGCTGTAAAGGCTTGACGAATCCTGAATGTGGTCTTGGGTTGGGACGCTGGCAACACTGTGAATGTCACTGAAGCACCTTGCAGCATGTGGAGGTCTTGTCTGACTGTACGCAGTACGAGCTCTTCTGGTCGACCAGTCAATCCGAGCTGCTGTGCTGCTGAATGAAGGAGGATTGTGCACTCGGACCCGTCATCCAAGAGAGCGTAAGTCTCTAAGCAGTGGCTGCCATTTCTTAAGAGTACTTTACAGGTCTTCAACAAGACTTCAGAGAGCTGCTTTGTGAACACGACCACAGAAACACTGTACCTAGATCGGCCCACTGACAACCGGCGTTGCAAAGGATCGATCATTAACCTCGTGAAGGATGTATAAGTGTCTGCGATTACAAATCTTGCAGAGTGTCTTGAGGTTACATTGTGCGGCTTGATGGGCTCGTCCACAACGCCAACATCTCTTGTGTGATTGTATCCACTGTACTTTCTGATCGCTGTTTAGTCTCTTGAAACTAGCACACCCATTCAGGTAGTGGTCTTGAGCGTCGCAATATGGGAAGAATGTCTTCCTGTCTCTGGGCATAGGGTCAGGAACTTTAACTGGCATGTCACTGCTGTCTTTCTCCATGCCAAGGAAGATACTCGTGGCCTTAAATGGCTGTCTCGTGTCTCTCTGGTGTGCCCTCTTGTGAATGGTTACAGATTTACTTGCTAGAGGACAGAACCTGGTGCTGTCTTCTTGAACTTGCAGCTTGAACTCTAACCATGCTGATAGATCCAGCCTCCATAGTCTCTGAGAAGGGGAATAATGAGTTGCAATATGAGTCTGCAATCAGCAGTGATCCCTCAAACTTCAGGTGATTGACAAGAATCTGGTACTTAAACCTCTCTGTAGCGTCCGCTGGCAGGGTGTTCTCCAAAGCGATGCGCAGCCACGAGAACTCTCTAGGATCTGGCTTAACGAAGTTCGGGATGGTGGGAGCTGGTCCCCTATAGGTACTCTCTTGACTGGGAGGAATACGTAATCTATTTGAGCTGTAGCCACTTCTGCTATCATCAACTCTGTCTTAAGATGTCTGTGGGAAAGACTGGCGCTGTGTGGGTCGGGCGTAATTAGGCTGTGACATCCTCTCCAGCTGCTGAAGCCTCTGTTCTAAGTCATGCAGGCAATCTTGTCTGAATGACTCTGCTGTGGTGTCAATTGGTCTCTGAGGTAGCTTGGATCTAGGCAGAGGGATGGGCCTGGTAATAGTAGTGATATGCGGAGTATGGACACAGGGTTGAGAAATAGGGGAAGATGTACTCTGTGGATGGCGACTGGAATGATCACTCACTGCAAGTAGGCTCAACTGTGCTTTCAGGGCCTCATTCCTCTCCTCCAGTTTCTTTATCTGCTCATAGGAATGACGTTGCACCTCCTCAGTCTCCTTCCGCAACTGCTGGAACTCCACTAAGACTTCTGACGACAGCTCAGGGAGGGGGGAAGTATGTGCTTGCTGTTGTTTGTACTCTCTACTGGGACTTCACTCTATCAGAGGCTGCCATGGCTGCATACTTGCTCTATACTCAGGGGAGGTGGCAGCGAGTTTGGGTCAAGGTTATAATCGTTAACGAAAACTAACGAAAAAACGAAAACTAGGTGGGAAAAAACATTGTCGTTAACTGAAATAAAAATAAAAACGAGGCATTACAAAAAAACGATAACTAACTAAAACTGTAATGTGTGTTTGGCAAAACTAACTAAAATAAAATAAAATTATAGAGTAAATGTCCTTAGTTTTCGTCTTTGTCAAGGTCTTTCATTTTTTAACGCTATTTAAAACACGCAGCGTATTCGTTCAGCTGCATTTCCTTTCCCTGCTCTCCCTCCGTCTCTGTCACTCATGCGTCTCTCACATGCGCGCGCGCACACACACTCACACACACACACACACACACACACACAGCCCCTCCGTGCACACCGTCTCCATGAGAACGAGTCGAGTGTTCGTTCGATGTTGAAAGCAAGTTCGCTAAAGGTTAGTATCTGTATCTCGTGAACACCTTACAATCACACATTAAAAAGTGGTATCAAAATATTTTAAATTCTGAATATAATTTTGTCAGTGTGTTAATGTCGACCCGAGAAGCGATTGCGCCTTTTTTTAGAAAGTTAACTAGTCGCAAGTTTGAGGTAAAATGCACTTTTTGGTTGTGGTTGTCGATGTCAAAACACTATATAAGCTTTGATTCAAATATTAAATAATGTTATGTCATTTTTTTACTTTTACACTTAATGTTTGCTGCTTCAATCAGTCACGTGACCCCTAGCCGTGTGTCAGCCATTTTGACGGTATACATCCGTCAGCTACTCACATTGGCTATACTGTCTAATGGCAATAGATCTATTATTAGGGGTGGGTAATA
This sequence comes from Squalius cephalus, assembly GCF_949319135.1. Taxonomy (NCBI): domain Eukaryota; kingdom Metazoa; phylum Chordata; class Actinopteri; order Cypriniformes; family Leuciscidae; genus Squalius; species Squalius cephalus. The sequence goes on along the minus strand of NC_137122.1, from coordinate 41,533,460 downwards.
TATTAGGGAGTATATTATTATACTAATAATATAATTATTAGTATAATTGTTTTATAATTAGCCTAAATATTGCAATACTTTGCGCTACAGTATTGATATAATTGCGTGCGCAAAATATCTCGATACTGAACAGAATCGAGTTTTCCCCCACCACTATTATTAGCTTCAGCTAACTCTTCACGTCATGTCATCGCACTTATTAGCATCACAAAAATATATATCAAGTATACAAGAGGAAGATAGGAATCATAGATCCATATGAAGCACCGCAAGTTCTTTTTACAGGCATTTAATGTGTAGAAAAACTTCCTGACATTGAGTTCGGTGACATTTACAGCTGACGTTACCTTATTCACTTCCCATCACGCTACACCAGAGCTTCATTAAAAGCATACAAAAGCAGGCTATCGGTTGTCATGGACATGTTACAAAAACTGAATAGACGTAAAAAGTCAAGTAACGTTAACCTTGTATAATTTCATCTCAACTTTATTGTATATTTTACATGCACTTTTATTATTTGTTTACATTTTTCTTCTTGTACCTTATATCACAAACAGTTGGAAGCCAAGCACCACCATCAGCGTTTTGCCTGTATATTGCCGCCAACCACTTGTTTCTCCGTTTTGTTTCTTTCGGGATACGGTATAAAGATAGGCCTATTCCTTTTGTATGATCACGTATCTGATCGCATCCAACTGCACAGCATCGCTCGGGCATGATAGAATATCGCGACGAGCTGCAGTATCAATGTAGTTTATACCAGAGCCCGTCTCTGTTTATACTGTCTATGAGTATCACCGGCGGTTTAGCATTTTCTATTCCGTCAAAATGGCTGCTCCAAATGGCGTGACGTCACGCGGGATGTCCCTATTGACTGTAGGGAAAGTGGGGTGAGTTGTGCCAGTTTTTACTCAAAGTGACTTTAAAGTGAGGCCATGGCAGTAATTCCTTCAACTTAACGATGTACATATATTTCAGGATGTGGTGCATCCCTGAGAACAATAACTTTGGATCTGAAATAAATAGTTTCAGAAATATAGCTTTTGGGGAAAAAGTGGTCTCATGGCACAACTTGCCCCTGGTGCGGGGGAAGTTGTGCCTTCAGGGGAATACATTGGGGTAAATTGTGCCAGTGATTTCTGAAGTAAAACAGAACATTTTAATGTTATGAACTGTAATGCTATATGAAAGCAAGACAAATTCAATACAAAATTACTCATTTAAGGTTTATTTTAGATATTGTCACCCTGGAAAACCATAGCATGCGTTTTTCCTACTATGGTCAATTGCATAGGGATTTTGTATTGAACATAACTCTGGATCACAGTGTCATAGAGACAAGGGGGCGGGCTCATTTTACTCAGACGACCAATCAGTCTCTCAGGATCATTGTGAAGCTATCAAGCTACGCCCTAGCAACCATTTAGAGCACCATAGCAACACAATATATGATATTTGTGACTCATTTCAGGCAAAAAGGCTTTGGCAATAGATGCCTGTTGACATAGCGCTGTCTGTCAATTATGTAACATATAAGAATAAAGTGACTAGGCTAATTTCTAAACATACTATTGTGACATAGGCCACTTAAAAACGGAATAAAACTTCTCTTTAATAATGTAGTGCAAACTCAAAACTGAAATCAGTGTTAGCTAAATTAAACAAATAGCAGGAAGGCCTAAGTCAAACAATGATGAGGCATGCCCATCTCCTCACTTCTCAAGATTATCCCCTGTGAGTATGTAGGTCTAGGTGGTCTGGATCTGGCACAACTTAACCCAGGCCCTTTGGCACAAATCACCCCGGACCCACAAGTTTGAAAAACTAGCATGATCCAGCAGTTAAGAGCTAACATCATGCTAACTGTATAGACTCATTGTGTAGCCTACTAAAGCACTAAAACATGTGTGAAATGTTTTCAAACTTGTCTATAATTTTTCAGACACTACAATCAAAAAACCTTAATCATAGAAATTTTACTTTGAAAGGGAAAAAACTGTTTTTTTGCACTAAAATGTGCTTAACTCTCATGCCATGTGTCTCTCTTCTTTGGAGGATGAGTAAAAGTGATTGCTTTTCAAAATTATGTGGTCACATGACCAATTTCTTCTATGGTTTTCCAGAAACAAGGGGTGAAACTACTTCCCCCCCCTGGCACAAATCACCCCACTCTCCCCATAGGGTAAATTTAGTATAGGGTGTGAAAATTGTACAGCTGTGGTATTTGTATAGGGTGTGAATTCTGTATAGAAGATGTGTAGATTTTTGGTACAGCGTGTGGATTTTGTAAGAGGTAAAGGAATTTCAATGGGGTGTGAATTTTTTTCTAAAATTGTATTATGTTTTTATTATTACACAATACTTTTTCCGACTTTTTTGAATCTTGCCCCTGACAAATAACCCAAATTACAAAAAAAGACTAAAACTAACACTAAAACTAATAAAAACTAAACTAAAACTAAGCATTTTCAAAAAATAAAAACTAAACTAAACTAGCAAACCTACTTTAAAAACTAATTAAAACTAAACTGAATTTGAAAACAAAAAGTCAAAACGAAATAAAAATAAAAACTAATGAAAAATGCAAAACTATAATAACCCTGGTTTGGGTGCAACCGCTCCTCGCAATTCTGAATCATCACTCATCTCAGGGGAAGAATCTACTCTCTGTCTTGACTGTAGCCTCTGTTGATGATCAGTGAGCTTGAAGTCTGATAGGTAACTAGGGAGCCGCACCGCACGTCTGGGTCTGACGGTGGGCTTCAGGAAAGTCAGGTCTAGGATCTGAATCACTCTAGCCCCTTTCACACAGGGCACTGATCCCGGGAAATTGCCGTAAAATTGCTAGAGTGCCTTCTGTTTGAACGCAAACACGTCCCGGAATTGATGCCGGGTATGATGCCGGGATTGGGACCTAGTAACATTGTCGGGATCAGTCCCGGAACGCGCCCAGTGTGAAAAAAAGCCAGGAACAATGCCGTAAGGGGTGTGCCGTAGTGATGACACACGTTCCATTTGTGGAACGTGTGTCATCCATTCCATCATCCATCCGTTCCATTTGTGGAAAGTTTGTGTTCGTCATCAACAAAGAAAGAATGAAAAAATGTCCACAAACTGGAATGAAACAGAGACCAGGGAGCTCCTTACTATCTGCGCTGAAGCTGAGATTGTTCGACGAGTACGTTACACGTCACATCCTGACGTCACGTGTCTTTACGGGATCGTTACGGGATGTGTGTGAACTAGGGTTGCAAAATTCTGGGAATTTTCAAAGATGGAAACTTTCCATGGGAATTAATGGGAATTTAAGGGAATTAACAGGAATTTATGGGAATAAACGGGAATAAACTGGGATTTTCAAAGTTGAGGGTTGGCTCTTCATAGGGAACTTAAATATAGTTGAGGAAAGTATATTTTAGCATAATCTTGACTAAAACAAAAAGATGCCACACTTGAATATCCATGCCATTCCTCAATCACACACACATAGCACACTGCTTACTGCATGGCTATTGAGACCACACCCCCTACTGGCACTGTGCATGAATCCATCACATGTACAGAAGCCCAAAGCACAAGACTATTGAAGGCACACATTTGAGCCTGTGGACTAAACAAAGTGAAGTAAGTTTTGATGATATTATGGGGAAATATTTTTATTAAATGTTTGAATTGCAAATATCACATACTAATGTATTCATCTAGTAGATAGCAAGCTGATAAGTTAAATGCTAAATAAGCTAGCATAACTTTACTTACCACATAAGTAGGGCTGGGCGGTATGACGGTATATATCGTTACCACGGAAGAAAATGTCAACCGTAACAGATTTTTTTATTCCGTGTATACCGCAACATGTAAATAAGTAGGCGTGGTTAACTCACATGTAGCGTGCGCGAGACTGAGACACTGATATTTGTCAAAGAAACATGAAGAATGACCAAGAGGATCCACAAAAGGAATTACGTTTTCAAAATTAACGTGATATTTTCGGGGGGGAAGGTGCAGAAGTCAACTAGAGCAGTGCAGCACACTGAAAGTTTAGAGAGACGCACATGCTCGCAACGGGGCTTACTTGACAACAAGTTCATATATCAATATTCTAACGAATAGAAATAACCTTAAATAATGTATCTATCCGTCTCTTATGTGTTCAGTTACTTTCAGAGTGGACGCACATGCGGTTGCCATGGTAATGAATATTTCCAAAATTCCCCAGCTTAACTTCCCATGGAAATTTACCGGAAACTTTCCGGAAATTTACAGGAAATTTTCCGCCCCTTTGCAACCCTAGTGTGAACGCACTCATAGATTCTGGAAAATCACTGGTAGTGTGAATGAACCAAAATCAAACAATCCCGGGTCAAATCCCGGGACACATTGTCCGTGTATGGGCTTTTGATGCATCATTCTTATGACAGCTCCTCACTCTGACTCGAAGGACCATTTGTGGGGTAGACTAGTGTGGTGCTGGTGGATATTGAGCAGACATATGTCGTCCAGTCAGAGACGAAGTACACTTTAATGGATTGAGGCTTGTAGAAGCATTTAAAGTCGTAGAATTGGGTTGAGTGAACAATTGTAGTACAATTAGTAGAGGGTATGGCAGAGTAGTTTGGAGTGTAACGTAGTATGAGTGGTTCTAAACACAGAAAATAATAATACTAAATTAGTAATGAACAGTAATAACAAGACTTAACTCAATCAGTCAATTATACATGAAAAGGAGTAAGAGGATGCTTAGGTAGCTAGCTTGAAGCCAATGGGGCTGTCAGTAAGAACAGGTCCAGTCTAGTCACTCTGATGTTAAGGTCTTTATTTTCTTTCCAAATCAGGTATTGGATATGTGTGCATGTAGGGGTGTATGTGTGCACATGTATTACAAAGAACAGAAATACAATGTTTTAGTTTACAATAAACATAACATTGAATTCATAGGAAATAAAGTAATTTGAACAATACATGAGGCCATCTACTCATACTATAATCTCAAATACATATGTAAATAACTAAAGAACATGCCTAAGCAGGAAATACAGCAAAATAAACACATTTAGGATAAACTTAAGAAATACAGAATAGTAGTTAAGTGTCAAACAAAGCACTTACATGGTCAAATACGCACACGCAGGAAAAAACAAAGGAGAAAGAACTCAGTCCTCTGCACAGTGCATCCATGTGCACCAGAATGAAGGTGCTGTGGGCACAGGTGCAATTTATAAAGCCTGATAGTGTCCTAATTGGTTTAAGATCAGGTGGGTGGAGCTAGAAGTTAATAGGAAAATTAACAAGCTAAGAGGGGTGTGGCACATGCTTGGCACCTTGAAGCTTAGGGACACACAACTTCTCAACAATACATATTATGTACATAATTATACACATAGCAATCGATTCAGACATGTAGGGATTAGATTGGCACTCAAGAAAAATGACATCACGTTCTCTGACACGTGAGCTCATGGGAATCGATATGGTTTAAATAATGTCAATCTCCCTTTCACAGTAAATAAGAACATACACATACCCAAATGACTCAAAGGGACTCATAATTACAATATTATACATAAATATCAATATATAGCTGTCTCTGTATGCTTTCACTAGCGCTGTATATGGATGATGCAATAGACAATGCGTGTTGCATACGCGATTATAACTAACTAACGCAGATACAATCAATCTTACAATCAAATTACAGCTCTTTAAAGATAATGAATAACATAAACAAAATCACTCACTTATATATGAACGCACTCTGCAACAAGAACAATAACAGCGGGACACTAGCAAAGTCTTTATACGAGCTCTCCGAACTGTGTCCTGTTAATATAAAACCGTTAAAGGCACACTATGCAAGATTTGTACCTTAAAGGGGTCATATAATGCCATTTTTGTACAAGCTAATATGATTCTTTAGGGTTTAAATTAAAAGTTTGTAATATACTTTAATTAAAAATTCTCATTAGTATTGTAAGAAAACACTAAACACTCAAAAACAGCTCTGTTTTCAGCACACCGTTTCAGTGCATGTGTCTTTAAATGATAATGAGCTTTGCTCACCCCGCCCCTCTGTTCTGTGCATACACGTTTGAAATAATAACACAATATCCATAACGCCTTGTTCATTATAAACGTGGGATTATGAATTATATTGAGAACGTCGTACATAGAAAACATGCTGTAATGTACCCTGAGTGTAAACCTTAGATACATTCATCTGAAGCGTGCAGCAAGGTTTGCAAATTTGCAAAGATTAATATAAATATTAATATAAAGGTTAATAAAACATTACACTCACTTCTGGAGGTTCAGCAGGAACACGTTGGTACCGATCCGTTTTTTCTCCTTTGTAAAGCTGTCTGGTGTGAAATGATTCGTGCAAACATGAAAGCATGGACAATCGTGGGGAATCCCCGTGAGGGAATCCCCGCATCAATCCTTGGGCATATCCCTTCAAAAACAAAACTGGCCACTGCGTCTTCAACGGTTCGGATTTAGGAACATCAAAATGACTGCTGTGTTCCTTATTACACCGAAGAACAATCGCAGACGCCATTCTGCTCATAGACAGCGCTCCAGTGAGGGTATCAACAATGACGTGCGGATTATGATGACAGACAGCTTGCTCACGAGCGAGGGCGGGTCTGTGTTGAAACGCTGCTGTCACTCACCAATCGTGGGAGGGGCGTCGATTTTGTGAAGTCACTGGCAAAACCAGCAATGCAAGTTTGAGAGGTGACGCACTGCCAGATCTTGCGAGAATCACGACTTGCTTTACGGCTCAACGTCACATACATCAACAACAAATGAAGCAGCCTCTATGGAAGACACTAGCACGCATTTCAGACATGAATCATGGCAGAGTCGACGAAGAAAACGCGGGCGGAAGAGTCAAAGGAAAAGAAAACGAGAAAGTGAGACACAAGAGTCCCACTCGGTCAGGCTTTCACTCGTTGGCGAGAGCTAAAAAGCAGTTAAGGATGCATCAGCGATGTTGACCTGGCGTTCTTGTTGATGAACTAGTAAGTAAATCTCTTATTTGTAAACTTGCTTGCGTTCTATGTTGTATGTTGTTGCGCTTGCTTGTCGTATGTAATTTTTTACGAAGTTGTTCATTCATCCATTGTTGATAATAAGACCAGTCCACTAATTTCCACATATGTCTAGCTAGCTATTGATTAGCAGCGCTGTTAGCAGACTTGATAACAAACACTTGTTTCTCTTACGTGTTTTTGCGTTATGTTTTATTGCCCAGCTTGCCTCATGAGCAAGTTTACCAGCTGAACTCAGGTGTTGTGATGTGTATTTATCAAGTAGTCCTTTGTCTGGTTCAGGTTTCGTATGGCATGTGTACTGTGCTTATGCAAACTTTAGCTGGCATATTTGTATGAAATCGTGAAACATTACCTCAGCAGTAGACATCTTCAGAGGCTATCTGTGCCTGTTCGATGTCGTATACAGGGGGGAGGGGATCAGGTCGTGAGTGCAGAGACTGCACTGCGTGAGTGGTATTTACAACAGTAACGTTAAATACAAGTACTCCACAGCGACTCTATGCGGAAAACTGCATAGTATGCCTTTAAAGGGAAAAATACTGAGTCATCAGAATAATGCGTTTTAAAGTCACAAGGGGGCGCTAATGTCTCACTATATGCAAAGCTGGCCTTTTCAACAGAACAGTTTAGTTGATGATAAAGTGCACAGTTAAAACAATTATTCAAGCATTTTAATAAACATGTAAAACTACCCTTTTTTGCACTGTTATACAGAAAGAGCCTATTCACAATTTGAGTTAAGTTCTAAAAAAAAAAAAAATTGTAATACATTAAAGGGACTTGAAAACCGTCCAGTGATTTTTAGTTTGTGAAAGTGCCAGAAATTACACTCGGTGCTTTGGACATGTGCCTGTCTATTATACCGGACGGACAAAAAACAAGCACTTTAGTGTGTTCGCCATCTACTGAAGTTCTAGGAAAGGCTCTCTTGCATGTCTTTGCTATTTTTGTCTTCACTAAAGTTCGGTTTGGAGGAAAAAAACTTGTTTTTCCAATTAATTCCTTCCGTCATCCCAAATGGACGTGAAACTCTGAGTGATGGAGACACGCATATAACACACACCTTCTGCCATACTCTTCAAGCCATCCCATTTGTAGCAAGTGTCTAATCTCAGCCTGAGCCGTAATTAAAGAGGCCATACAGAAGCATGAGGATGAGGGAGTGCTTCTCTTGAGCGGTCGCAGCTCCTCCTGCGCTGCATTCTGTCCAAACGCTTGGATAAAAAGTCTGCATGCTAATGACCAAGGTGCGAAATGTCCCTGGGGTCTGCGATGCATCACGTTCTCTGGCCCACACGCTGCTAAAGGTGCAGTGCCGCCTGCTCCAGTTCCGTGAGCAGGTTATGAATATGAGCTGGGGGAGGGCCTGGTCCTGCAGTGCCAGGCATCTGTTTGACTGTGAGGGTGTTAACAAAGCAGGCAGGTGCTTTGATGGATCTGTGTCCTTCATTTGGGTCAGAGCAGGAGTCCTTCGGCATGTCAGGTGCTATTTTCAGCAGGCGTTTTCCGCTTCCCACTGGGAATTTCTTCAGACTTGTTGATACAAGTCTACTGAGGTAATAAAAAAATAAAAAAAGTTGACTGTATTCTGCTTCTACAATTTATATATTTTTATTCTTTTTTTTGTAATTATTTATTTATTTTGATATTTATTTATTTTTGCTCTGAGAGTCTATAAAAGTTGCATTGGCTGCACACAGTCTGCGTCATGATCAACTACAAACGTCAATCATAGCTGGATGTTCCAAAAATAGTCTGGATTGGCATACTTTATTGTGTACGAATCACTGAACCTATCACATCTTGCGTCAGAGGTCAGCTGCAATCTCTCAGCTTTATGTAGAGCTGGTTTTAGGCATAATGATTAAAGAAGATGACATCAGTTGTAGACTTCTGTTTACTGTGGATTTCAGCAAGGCGCTTTTGACATAATTAGCTCTTCTGAAAATAACAGAAAAACCTCACTAGAAAACCATCTCTCTTCCTGACGTTTCGTGGCATCATCGTACATTTCTTCTGAGGTGGGAGATCAGGGTTTTAACAGCAAAAGATTCTCCCCTGATCCCTGGTCTGGAAAGAGTCCAGGACTTTGTGTTTGCTTGTGCCATTTATCTGTGTCAAGCTTAGTGATTCGACAAGTAAAATACGGCCCTGGCACAAACAAGCACGAATATGGCCACTGCCATGATGTAACTGAAAAAGACAGCGAGCATGTCTTTATTGCACTTTACACAAGTAGGGGACAATATAGGTTCTGGAAATTTTAAAGCACATTTTTCTATGATTACATTATATGAAGTTTACAATTTTACCAAAGTATGATGTTGCAGGCTTGCAGCCCTTTTAAACCTTGAATTGTGTTATTGTCGCCATAGGGGAGACCAGATTTGGTTGCAACACCATTTTCTCCAGCCTCTGTAACTCCCTGAGTTTTTGAGCTAGAGGGCTTAAACTTACAAATTACCCACATTTGTTTACTACAAAAGACACCAATTCAAACCTCTGAAAGAAGTCACCCCTTATAACCCTTTATAGCCCTTATAAGCTGATGTCAAATACATGGTGTGCCTTTGCAATCTACCCTACCGGAGTAGGTTGTAACTCATGCTGGGGTAAGTTGTACACTGTTAAACATTTTAGTGTGAAATTACAGTATATTCCAGGTTAATAATTGCATTACTTTCACAGTAATTCCACAGCAGGACTTTTCTTGTGTGTAACTGCACTAAAAAAGTGCAGTTGAAAAACAAAAAAAACCCAAATTGGTTTTACTGTGAGTTTACAGTATAGGAAAACACAATTTACTGTAAACAAACAACATCATACTGCATTTCTACAGTGCATATGTACTATGAAGGTACCTAGCATGCAGTGCGGCATGAATAGATATGCTGCAGAGTTTCTTGATTCTTGTTAGTTTTATCTGTGCTGCAGAACTTATTTTTGTCTGCTTTTAGCAGTTTGTGTTGTTGGATTATTTTGTAAAGGTCACCATACTGTTTAGTTTTGTTCATGGACTTTCAGTCCATTTTCATTTGTCACATTCCTTGTTCTGACTCCTGCCACTCGTCTGTCTCCATAGTTACCGTCATTATTAGTTCATATGTGCCAGGTCAGCTGTGTTCTATTAATATTTGTCTTATATAAGTTGATCCCTCACATTCATTCTCTGTCTATTCTCTATTCTCTATTCTCTGCAGTCTGCGTTGCATTTAGTGTGTGTTGTCCTTGTCTGATTATTATTTTTTATTATCATCATTAAACTTCGTATTGGAACTTTATTCTTCATCTTCGTCTGCCTTCCTGCAACCACCCTTGACAGTAATGTCAGTTTATGTTGTATGAGTATTTTTATTATTTGTTGAGAGTCCCCATTGTTGTGTTTTGTATGTCAAGTATTGATGTCTGTGCATCATTAGGTGATGCTTATGATGTCATCTTTCAAAGATCATCAGTTATTTAAATATTGTGAAAGATCCATCTACAAACAGTTATGAATTTGAAATAAGTTATTGGTAAATCTTTATGCTTAAATAACACAAAAAGAAAATCTTCATATTCATGCCAAGAATAGTTTGACTAAACTATTTTATATTGTAGCTTTTCATAATTTTAACAAATGTTTTTTATTTGTAAAATTTCTGACTTGGCTAGAACAGAAATTTGAAAACGAATACAGAGGGTCCAAGATAACAAGCAAATGGAACACTAATCATCATTATGGTGACTTCAAACCAATTACAGTGGTGACAAATACATTTCTTACAGTGGCATGATTAAAGACAATTTTATAATTTGAAATCATGGTAAAACAAGAAAACGTCTCGGTTACGTATGTAACCCTCGTTCCCTAAAGGAGGGAACGGAGACGTAGTCGGATGTACCGTACTGATTGGGATCATGCTTAAGGAGCCTGTTATCTTCGAGTACTGATAAAACGAGCTAATGCATAATGGCATGCAAGATTTGCATCTCATGCTCCGCCCCGCAGCATGGGTATATAAATACGGAAGTGTACACACACCAGTTGTTTTTCGCTGAGGAGCCGAGCGGAGCCCAGAGTCAGCGGTGGTCCAGCAATAGTGGCGTCGAGACTACATCTCCGTTCCCTCCTTCAGGGAAATAGGGTTACATACGTAACCGAGACGTTCCCTTTCAGTTCGGTCTGATCCCCCTCATTATTGAGGCGGAGATGGGACAGGGCTTAGGCCAGGGAAGTCCACTGCTGTTCCGCATGACCCACTCAGACAGACTTGGATAACACTGGGAAAGCGTGCTGTTTCAGTGGAAAGGGAGATGCTGCAGAAGCCACATCCTGCCCGAAGGGAGGTATCATGTGGAGGTACACATATGGACTTGGCGTTTCCGGGCAGTACAACATATGGAATGTCACTGAGGTGGCTCCGGCCTATGCAGGGGGGAGACAACACCGGTCAGAGACGGCAGAGGGGGCTCTGCCAAGGGAAAGACACGGGCTCGCCGCAAGGAGCCGTATCGTGGAAGAATACAGATATAGGATTGCCGTAAGGATCACAACATATGGGACACAGCCTAACACAGTCCATAAGAGTGATAGGCCTGGCAACAGATGCTCTGCCACGTCCGTTGCCGATGGGTGTGGAGGAGCTCAACAGGGTTCAGCTAAGAGGAACTCTACTGGAGCAAAAATGGCGCGCGTAACCAGTCTGTAGGAGGGGAATGGCGCAGCAAGCCAACACTTCGAGCGGGGCTTACAGTGTTGGCTGACTTCTATGCGAAGAGAGCACACGGAAAGCTACCGTCTCGACACATAGGCTAGAATCTAGCGAACGTGTTTGGTGTCGCCCAGTCAGCAGCTCTACAAATATCTGTCAGCGAGGCACCCTGTGCCAGCGCCCAGGAAGAAGCTACATGGTGGGGTGGTGGGGGTGGGGGGGTATGGTGCAGTGTGCTTGCAGGTTCGCCACCTGGTCACGAAAGAAAGTGGTAGGAACCTTGGGCACATATCCAGGCCGGGGTCTCAGGATTAAGTGAGAGTCGGCCGGCCCGAATTCCAGGCACAATTCGTTGACCGAAAATGCATGCAGGTCTACCACCCTCTTGATGGAGGCCAAAGCAAGCAGGAGAACTGTGAGGTCTCTGCAGTGCTGTCAGCACCAGAGACAAGTCCCAAGAGGGTATAGAGGGGGGGGGGCGAAGCGGATTCTGTCCCTCGCACCACTCAGGAACCTGACGATCAGGTCGTGCTTCCCCAAGGATCTCCCATCAACTGCAGCGTGATGTGCGGCAATAGAGGCAACATACACTTTGAGGTTGGAGGGAGACAGCCCTCGCTCCAACATCTCTTGCAGGAAGGAAAGCACAGAACCGATCGAACATCTTCGGAGGTCTTCTCGGTGATAAGAACACCACTCAACAAACAGGTTCCACTTCAGGGCGTAAGCATGCCTCCTCAAGGGACCAGACATGGAGTTTCCAGAGGTCTGGACACGGGTGCCATACGGTGCCCCGTCCCTGAGAGAGAAGGTCCTCCCTCAGAGGAATGGGCCAGGGAGGGGCTTTTGAGAGGAGCATCAGTTCGGGGAACCAAGTCCGGTTGAGCCAATAAGGGGAAACTAGCAAGACCTGCTCCTCTTCCTCCCTGACTTTGCACAGTGTCTGTGCAAGAAGGCTCACTGGGGGAAATGCATGCTTGCAGAGGCCCCGGGGCCAGCTGTGTGTCAGCGCATCCGTGCCGAGGGTCCCCTCAGTCAGGGAGTATAACAACTGGCAATGGGACGAGTCCGGAGAGGCAAGCAGATCGATCTGTGGGGCCCCGAAGTGGTCCCAGATCAGCTGGACCGCCTGGAGTTGGAGTCTCCACTCTCCCTGGGCCACAGGCTGTCGTGAGAGCTCATCGGCAGCACGATTGAGCAGGCCGGGAATATAAGTGGCACGAAGCGACCTCAAATGCTTCTGACTCCATAGGAGGAGGTGGGGGGCGAATTGCGACATGCGACGGGAGCGAAGACCACCTTGATGGTTGATGTACGCAACGGTCGCAGTGAAACGAAGGGTCAGACCACGGGATGAGGGTTTGGCGGCAGGCCGGGGTGATTGTCACTCTGCCACGCCCACCTTTGGACTCGGCCGTGAAGCGAGTGCTGAAGCAGTCTCATATGGAGCAAGTTGAGAGGCGTTACTGCGGCTGCCATATGCCCCAGGAGCCTCTGAAAAGTTTTCAGTGGGACCACTGTTCTGCTCTTGACAGTATTCAAGGAGTTCAGCACTGACCGGACACGTTCCTCTGTGAGGTGTACCGTCTGTTGGACCGAGTCCAGCTCCATACCAAGAAAAGAGATCCTTTGCACGGGGGCGAGTTTGCTCTTTTCCCAGTTGACCCGAAGACCCAACTGCTGACATGTTGGAGCAACAAGTCCCTGTGTTCACACAACTGCTCCCAAGACTGAGCTAGTATCAGCCAGTCATCGAGATAGTTGAGGACATGAACACCATGCTCTCTCATGGGAGCAATGGCCGCCTCCGCGACCTTCGTAAAGACGTGGGGCGACAGGGCCAGCCTGAAGAGTAGGACTTTGTACTGATACACTCAACCCTCGAACGCAAAGTGCAGGAATGGCCTGTGTCGTGGGAGGATGGAGACATGAAAGTACGCATCCTTCAGATCGATCGTTGCAAACCAATCTCGGGGACGGATGCATTCGAAAACGCGTTTCTGCGTTAGCATCTTGAACGGAAGCTTGTGAAGGGCCCGATTCAAGACTCGCAGGTCCAAGATTGGTCGTAACCCACCGCCTTTCTTGGGTACAATGAAGTACATATTGGCATCTAATTTTAGATGATAGTTTATCTGATGGTTCTGACACCTATTTCTACCATATTCTTATCATAAAACCACAGTTAACAGCTATCCCTACCGAAATCATTATGTACCTTCGCATAGTCCCTTTGAGGGGAGCTTCTGTAAAATTGAATGGCTCAAGCAGAGACTTGTGTTGCTGTTCCTGTGAGTCCCAGTCCTATGAATTTATTACCGCTGCCTCAGATCTGTCTGGGAGTATGGCTGCTCTCATCGGATCAGCGGACACTCCTGTGGGCAACCGGCATTTTAATGAAATACCTGAAAAGTCAATTTGCACATCTCTTCCCTGTCCTTTTCTGTCATTAATTACAGCACCACAGGCAGAGGGGATTTAAAGCACTGTTTTAAAATGGAAATCTTTAAACAAATGGGTTGACAGAAAATGTGGTTGAGCTGAAAAATAGGGACTTCTCATGCATAATTGAATATACAAGATCGGTCCTAATTTGCTGTTACATTTGAAAAGGTTAATGAGAGTTGGCTTGCTAATTGTCTAAACCTCACCTTAAATTTCTGATCACATCATTGTATACCAAGCTTTTTTCAGAACATAATGAATTTTAAAGGACCTGTAACCTTGGCTACTGAAAGTTTGGTAATTAGTGTTTTAATGGAAAATCATTTGAAATTCTTGTGGACATTACTTTTTTTTTACCTGCTTAGCACATTGTTTTAGGGTCATAATATTCTCATTATTATGTCAACAATACAGTCTTACAGTGCATGAAAATGCAAAGTGTCATTTGAGCACCATAATTTAAAGTAAAGTAATTTGTTCCTCAGATCTCCGTCAGCAGGAATGATGTACACAGCAGTTTGTAATCCAATCCTCATCCCCCTTAAATCTTCTTATGAGAAAGAGAGCATGGCGGAGCATCTTGCTCGGGTAGGGACTGTTTCCTCAAAACTCATTTCACGTGTGGCTAAAACAGCAAATGGAATTTGTCCACCCTATAAAATTTGCCACCTCATTTCATTTAATAGTGCCTTTCAGTAACCTGATGCTATCTTTGCCTCCCAATCAACCCGTCAGATTGGCCTTGTACCCTTGTCAGTCAAAGCTTGAAATTTACCATCCATCCACTTTTATTCCCAATAAATAAGATCAACACACCACAAAAGCATTTTTACGTATTTATCTGGAAAATAAATAAATACAATTCCAGGGTGAAATGCATTCTTGGATGTCATTTCTTCAGGCATTGTTCATAAAGTTCATGTAAAGAGGGAATAGACAGCCAAGTCTTATAGACTTGTGGCCTTATACCCTAATAAATGGGCTTTATGTATTGCTATTCTATTGTAATACTACAATAAATCTCAATTAAATATAGCTAATAATATATTTCATTGTTTGTATCATTTAATTTGTCATTAGTGGTTTATGTTGTACAGTGACTCTTTCTGCAGGTCACATACGCCAGTAGTTGGCAACAAGTGAACTTCTGTATGAGTTAGTCTTGAATAATTCATTCATTAATTAATTTGAACCAAACTGATTTATTTAAGAACAAAACATTGTGTGTTGCTTGGAGATGCATTTCAATTGATGCTTTTATTTTGTTTGGAACTGTTTTCGTTGTTGTAGCAAAAAAAAAAAACTATTTCGTATAAATCGAAGGCTACTGTTTTAATTATATGCACTGTCATATGATCAAATACTACAAAATCCTACATTTCTTTAATTCCTTAAATTTCCAGTGTGAATCATCCCATCTTTTGACCCTGTTGGCCCAAAACATGGGTTTTACAGGAACATACCCCCAGACCACTACAGCAGGTCGCTTCTCAGATTAAATGATAATTATCAAGCTTTCGGATTCATAGTGTGCTAAGGAACCATACCTTCACGGAGACAGTTTAACAACACAGCGTTGCCTTTCAGTATCTCTTAGTCACCTGGCATTTCTCCAAGATGTTTTCCAAAAGGGTATGTCATTTTTGAGAAAATTCAATGACAACAGCTCAGAAAAAAGCAAAACTTCCTGAGAACTCTAGCAATCTCCAAGCATTCAGCATCTAGTTTGTCACAATCTGACATATAGCAAAACTAAATGTATGGTTCTGTTAAACATATGTGCTTATCTCTGTCTGTATATGTCCATTTGAAATTAGAGAATCTACAGGGTTTTTGATCTAATTCCCTGTCTCCATCTTGTTTTTTTTTTTATTGTTTTTTTTTTATCAAAGCAGATGACAGCAGGCTGAGCCTCCATCACCATCATGTCAAACAGTTATAATCTTTTTACAAGACTGCAAAGACGTTCTTGAAGTTGAGAGCTGTGAAAGAAGGGGACCACTTAATCTCCTTTCCATCTCCCTTTTATTCGATTAATCCCCGGCACAGCTGTTTGAGACAATTATCTCTCTCTGAGATGATCTCTCTCAGTCAAGTGCAACCAGAAACTTCTTTAACTCAGAATTAATGTCCAGTGTGGTATTGTTTTTTGATCACCTATTTAAACACTCCAAGATGAAAGTGTTCATTTCACAATTATAAGAATTAACTTCCATGAAATCTGCTCTGACTTATTGTGATTGAGTTTTTTGTCTAAACATTGACAATAGCACACTGCTTTATCCAATGTATTAGATATAAAAATCCCTGCAACATTAATTGTCAACTATTATGAATTGCACACATCTGTCACTATCAATTGTTTTGTTTAAGCAATGCTATTTAGAATTTTCTTTTACTCTCAACATGGGCTTTCTATGATAGGCTACAATACATTTTTAAAGTTGACATGAAATCAAAATTGACCCTATTTACTTTGTTGGCGCATATTACTAGTCTTGTGGTGAACAATTAATCCGCGCAAGTCAATACACAGAAAAAAATTGTTTGCCGTGGTAATTTTTAATCAAAATCTGAAAAGTTACTTCCGGTCTGGAATTACATTCCTTTTCTGATGACGTCAGTTTAACGGCTTGGGTTGAAAACGCTTAACCACTCCCCTCAAACCGTTGTCTGCTATGAGCAGAGATGGAGAGGAGGAGCGCTAAAGTAAAACCCTGCCCTCTGTTCAATATTCCGTTTCACTTGAAAATACGTCACAACACTGGAGAAAAGTCGTTTGCAACTTCCGGTTCACAGGGACTTTAATGCTACAATGTACATTGTACATTTGTTTAAACTGTATATGAAATACTGTGTATAGGCTAATATTACTTTTTGGATTGTTTGAAGTGGTGGAGATTTTACTGACTTGCTCTCGTTACACCAAATGATGGTGACAAGTGACTGTCTTTATGAGTGAGAATCATCAACCAACTTGTTAACTGACTGATTAATTCAGAAACTAAACAATTGAATGTCAGGGTCTTAATAAACGAGTCATTGAATCATTCACTCAACTGAATCTTTCAGAAAAAAAATGAACTGAAAACTGATTCATTTGCAACTTTCCTTAGGATCTGTTTTTTGTTGGCAAAGCAAAAATAGACAAAGTAACTTACAGTATAATATTGTGTTTACAATATTGACAAAAGTAGTACTTTTAAATTTTCTTGTAACTTTTACATCTGTTATTTCACTTGTATTTTGATCTGTCATGTCTGTCTACCATACAATATTTTCTTTTCATATAAAAGCTGGTACTATTTGATGTCCCATTGAAAATCCTCAAATGCAATCTTTGTTTGTCTGTTTTTTTGTTTTTGCTTTACTATAGCTAAGGATTTTACGGATCCTTTAAAATTAAATAACAATGAAATCCTGAGCTATTGCATGTCAAATCCCATATGTTTGGACTTTATTATTTTTAGTAACATACAGTTATGTGGCCCAAAGCATATGGCATGAAAGATCAAGCTTATAGAATTACAGTATCTTTACCATCATTTTAGTGGTTATGAGTTAAATATCTTACCTAAGTTCAATGACAGGAAGTAAAACCATGTTTATGTTTTCAATTTATCTATATTTCTACATTCAGATTCAGCTCTGCCAGTCTTTCAGTCAACAGTAAATAGACCATTCTTAGCTTCTGTATAGGGTCACAGTGAGTCCGACTGGCACAAATACCAAGAATGATGCACTACTCAATTAAATTCAAAATGCTCACAAACCCAGAGATGTTGAATGTTTGTCCAGGCATTTCTTTAAATAATCCCTTTTCCTCATTCAAATGGATGTTAAAATCTAATAATGCTCTTGATTTGGCCTTTTAGGTCGAGGTTATTGCAGTTTGTTGCTTTGGTGTTGAACCCGGAAATGAGTTAACATTATTCTTGAGATTGTGTCGTCTTGGCAGCGTCTATAGTTGTAAGAACTCCAATATCTTTGGATTAACTTCTCAGTCTCCAAGAGCTTGTTAAATCTTTGGTCAAGATGTGCACTTTGATTGGAACTCAGTCAAGACTTAAAGCGTGTCTGTCGCTGCTTTTTATGTGCCCTCTCTCATGGGGGTTGACTGTATGACCGTTACATAAAGATGTCCAAGAAAGGACAACACCACTTACAAGAAGATTTTCCAAGAACGGCATGTAGCTTCTCTTCATGAGGTAAACAGAGAAAAACTGTGCTGAATAGTTTGAAATATAGCAGGGATCTCCATCCTTTTTAGTCCTTGGTGTATAAAAAGATAGAGTAGGGACAAATCCTTGTTCTATAAAAATACTATATATATAGAACAATATTAATGTATTTACACACTTTATTTTGTGATGCTTACTTTGCAAAGCTATTTTTACAGTTGTATACTTGTACAATACATATTTATTCTGCCTAATGCATTAAATGTGAGAAGCAAAGAGCATTTGAACTTTACCTTCTCTTTACCTTTACCTCTTAAATTAATTTAACTTTGTACTTTGTCACAAAAATTAAATTGAGATCCAAAACTAATTGGTGGAATCCCTCTGTAAAACTATTTTACCTGATTGAAATTCCCAGTATATGTTAAAATATTATTTAAATTTGGTATTAATTTATGATATCAAACGCATTGATTTCTCTACTTGATAGCTTCTTGAAATCATAACTACATTGCTGCCATATATCCAATATGAATCTATTATGGATTTATGACAGTAATACCAAATACCCTCAGAGTCAGTCCCCAGAGATCTTTCAAGCATACATTGTAGTTCACTTAGCTTGCAGTAGGAGGTGCTTTTTTTAAGTGCTATGTCTGGGCACTGGCCTTGAATTAAACTAGAGAGCTCAACAGAAACTAATAAATGTGGAACTTTATCATTCCAGTGCAGTTACTGTCCTTCCCAACTTCTTAAAATCGCCATCTCAATTTTACAATTGCGCTCTGTAAATGAGTGAGAAATCAATAAAAGATGCCCCTTATGGACATTTTCCCAGAACTATGAGACTTGCATGAAGTAAGTGGTCTATGACTCAAGGTTAAAGGCTTTCCAAGTGTACAAGCCATATAATTTATAAATGTTCAAAATGATTCAAATGCCTTGCTTTGACCCTGGTTTGAAAGGTTTTTTTTTTTTTTTTTTTTTTTTTTCAGTCTTAAATCAAAAGTGATCACAGATTCATATTTTATGAGGCTTATCATATCTAAATTTACCATGTGCATTTGACTGTTTGCAAATATGTAATAATAATAAAGCATTTGATCTACCAAAAGCAATTATAAGAGTATAAGACAAAAACCTCAGATTTTTAAGGTGCATTGAGGACCACTGCTCCTTAAAGTATGGTTATTTCCAGGGCAATTTGTCTTACATATCTTGTGTTTCATTGTTCTTTGAGTAAAATTCACTAAAACATCTCTAATATGAAATGCTTTCTGATAAACTGATTATCTACAGTCAGACTTATTACAAGGCCATTCTTAGAGATAGTGCCCTCAAAATACCATTATTTACTCAACGTCATGTTGTTCCAAACCCATATGACTTGCTTTACTACATGCAAAACAAATGGACTACTTTTATTGTGATTTTGTGGCACTTTTTGTCATTGTTGATGCAATCTACTATTATTGTATGGAAAAGAGCATGAACATTCTTCCTAACATCTTAATTTATTTTCTACAGAAAGACATCATACAGAGTTGGAATGAAATGAGAGTGAATAAATGACTGGATTTTTAAAAAACATTATAAACTATGTCCAGATTTTTGTTAGTCTGTGTGCTACAGTATGGGTGGTACGCCGCAACATAATGCTTTAATGTTGAGAAGCAACCAACGAAGGTACTTGATACAGTCACACAAGACTTTTAATAACTTTCAGATTCCATTTCACCAGTGATGGATTACAGTCATGAAAATGAATTTACAGCTCAAGATACTTATGGGAATAAGAGATGATTATACAATGTAGGGCTGTGTAACCATTTTTCTGCCCTCCTTTGAGTGAGATGCTTCATAAATTTTCAAAGATGTAAGAGACTTCCTTCTGAGATTTATGATTTATGATATGTCTTTGTCATCAAGTGTACAGCTATTTTAATATATTTTGCTGACGTTGTCCATTGGTGTTGTTCCTTTTGGACATATATAACGAACATAAAAGATGTGGTATGGTAACTCTGGAATTACTTGGATTATTTGAGCTGTACATGACTTCATGGCCACAGTGTCCTAACCACTTTTTAATACCCACAGAGAGACACAACATTGTATTTCCTCCTGGTGGTCACATTTAACCATCACAGTCTTTGGTCTGTGAAACTCAAGCAGAATTAAATGTAACAATTTACATAAGCATGGTTTTATGAACAATTTACATAAATCGTTTCATAAATGAGGCCCTGTGTATAGTATATAGGGCCATAAAATGTATTTGGACACTTTAGACACACCTAACGAATGAAATAATGTCTTTGCGTTATATAAGAACTACTCTATTTGATTTGAGGTTTGATCATTTTTGATCTATGCAATGAAAAACATTATTTGGCTTTGATGTTCAAATGTGTACTTGTATAGGCCTCTGTATATGCAGTTCTGCTGTTAGGGAGCTCTGATTAAAACTGTGATAGAGTCAATAAATGATAGCGCTGACTCTTATTTGTACATTGTAATGAGGGGGTACATTTTGAATTATAGTAATTAAGTCACTGGTTATAAAGGATGTTATAAACAGTGTCAAATAGGAACATTTACCTTTTGTCTAATGCTGCCTGGTCTTTGGATAGATAGATAGATAGATAGATAGATAGATAGATAGATAGATAGATAGATAGATAGATAGATAGATAGATAGATAGATAGATAGATAGATAGATAGATAGATAGATAATGTCAAAAGTTAGCTAACACACCGAAACTTAGGAGTGAATGCAACAGACTGAATTTATTATAGCTTACATGAGATGGCAAATATGAGTCAAGAGATATTAAGCATCTAATTACCATGCTCATCAGATTATAAGCATTAATACACAATGGGAAAAACAAAATTTATTTTGTTCCTGAAAGTTCTTAGCTTGTACATAATCAGTTTATACCTGCATGAGTCATTGATCATTTTGAGAGCTGCGAATGCACATATCACTTCACTGACAGTCATGCATATTTGAATATACTCATACAGACTAATTCCAAATACAGATTAAAGTCAGTGAAATGTAATACTCTTGTGCTGAATAACAAATGCATATATTTGTTTCTTTTTGTTTAGGAGTAATAGAAGTATTCTAAAAATAAGTCCCGTGGTAACAGCTGTGTTTTTTGCAATGTTAATTATGAGCAGGCTGTCACATTTTAAATTGCTGCTTTCAGATAAACCACATAGAGGGACATTCAGTTCAGCATAGTGTTTATTACCTGTTTCCCAGCAACATACAGCAACAAGATGCCAAAAGAGTGAGAAGCTCAAAGAAAGACTGCGAAACGAATCTATATGATAGTCGTTTGCTGTTAAGAGAGATCCAGCTCTATACTCAAGCGCAGAGCTTTTTAGGAGACAACAGGCATCTTCTTAATGACCCGTCTGCGCACCGGGTTAGCAGGTGCTGCGCTCGCGCTGGCCCTCTCTGTCTTCAGTTCATCGATAAAGGTTTCCAATGGTCCAAACTTCTCGGTCAGCTCACCAAGATGAGTTTTCAGGGCATTGAACTCCTTGTACAAGTCGTCTAGCGCCTCAGAGAGAGGTTGGATCCTATGTAGAGTTAAAGAGAGAAAGAAATATGAGAAGCAATAACACTATAGCACAGTCGCTGGTTGGAAAAGTACTTTGAGGAATATGAATAGTTTCCAAACCATAAGGAGCCAGGAAGTTCCCCATTAAGCACATAAAAGATTTAGCTAGTTTCCAGTATAATGAAATGTTCAGCTCTAAAAAAGAACACAGTCCACGTTTTAACATAACTGCAGATACCAAAATAACAATGTTGTGTTCCTGCTGTTTTCTGTCTGTGGAAAGAAAGAATGCCTGAATCTGAGAGTTTGATGTAACACATTGAACCTCATGAAAGTCTACCTGGAGTAGTCAGGCAGCAATGACTGATGGTCGTTCTGCAGGAGTCCTTTAACTTGGTTCAGGATGTCAAACCTCCAGTCATCAAGCACTTGAGTCAGATTTGCTACTCCTCGCATGTTTACTTTCTCAGCTGAGGAACCGAACAGCAATATATATTTTACATTTTTTTATCAGACGAAACAGCAGTAATATTACCTAGCGGTCTTTTTTAGGTTCATATGAACCAAAAAATTGTGAAACCACACTTCATAGCATAGAAGCAAAACATATCAATGCATAAATGAACCAGTATGTGTTTTATTAAACAAAAAGACATCCGCTCACAGCCGTCTCTGTAGTTCCACTCCTCTTTTGCAACACGTCTCCTCTGACCACAGACTACGACCACGGTCATGGTCAGGAACAATAGTTTCACTATGAAACTCATCCTAGATCTTGACGTTCCCTGCACAAGTAGCCTACAACCAAAAACAAAACAAAAAAAAGATTATGTGAAAGCAAATTTCTTCCCCAAGAAAATGTTGAAATGACTGCCCAGGTCTTTTCTTCTAATCTACTAAGCAGATGATGTATGTTTACTGAGAGATAAATCAAGTCCTGTGCTAAACTCACTATTAATCTTAATCCTAAAAATAATATTGGTGCATAAACACTGTATTTGGTTTCAGGGCACAATCTGTGCAGACTTGCTTGATAGCTATGCATGAAATTTTCTTCATGGTCTGTAAGAAGGCTACATTTTATAAAACAATGTACATGTAAAAATAGAATAAAAAAGAAATAAACAATATATATATACTGTATATATATATTAAAAAAACAAAAACAATATATGAATATATAAAATGCATTTAACATTTTTTAAACTGATACGAAGAGCCAAAACAGATTCTAGATTCTTGGAATTATAGAATTGTGCAGGTCTAAATACCCATGTTTACTTACCAGTCAGAGAGTTTGGGAAGATGTGTGCTCTTTTCAAGTGCCCCTGCAGTTCTGTGTCTGGGTAGCTGCACCAGTCTGTCCCAAGACTGAAAAACACTCCCTCCTGTTTTAAAACATTCCCTCATCACACACATCTTTTCCAAACACTTGGCTTGTACGAGCAAGCCACTATGGTTTGAATGTCAAAACTCTCCCTTGAGGTTCAAATAGTTCTGTAAGGATTCGTTTGCTTATTTATGACTTCTGTGCTTAGAAAGTTAGCATGCACTTTAAGAGTGTGTTCTGTCATTGCCATATATGTGAAATAATACAAAAAGAAAAATTGTATTGCACCTTTTTTGCTTTTATTTATGTTTGTTTGCTGCTGTTTTGTAGCCTGACACGTTTTTATTATTTTTTAGTAGAGAATTATAAAGGGAGCCTCTTTCATTTTAAAAGTCTGTATGGAAATATAGTTTGAGAGCTTTTAGCAAAAAATAAATTGTTAACACATGAAAAATGCCACAGAAGCTGGCATGTTTTGTTTGTATATACGTTTTGTTTGTGTATAATTGTTTATAGCCTATAGGCTATATAAAATGAAGAAATGTACAGCATATTCCAATGTTGTATGTTAGCACATTGTCTTTCAGCCTCTGCAGAATAATGATATGAATATGTCACATCCGTTTTTGAAACGGTTGCTAAGCGACAGCACGGTTGCGTCGTGTCTCTGAAAACACAGAAGGCTGCATCTTTAACCTTATTAATCTTGACGTTTTTGTTTATGGGATAAAGATACATGTAGCGATTGTGTTCAATAATGCCGCTAACAACGATTAAGGACGGCGAATACACGGCCACCGTGTACAGAATGGTCAGTGATTAACTTAGCTGCTCAAGCTAACAGGCTAGCTTAGTTAACGTTACTAAGTTAACTGTTCTCTTAAGCTATTTGCTTGCTTTTAGCGAAGCGTGTGTCGTTTTATCGAAATTATTGGCTTTTTACTAATCCTTATTTCTTTCTTTATAAGATCAAAGAAGGGCGATATGGAGACGCAATTCATATTCTGAGCAAAGAACATCAGAAACACACTAAAGTAAGTTACAGGAGTCATTCTTTACATTGAATCAAACGTCCTTTGCTTTCAGTTGTGCTCTCTTTTGTTAAGGAAACCTTACCATATATATATATATATTCCTTTATATATCCATAGTATATTGATATTTGATCTGACAATCTCTGTTTATGTCCAGTCCAGGGCTGCTCTGTCTCTCCTAGGCTACTGCTACTATCACATGCAGGACTTCACTAATGCAGCAGAGTGTTATGAACAGCTGACACAGCTTCACCCAGAGGTGGAAGACTACAAACTTTACTACGCCCAGTCTCTATATGGAGCGTGTGCATTCCCAGAGGCCATGAAGGCTACGTTTCTCTTAGACAGCACAGCTAGTCATACTAAGGTAACACACCCATCTGCAAATAACCTTAAACCTGTTTTGCAGTTGCTTGCTGCATCAAATTTGTAGATGTGACCATCTATCTCGAAACTGCAGTTGTCACAAAAAGAGGTTTTTGTTCATTTTTTAAATTGTTTATTTTTGGTGCCTTATTTTGAGGAGTTCTCCACAGTTCTGGGATTCCTACAAGGTATCCTAGATTTTTATGGTAAATTTTGCATTTTATGATAAATGTTAGAAGATTCATCATGAGTGATTAAAGTCACAAAGAAGCTCAGCATCTGTAAAGATCAGAGGAGAAGCCCCAATTTTTTTAATAAATGCAGCCTTGGTGAGCATAAGGGGCTTATTTTTAAAAACATTTTAAAAATATTACATCCCCACATTTTTAAACAGTAGTGGCAGTTAAAATAACAGTTCTTTTTTGTTTATACTGTGGAGATCATAACATGTCACACTGTATCCCTTTTAAAAATAATAATATTTAAAAAAATAAAAAACATTATTCATCCTTTTTCTAAACAGATGATCAAACTGCAAGCTGCCATTAAATATGGAGAGGAAGATTTTTCGGGAGCAAAGGTAACATCTTTCTTTCTTCCATCATTTTTTAACCCTCATTCCATTCCAAACCCTCTCCTTCTTCCATGTGGAAAATGAATCACCATCTGACCACATGAACGACTGTTTATTTTGTTGGAATATTTGGTATTGCTTCTCCAGACTCTGGTTGAGCAGTTGCCTCAGGATGATCCAGACTACGATGTGGATCTCGGATGTTTGCTTTATAAGGAGGGCGAGTATGAAGAGGCTTGCAAAAAGTTTATGTCCTCCATGAACGTATTGGGCTACCAGCCAGGTGAGCTTGAGCTTCTTTAGCACTGGTTCCGTTGAATTATAACTGTGTGTGTTTGTGGTGTCTACATGCAGGAGCTTAATAGACAAAACACACAAACGCACAAACTGGTCTCTCCCAGTAATTTTTTTTGCCAAGAGTAGCAAAACATAACATTGACTGGTTGACCACACTGCGTAAAGGTAGTAATTTAGATTTTTATGGAAATGAATGCGGTATGGAGAACTTTTGACACACTGTGATGTTTTCTAAAACTAGCTGTGCTGGACTATGTCTGACTGTTTTTTTTTATTACAGATCTGGCGTACAATATAGCACTCTGTTACTACAGTTTAAAGCAGTACGCTTCAGCACTCAAATATATTGCGGAAATTATTGAACGTGGAATCAGAGAGCATCCAGGTATGTGTAACAGAAAATCTTTTAAGATGTGCAATGTTATACAGTTCATTTCAGTGGATGATTCTTATGTCTATAGAACTCTCTATTGGAATGACAACAGAAGGCATTGATGTAAGAAGTGTCGGCAACACCCTTGTCCTGCATGAAACCGCTTTGATTGAAGCCTTTAATCTGAAAGCAGCTATTGAATACCAGCTGAAGAACTGTAAGTATAGATAAACCATCCGACATGATGTTTCACTTTGGCGCCTTCCTATCATATACTTTTTGATGTGCACTCTATTTATTCATAGTGTATAATAAACCGCAAATCCATTAGAATAATCTATGGCCTCCCAGGATTCAGTGTTTTGCTCAGTGCCTTTGTGCAAAATTTAGCATGGGGTGATACAGTGCTCTGTTTTGACTGCTTACTCTAGCAGTTACTACTATTGAACTTCAGTGAATGTAATTCAGTGATACTGGCCTCTTATCTCTAAATCTTTTTCCAGATGCTGCAGCACAAGAAGCACTGACTGACATGCCCCCCAGATCAGAGGAGGTACTAAAAATGTCACCTTGGCACTTGACACTTGGCATTTGCATGCATTTCCTATTCGGATAGTTTCTGGATATTGTTTAGCAGAACTGCATTCAAATGTGTCTGTTCGCACTTATCCATTCTTTAGGAAAACAGCACTTGCATATTGCATCAGATGTTGCATTTACCATATGTTTTCTGGCATTTACAGAATTTTTAAAAGCAAAATGGTTTACAGTAAAACAGTATTTTTTTTTTTCATACAGTATCTGGTCTATTGTGCTGTCCCGCTAAAAAGTAAAGGATGCTAATAGGGATTAGATCAGAAGAAAAAGGAAAAAGGTACATTTTAAAGTGCTTCTGCAAAAAAAAAAAAAAAAACAGATCATGAGGGAAACGTGACCAAGGATTTGGGGAGAGAAATTTGAGATTTTAAGTGTAGTCGAGTGAAATAATTTATGGAATATTGTTCATTAAATTGGGTGAGCAGATTGCAAGACCTCAGTGTCTGTTGACTTATTCATACTTTGCTAGCAGAATAAAAAGAGAAGAAGCTGCAAAAGCTCTTTAAAGACTGATAAAAATAGAGCATGATGAAAAAATTTACAACCTAGTCCATCAAAGTGATGGATCATTATTATTTGTAGCGCCACCTCATTATATGATATTTAATCAACGTGATCATTAGATATTGCTTTAATCAAAATGCATTTGCATTTATACCGAGTGGCATTTATACTTCGTCAATTGAAATCAGTGATCCACACAGAATCTGATTTACACTTGACTTTAAATGCATTCAAGTGCTGTCCGATTGTAATCTGACCACCAAAAGCACCAGTTAATGTATTCATAGCACATTACTGTTTTATTACAGTATATTTCCAGGTGATTTAGTTCTTCTCATTTCTGTAGCAATGCCGAAAACAAAGGCTGCCAGATAAGATGAGATGCCTGTCAAGAGAATATTTTCTTCATTAGTTATGCTGTTTGATCTGAGCGTGCTCACTCTTGCAGGATAGCCTCTTGTGAATCAATGTCATAGGCATGCCAGTTCACATGCACACTTGCAGAACTTTTATCCTATATTGACAGACCATGTGCCGCCCATTTCAGAAGAAAGAAAACAACCAAGTCAGTTTTACTTGAATAGTGCAATATAAGTTGAATTTTTCCAAATACTTAGAAGATTGTCTGTAGTTATGCACTGGGAATTTGCTGTTATTGTGATTCCGGTGCAGGTTTAATCCTTTTCTGCAGGGGTTTGTATTGTGAGAGCTGGTAAGCTCACACCTGCTGGCTGGAATGATGGTGGGCTGCAGGGACATGTTTTTGTGCTAGTTTGTGCTGGCACCTAAAAGTTAATGAGTCCAAACAGTGATCCATCTTACATAAGCACTCATTAAATACACTGTTTCTTCCTGTAGGACAGATATTTTTAAACACTACATCTGTGGCTAGGACTAGCGCAAGGAATGCACCAGCGCAAATGCTAGGCCTATACAATATTCACATGGTTATGCTATTTCATTGAAAGAGATCCTATATAGAAAGATAAAGAATTTTGGATTGAACTAACAATAATACAGTGTAATTTCACTGTTAGTTTGTTGAAAAATAACTCTTCATGCATATCTCTTTTGAGAAATGCACAAGCGAACATATGCTGCCCTCTAGTGTACCAGAATGTCACTGTGATGGTTTACCATTAGTACATATGACAATTTAAAGCTAATTTATGTCAATAGCAGTAATACTTATTTTGCTCTTTTTGTCTCTTTCTGTGTGTAAGAAATGATTTTATTTTGGAAGTCTATCAACCATAGAAATGATGATTATGCCCATTGTTTGTATCTCTTTTTTTACATTTAGGAGCTGGATCCAGTCACTCTTCACAACCAGGCCCTAATGAACATTGACACCAAGCCCACAGAGGGTTTTGAGAAACTTGCTTTTCTCCTTCAGCAAAACCCCTTCCCTCCTATCACTTTTGGCAATTTATTATTGCTTTACTGTAAATATGAGGTGAGCGTACTTCATTGATGAGTGTTCAGGAAACCAATTGGTTAGTGGCATAGAAATTATGCAACTCAGCTTTAAAGAAACTATATTGTATTTTTCTTTCAAGAAGTGAGATTTCTTTGCTTTTTCCATCTCTAGTACTTTGACCTTGCCGCAGATGTCTTGGCTGAAAATGCTCATCTCACTTACACGTTTCTCACGCCGGTAAAGCAGAAATTATTTCGTAGCGATTTTATTTCCCATCAGCTCTGTTGTATGTGCACAGTTAGCAATTTTAGAATTAGAAAATGCAATCATGTAGAAACAAGTCTCTACTTTTTATTAGCCCAAATAGTCATTCCATTAATAACATCTACATTGATTCATGTGGCCATATGGCATTTGCAAGTAATAACACACCAGGTGATAATTACAGAGCTGCCTCATTCATATTGACATCAGTCTGACCTCGCATCAAGACTATTGGGCTCATTTTTGTATTCTCCTTTATAGTACCTCTATGAGTTCTTGGATGCCATGATCACATGCCAGACAGCACCTGAGGAAGTAAGTGATCTTTTGCAGAATTTTTTGAGTTGGCAAGTACCTAGTGAGCATTTGTTTTTTGTTTTTTAATGAATTTAACTTTGTATGTGATGTAGGCTTTCCGAAAATTTGATGAAATTGCTGGAAAACTGACTGAGCAACTACGCAAGGTTACAAAACAGGTTACAGCTTGGCATTTTCCCTTATAAGAATTCACAGTATTTATGTCTGCTTGTGTCAAATATTACTCCCTGAATACACCATTAAATCAACGTGTCTGACACTGAAAAGGCTAATTCGAATTTAGAAACTAAAATCTCTTTCCTTTAAGGTGCAGGAAGCAAGGCATAATCGGGATGACGAATCCTTAAAAAAATATGTCCAAGACTATGACGAGGTTCTTGAGAGGTAAACTTAAGATTCATTTACATTTATGCGTTTAGATGCTTTTATCCAAAGCAACTTTCATAAGAAGAGATTGCTAAAGCTTCATTCTTAGATTTCTGTTCCTTACTTAATTTATGTAAATGAATGTAAAATGTTCTCTGTATATAAATACGTGTCAGTGTTTTTCGTGACTTTTTTTTTTAAGGTACATTCCTGTGCTAATGGCACAGGCCAAAATCTACTGGAACCGCGAGAACTACAGCATGGTGGAAAAAATCTTCCACAAGTCACTGGAGTTCTGCAATGAGCATGATACTTGGAAACTTAATGTTGCTCATGTGCTCTTCATGCAAGATAACAAATATAAAGAAGCCATTGGTTTCTATGAGCCCATCGTTAAGAAGCATTATGATAATGTAAGTATGATGTTGCTGAATGCGCTTTTCTTTTATCGTAGATGAAAATAAGAATGGCAACTTACGAAATAAAGTCAGTCCTCAGAAAGTCTGCACTCTGGAGTACGGAAATTTAGAAAATCAGAAGTATAATTTAGTTTGAAAACAGATTGTTCCCTTTTTTTAATATAAATCAGTAAATATTGTGTAAAATTAGTGACATTTCATCAGTTCTATGTATATCTGCAAATATCTGTATTTGGATTGGTCATTAAAAAACAACCAGTAGTATTTAGCGTAAACAGTGGGATCCAGATGTGTTTTTAAACAAATTAAAATAAGATGGTAACACTGAACTCAAGAGGAATCTGAAGACATGTAGTTCATCTTTGATGACTCATGGATTTATTGTGTATAAGATTTCCTGTGATGGTGGGTCACATTTCTATGTTGAAGTACTTGGCACAGCAGACAATTATATAACAAATCTAAACATTTAAAAATAAAAACATGTTCTTTGCTCCTCTGCTTGCTAGCTGGAACAGTGTAACATTCAAGAGTGTCCCTGCAAAACAAAACCCTCGGTAAAACGATCTGTGACTCTTGGAGTCTTGCTGTGTGACTGCATGGAGTTTGCAGCATGATGTTTCTTCTTCTTTTTTTTTTTTAAAGAGTGTCTGTTATTAGAATCCTTGAAATTGATTGGCACATTTTGTCCCGTAGATCCTTAACGTTAGTGCGATTGTTCTTGCTAACCTGTGCGTGTCATACATCATGACCAGCCAAAATGAAGAGGTAAAAATTTGAATCTTATTTCAATATAAATATTGATACTAATTGGAGCAGCCTTGTTTCATCATATTTCTATCTTTCTGTGTTTTTTTTATTTAATTTTATTTTAACCTTCTGGTCCACCTCTGTGTGTGTACAGGCAGAGGAACTGATGAGGAAGATAGAGAAAGAAGAGGAGCAGATCTCTTATGAAGAGCCAGACAAAAAAGTATTTCATCTGTGTATTGTAAACCTTGTAATCGGGTACGTACAATATTTTTACATAATTGTTAAATCAACCCATAATAACATTTTGTATCTAATCCAGTGTGAACAGGTACTATTTTTCACTTTACTTTTTCTATCTGAAATTTCATTA
Source organism: Squalius cephalus (assembly GCF_949319135.1). Lineage (NCBI taxonomy): Eukaryota > Metazoa > Chordata > Actinopteri > Cypriniformes > Leuciscidae > Squalius > Squalius cephalus. The sequence goes on along the minus strand of NC_137122.1, from coordinate 41,502,518 downwards.
TAAACCAATGACATTATGAGAACAGTCTGTGTAAATTACGCTACTGTTCAAAAGTTTGTGGTCAGTATCTTCTTCTTTTTTTTAAGAAAATGAATACTTTAGACAGAGAGATGCATTAAATTGATCAAAGGAGACAGTTAAAAAAGATAGGATTTCTATTTCAAATTGAACTTTTTATTCATCAAATAATCCTGAAAACAAAGATCACAGTTTCCACAAAAACATTAAGCAGCTGTTATCAACATTTATAACAGCATATTAGAATGATTATCTGTAATACTTATAATACATCATTTCTTACAGGACTTTGTACTGTGCTAAAGGGAACTATGACTTTGGTATTTCTCGTGTCATAAAGAGTCTTGAGCCATACAACAAAAAGGTAATCAATATTTAATTGAATGTTTTTAATAAAAGCCATTTTTAGTGTGTTCAGACAGCACATAAACTTTCATATTCCTTACTTGCTGTATTTCTCTCAGTCTAGCGTTACCGTCCTCAGCATGTTATTTTTGTGTATTCACAAATATCTATTGAAGAGGTCTTGACTGTATCCAGCTGCATAAACAGTGTTACTCAAAGACCTCAGCATTCTCGCTCTCATGACACTGTAGCAGATGTACAACACTGGATTGCTACTGCACTTCCTTTTGCACCCCATCTCTGCCTTTGGTCTCCTGTCACCCAGGAGTCTGTACTGACTATGTACTTTTAAATCGCCCCCAAAAAATCATGTTTGATTAGATGCTTTCTAAACATGTTGAATTTCTTAGGGTGACAAGTTCTTTAGCCTCAAGTTCAACCGATGTTTTCTGGTTTTACTGATGTGATTGCCATGTGATAATATATAGTTATTTGTGCTTGGGATGACAATGACGTCCTGTGTTTCTAGCTTGGAACAGACACGTGGTTCTATGCTAAGAGATGTTTTCTCTCACTACTGGAAAACATGGCCAAACACATGATCATGCTCAGGGATCCAGTGGTGCAAGAGTGCATTCAGTTCCTTGAGCACTGTGAATGTAAGTATTTCCTCTAAAGAAGTGGTCTGATCCCACATATAGTAGGGGAGAGCCGGGACGATTGAAACGCAGGGATAGATGAAACACTGAGATTTCCTTGAAAACCAAATCAATCAAATCAAATTTCGTTAGCACATACAGCACGCAATGCCGATACCCGCGAAAACATTTCTTCTCTTACGTCGTGGCGTTTTGGAGTTAAAGCCGCAAAGCTGTTTTTGAGTGCGGTAAGTGAATTCTTTCGTGCGGTACTTTTTTTGACTGACAAGTTGGATTTATTGTTTCATGTGCCATTGTAATGATAATACGGCAGGTGTATTAGTACTGCAACACACCCTTAAGTGTGCAATATCAGATTTTTTTAGTTTAAGGGCAAAAGAGCCGTCCCGACCGCGCATCCTGCCCGTTAAACCTGGTCATAGCCTATACTGTTCATAGAATCATATACTGTTTCTAGACTTGTGTTTCTTTTAATGCAAATTAATTTTCAATTACGCAACACATGCTATCTCTGTAATAATCATCAATTGTCCAATCTTCAATAAATTTCATTTATCGTCTTCTGGTTGACCTCGTTCTCTTCATAATAACAGGCTAATCAACTAGCAAACACTCAATATGACTCAAGGAAGAAATGTAAGAAAATGAATTGTAAACGGATTTGTCTATCTTCGTCAAAATAGCCTATTAGAAAGATTACAAAATGAGCATAGGCTTATCGCCTATTGTTTATTGGGTGACATAACAAAAATGGTTAATGTGAACCTTTAAATTAAAATAAATTACAAAATATGTTTGTAACAGTATGCACATAAGTTACTTAATAAGGTATTGTTCACAAAAATAAGCATTAGATGAAAAGTTGCCGTTTAAACTGTTATGTTTCATCCGTCCCACCCCTGTGTTGCAATTGAAACTTGAAATTAAAATTTGAAATTGAAATTAAAATTTGTACCGAATAACACATGATACTAAGAGAACACATGTGAGAGTTGTTAATCACAAAAAAATAAACAATCTATCTGTAACCTTATCTTAGAAAACGACATTTATCTGAAAAGTGTTTCAACTGTCCCGGCTCTCCCCTACCTCTAAAACAGGTTCTGTATTCAAATGTAGCTGGACTGTGCCAGCGCAAAGCTATAATCCTCCTGTAATACGGAAAGCATCAAAATCTAATCCAGTGATTATGAGTTCACTGTTGTTTTGATTGTGTAAATCAGTGGGGATGAAGTGCTGTTTTTTGAAAGCTGAGATGCTAATTAATTTTCAATCCTGAGATTCTCCATGGGACTAATTACTTTTTTAACCCTCCCCTCTAGTGTACGGTAAAGATGTGCCTGCCATCATAGAGCAGCCTCTGGAGGAGGACCGCATGCACATTGGCAAGAACACTGTCACATATGAATCTCGCCTGATAAAAGCTCTCTTCTATGAAGTCACAGGATGGAATGAGTAATCCTTACACATCAAATATCTATATTAGAACAAGATATTGGGAAAATATTCATCACAGGCCACAATTTTCTCACTGGCATAGATGATGGTTTGACTATTAAGACATTTCAACATGGCTACTTTCTAAGCAGCTTTGGAGAGATCATGCTGTGTCTGGACTGAAGTCAAACATGCATTTTTAAGCATGCATTCTCTGTAATAATGAGCCCACAGGGGTTCACTCCCTCCAAACATGAAAGAGAAAATATTAACCAAAGAAGGGCATTTTTGTTTTCATTAAACTAAGCTCTGTTCATGTTAAAATTATGCCTCTATTTAACCTTTTTTGCTCAATGCTTTAACATGGGAGGCATTAGAATTGTACAGTTTGGTTATTTTTCCTCAGAATAAAAAATGTATCATAGTAGATTTTCTTTATTTATTATAAAGTATACATTTTGTTAATTTGATTTTATTAAAAGGTATTTTCCTGTAAAAGTTTTCCTGGCTATTTTGCCCTTTTTTGCATCATGTGTTTTCACCTAGACAGCATTAAATCTATCACACATTCACAGATAAGTGATCATAGAGGAAAGAATAAATACCAAATACATCTAAAGCCTGATAAAGAAGGAAATCGGGTTCTGGGACCATTATCTCATTAAGCATGGCCCTTAAATTAAGGGTCTCTTCGTTATGTCCTGTTCTGAAAGGTAATAGTTGAGAAAACCTCCTAATGTGCTCACTGCAACTCCTGTCATATGACTTGAGCAGCCATCTATGAAAAGAAACATATACGAGTTAGTTTCAGATGGTACAACTGTGTCATGTTAATGAAGTAATTCTTCATTTTTAAAACTAACACCTGTCAGCGTTTTTTCCCTTCTTTTCACCCGTTTGTGGGGTGCATCCAGAAATTCCTCAAAGATCTGGGAGATGTCCTCTGAGGGGGAAAAACAATATCGCAATTGACAGTTTAAAAGGTCATTTAAACCGTTCATTAGGATTAGGATATTTTTAAGTGTATATTTAACATGATTTAACTCACCTTCTTTGCCAAAACAACCCACTTCTTGGTCTTGCCATGTTAAAATAGACTGTAACCAGTCCAGTTTATAGAAGTCTGAGAATCCCTCTAAACCACATAAAAGAACTGTAAAAAAAAATAAAAAAATGCATTAAGTGGATGTTATAAGAATTTTTCTCCATTCATTTATTCACTCTATAGCATATACTAACTGTTTTCTATGAAGATGTCCTGCATTTGGCCAGTAAGACCATTCTTGAAAATGTCCTGGTTGCTTTTTATCATGTTGGTGCAGAAGATTTTCTTATAATGTTCCACAGTTATGTTGACACGAGACAATCTCAGGTCCCCCTTGAGCATTCTGGAGCACCCTTTCTGAGGACACAAGTGTCAGACTGAAGATACACAGATTTACTTCAAAGTACACCAGAAATGTGCTATACTTTATCTTAAAGGGATCGTTCACCCAAAAATGAATATTTTGTCATCACTTACTCACCCTACACAAAAGAAGATATTTTAAAGAATGTTGGTAATCAAACATTTGATGGTCCCCAATGACATCCATAGTATTTTTTCCCTATATGGAAGTAAATGGGGACCATCAAATGTTTGCTTACCAACATTCTTAAAAATATCTTCTTTTGTGTTCAACAGAAGAAAGAAACTCATACAGGTTTGGAACAACTTGAGGGTGAGAGTAAATATTTGTTTTGGGTGAACTATGCCTTTAACAAAAGGTAAACAATCATTTGCTTATACTAAAGACTAAAAGAGTGGTTACCATTGTTCCTATCATGAAGTACAGCAGCTGGTGGGACAGGGAATAGTGTGGACATCCAAACTGTGTCATTGTGTCTCTACAGGACTTGGTCACAATACATGGGGTTCCATTGTCTTTCCTTTCAATAAAATAACAGTTAGGCTACCTTATTGACTGATATTTATACCCTTTTGATTGTATTTTTAATCTATTCTACAAGCGTCTTACCATGTTCCTAGAAGGAGAGTCATGCACTTGTCACTCAGGTGCTCATCATAGCACTCCATAGACCTCACTGAGGTATAAACCAGCGAGGGGTCTGTGGAGCCCCATTCTGCAGGCAGGGACCAAAAGGAGCTGTGCAAAATGGGCTCAAACTCTGCTCAGGAGAAACAGTTCAGGTTTTCTATGTCATTATTAGATTGGCTTTTGAATAGGGTTTCTTTTCAAAGAGTGTTACCTTTGAAGTAATTGGGGTCTGTCTCCTGAAGAGCGTTGACGGCAGTAGAAAGGCTCTTGTTCAGTCTCTTCAGCATCGAAACAGCAGCTGCGCGCTGAGAGAGACTCAGAAAATCCGAATGCGGCCAAGTTCGTGTTGCCTCCCGCAGCTGCGCTAAATTATATAAACAGACATACGATACGGCTATGGTGAACCTCGATGGATTATTTACTTCAAAAAACCATCAGATTATTGGGGGGAGGGGTTGAGCCCTCTAATAAAGCACTGAACCCTAGAAAGGAGGTCAACATAAAACGTTGAGGTTCTAAACATTTACTTTATAAATCTGCAAACAACTCAGACAACGTGCAGTAATTAGAAAGATTACAGAAACCGGAATAGATTTGACATATCACAAATATAATCATAAAAAAACTTTAGTGTTTTGTTTAAAAAGTCATTAAGAAAAAATATGGTTGGGCTATAGCTTAACAGCCCAAGTGGCGCCAAAAGACAACATATATTGCGCGAGCAGAACCTCAACAGACTCGAATTACTGATAGACATATTCCATTAAACATCGACAATCCTGAAACGAACTGAGCTCAGTTAATTTTACAACCGAGTCCAGTGTCAAGCAAATCGGTCCATTAAAATAAGACTCTTGAAAAGCTACATGATAGATGTTTTTGTTCTGCACATTGCAAACTTATAATAGGCTAATCAATAAAAAAAAGTTTAATTATTTACGTGTTTTAAAACACATAATGCTAAGCTGTTTGAATAGATTCAAACTGTAACATAATGGTTTACCTTGAAGTATTATGTATCCAACAACACCGTCCAGGTTGATGTTTCTGCCCTGCATATCAAAGTATGTTATTCCCTTGGATAAACTCATAAGTATGTTATCAATCACATCCTGGTTTGATAAATCAATTGTAGACGAGAGAAAGATAAGTACAAGGAAAGGAAACCACATTTTAAGAGCTATATAGAATATTAAAAAACAAACGGGGCAAAACGTTAATGGACGAGTAGTCTATCCAGTAGCTTTTTTCCTTATTTAAAAGGCGAAGCTGTTTGACAAAGCAAATCCATCACGTGACTCAGGTCCCCTGAAACCGTGGGGTGCCACATAGTTTGAATAATTGCTTTTGATTAAAAATACTAATTTCTTTCTTTCTTTCTTTCTTTCTTTCTTTCTTTCTTTCTTTCTTTCTTTCTTTCTTTCTTTCTTTCTTTCTTTGTTTGTATACATCATAAAGCATCTTTCTCCATTGACGATAACATCAAAAACATCTGGAATAATAATATGCTAATAATATTTGCAAGCCCCAAATATAATATTTTAGTAGTTTATTATATTATCTGTTTTACCTGTGACCAGTTATTTTTGGTAGGTTGTTAAATTGTTTGAAATTTACAAATTTGTTAGTGTTTCTAATATTTACTTTTTTTATGTTGTAGGCTACATATGTAAATAATGTCGCTCGTAAAGCACCGAAATGTTTGCACTAGTTTCGTTATACAATGTGTGCAATGATAATAAAAGCATACAGTGAATTATGACATTCAAAATTATTAAAAATAAAATGTTTGTTTAATTAATTTGTTGTTAGGAACTGTATACTTTTAGCGATTATTAACATCAAAATCCCTTCAAAATGTACGAACGACATGACTGACATGCTGTTTAAGAATGTTAATGCAATTAATAGGTGTATTTGCTGTGGTTCGTGTCTCTTTAAATTTCATGTCCTACTTTAAGCCACGTCATAATCAGGAAAACACAATGGCGGATGCCAATGCGGCAGTAGCTGTGGTGACAGTTTCATTGGTTGTTTTAGGACTTTTATCGGGGCTAAGCTTATCGTGGGCTCTTCTACCGGTCGCTGTAGTGGTGCTTATTTTTATACTAGCCAGTGGATTAAGGGGACGAGATGAACTTGCACATTTGAACGTTTGCGTGTTGGTGCTGGGAGATATAGGGCGCAGTCCTCGCATGCAGTATCATGCGCTCTCTCTCAGCAGACATGGATACAGTGTCACCTTAATTGGCTTTCTTGGTATATATATTTTAACGCATGCACTTCTCATTGCATCATTTTTTGCTTTTATGCATGATACCAAATGCCCATAAATGTAGCCCCCATGTCTGTAAGGCATGCTAATAAACGACAAATCACGTAGATATGCATTATACAGGTCACAGTGCTAGTTTTTAGCACCCCTAACACTGGCATTTTGCTCACATAGGTTCTAAACCTCATCAAGACATTCTTGAGGATGACAGGATAGACATACTTCCTATTTCAGAACTAATGGGGCTTAGAGGTAATACAAACATATAATATAAAGAATATTTGCAAGCACAACAGACCATGGACAGTCGTTCTGATATAAAGAATGTAATCTTCATTTTCCTTTCAGTTGGCCCCAAAATTTTTAGGTATGTTTCAAAGGTGATACTCCAGTCTTTCCAGCTGTTCTATGTGTTGATGAAGATTGAGGACCAAGGCTATATCCTTATGCAGGTGTCTTGTCTATTTTAACAAGTCCTTTTGATATCTGATTATGTCTTATTTTAAGTGAATTATTAAGTGAAATTTTAAGTCACATCTGTGCATTCCATAGAACCCTCCAGGACTGCCAGCTATAGCAGTGGCATGGGTGGCCAGTCGTTTCAGGGGAAACCAGTTCATCATAGACTGGCACAACTATGGATACTCCATAATGGCTCTTACTCATGGGGAGAATCATCTAATTGTTAAGGTGGCAAAATGGTAAGTAACACATGAAAAATATCTCTTAAAGACACTATTTTAAGTGGCATTTGGAAAATGTCTGAACTGTGCTTTGTGTTGTTGGCAGGTATGAGAAACTCTTTGGATGTTTCTCGGATCATAACTTATGTGTCACTAACGCAATGAGGGAAGATCTTCGGAAGAACTGGAATATTGAGTATGTTTAATGTAAATTTTTATTTATTATTATAATTTTTTATTAAATCAAATAATAGTAATAATAATAAAACTTTCATTTCTTTACAAGACAAGCCAGTTTTATTAATCTTGCAATTGTAGGGCAACCACATTATATGACAAGCCACCCTCGATATTCAGAGAAACACCTCTGAAACTTCAACATGAGCTGTTTGTCAGAATGAGCAGTGTTTATTCACCATTTAGGCCTAGGTAAGTATTTTCATGTTGAGCCATTTGCTCTTATTCCATTAAATCGCACAAATAGTAGTTAATACCAGTCAGCTCTGTTCCCATTTAGGTTTTGTCATTTTATTAGTGCTTTACATATTCCTCTTTATAACTTCTTAGTTCTGATGTCACTAAGGAGCACATGGAACTGACAGCCTTCACAGAGCGAAACACTCATACAGGTGCTGTGACGCGCTCTGCTGGACGACCTGCTCTGCTTATCAGCAGCACCAGCTGGACGGGTCAGTGCCGTCTACACTGAGCTATAGGGATGTTGTCCTTTGTTCGCTTAATTGAAATGTCATAACTCTTCATTATTTATGTTCTCTAACAGAGGATGAAGACTTCTCAATTCTTTTACAAGCCCTTCAAGGTTATTATTATTGTTTTTATCTCTCCATATACACTACTGTTCAAAAGTTTGAAGTTAGTAAAAAGTTTAAAACAAATTAGTATGTTTATTCAGCAAGGATGCATTAAAAGAAAATAAAATCCAAATAAATTGTGTTCTTTTGAACTTTCTATTAATCAAAGAACCTAAAAAAGTGTATTATACAAAAAAAAATTAAGCAGCACTGTTTTCAACATTAATGAAAAGAAAAAACAAAACAGGATCACGTTACACTGAAAGATTCAACTTTGCCATCACAATTAAATTTTAAAAATATATTAAAATAGAAAACTCTTATTTTAAATTCTAATATAAATAATATTTTACAATATTAGTGTTTTTATTATATATTAATCTTTTCAATATTTTAAAACCTATTAGACTATGTAATCTCCAACATCTGATTTATTTCCATCTCCAATAGAGTATGAGAAGTTTGTTGAGGAAGAGGACAAACTTCCATCATTGGTCTGCGTGATTACAGGTACACAACACTGAGTCTAATATGAATACATGTTCAGCCTGTGTTTGTATGTTTCAAACACTTTGATTTGTCAATACAGGTAAAGGTCCTCAGAAGGAGTATTACAAGAAGCTGATTGACTCTAAAGAATTTCAACACGTCAAGATTTGCACTCCATGGCTGGAAGCAGAGGATTATCCAGTTTTACTTGGTACGCGGAACTCATCATCAACCATTTAAACTTCATAGGCCAGGTTTTCACATTTTGTGGACCCCTGGTTGTTTTGGCTTAAAATACATGTATTTACATGAGCTTGCTGTTCTCTGATGTTTTTCGGCACAGGTTCTGCTGATCTTGGGGTCTGCTTGCACAAATCCTCCAGTGGTCTTGACCTTCCGATGAAAGTGGTTGACATGTTTGGATGTTGTCTGCCAGTCTGTGCCATACACTTTCAGTGGTAAGATTGTGAGATCCGTTATGCTAACATATGTTAGGTGTCATGCAGGGAACAATTACATCTGCTCATTATCTGTATCTTGTTAGCTTGCATGAGTTGGTGAAACACGAGGAGAATGGGCTTATTTTCAAAGACTCCAATGAGCTGTCTCAACAGTTAAAGGCAAGACATTTAAAATCAAGACTTTTGTCTTTTGACAATTGTGATAAATGCTCACGGCTAATTCTGGTATCTATGTAGCTTCTGTTTTCAGACTTCCCTGGTGATCAGGGGAAACTGGGCATCTTCAGGAAGAATCTAAGGGAAAGTGGGCAGCAGCGCTGGAATGAGAATTGGGACCAAAACGTCCTTCCGCTTATTAAAGAGCACTGCGACTGACCATCTAGGTGATGGGCTCATGTAGCATCCTCTCAAATCCTTTGACTCCCATTCTATGGAAACTTACTGTCAGGTATTTGCACAGGGTACATATTTTTAAGCTAACTGTCCCCACAATGGGACAATCAGGATTGCAGTAGTGCTACTGGGAAAGACTTGAATATGAGATTAAAAAGCACACTTTCCTTGTAAATAATATGTAAATAAACACTTTATTACAAAGAGATCGTTTTTGTCATACATATATTTTGATCATTTCTATAGTGGAGGCTCGGTTGTATGGAAATACTTGAGCAACAGAATCTTTAATGATGACATGTCTCAGTCCAGCCCTTTCTGTAAATAAATGAAATGTTTCATTTATTATGAAGAATCAGGAATAATGAAAATGTTTTAAACCAATAGTGTAATGGAATAGAAAAGTAAGTATGAAACCTACCCAATTCTTCCTTGAAACAGTCATATGTCTGTGGGTTACGTACAGTAGATGCAATGTAAACATCAGGATGGTTTTCTTGAACTTTGCAGTTTAGAAGCCTGCTCAACAGCTTCACCAAACAAGCAATTATGTCAGGATCGTACACCACATCTGGTTCAAACAGAGCAATGTTACTGAAGACTTCTCAGACAATATATGTTATTCAGAGACCTTCAAATCATTAAATTAGAATAAATCACATTTGTAAGTATAATGCGTGTAATCTTGAAAGTATTTCATTTGTGAATGAAAATATTCACATTTTATGTGTGTAATATACAAAACACATGTTTTGTGTCACCTGCAGCAATGATGGTGTTGGCCTGTATTCTTTGCAGCTGTTCATCAGACACATTTTCCCAGTGCAGTTCCTCCACGCTCACTGACGCACTGTTGCTGTCAGAGTTAGTTAAGCAGTTTGTGATATTGTCCTTCAGCCTCTGAAGCACAGTTTGATGGCAGTCGCTGAAGATGTATTTGGTTAGGCTGGATGATCGACATACTACAATGCCCGTAAGTCCAATTCCACTGCCCAGCTCTAGCACTGTCCTGCATGTACAGCCCAAATGTAAATTTATGGCAGCATAAATGTAATAATTTAAACAATTAACAAAATAAAGTCACTTCACTTTATTCAGACATTCATAAGTAGCTTGTCACTCTGTTCTTGTTTCTCATACGCTACTGTTCAAAAGTTTGGGGTCGGTAAGGTTTTTTTTTTAATGTTTTTGAAAGAAATCTTATGCTTGCCAAGGATTTGCTTTATTGTGAAATCTTATTACAAATTAAAATAGCATTTTATTCTATTTTCTATTTTAAAGTAGTTTAATTTATTCATGTGACGCCAAATCAAAATTTTCAGCATCATTACTCCAGTCTTCAGTCACATGATAATTCAGAAATCATTCTAATATGCTGATTTGACTTCTTACTATCAATGTTGAACACAGTTGTGCTGCCTAATTTTTTTCGTGTGTGTGTAGAAACCATGATACATTTCTTTAAAGATTCTTTGAATATAATGTTCAAAATAACAGTATTCATTGGGAATACATTTTGTATTGTAAAATGTAAAAGTCAGTGAGTCACTTTTGATCAATTTAATGTATCCAACCAAAAACTTTCTGACCCCAAACCTTTGAACAGTAGTGTATATATAATTAAATACAATTTTAAATTACTAATTATATTATCAATTTAAGTGACTTTTTTTTTTTTTTACTTGATTAATGACCGAGCAATAGTATTTCTAATTAATTGTATTACACATTTCTTCCCCCCCCCCCCCTCAAAACTCTAAAATATCACATATTACATTAAATGGCGGTAATCCCAGATTTTCAGTGTTGTCTCAGATTTTTGGATGTATATCCACTGTATAACATAAAATGATATAACATAAAGAAACAACAAATGTAATCAACCAGAGAGCTGTGAAGTGTCAGACTTGCTTGCTTTTGAAGATGTGTGTATTTTCCAGAGCCCATTCAGCCAGGTACAGGGCGGCCTCCCAGGTAACCAGACCTGTGGTGCCCTGAGCGATGAGGGCCACGTTCTCTGCTAGACTAACTGCATCTCCTGTTGGCTTTTGAGATAGAACACTTTCTGATATGTGTCCCTGGATCACAAAACCAGTCACAAGTAGCACGGGTATATTTGTGGCAATAGCCAACAATACATTGTATGGGTCAAAATTATTGATTTTTCTTTTATGCCAAAAATCATTAGGATATTAAGTAAAGATCATGTTCCATGAAGATATTTTGTAAGTTTCCTACTGTAAATATATAAAACGTTTATTTTTGTGAGTGAATGCAGCACAATTGCGAACATAAATGGACAACTTTAAAGGTGATTTTCTCAATGTTTTGATTTTTCTGCACCCTCAGATTCCAGATTTTCCGATAGTGCCAAATATTGTCCTATTCTAACAAACCATACATCAATGGAAAGCTTATTTATTCAGATATCATATGATGTATAAATCTCAATTTCAGAAAATTGACCCATGTGACTGGTTTTGTGGTCCACGGTCACATATTGTAACTGTTAAGGAATAAGGTCCAGTTCTAATATGATCTAACTTACCAGAAAGTAGGTTTTGTAGCATACATCCTCCTCCTGAGCACACATGAGCTTGCCAAGCGCTTCATACAGTTCATCCAGAGGTTCAGCAGCTATCATCTCATGCTACAAAAATAATTCTTCAAATTAAACAAGCAGTATCTCAAAATCAGTAGAAAAAGTGTAAAACATGTTTTATAAGTTATGTAAAGAAACAAAGCCAACCCTTTTTATCAATTCTGTTAGGAAGCGTCTTCTGTATTTTAAAGAGGGGGGATTCTTGAGACAAATGGGATGCAAACATGTCTGCAAAAAAAGTTACTTTAATTGTATTAATAGACTCATTCGTTCACTTTCACAGTAGCTTCTTTACCTCCTGAAGAATGTCCATTATGATGTCTGAAGTTTTTGAAGTTTCAAGTTCTTTGTCTAAAGACTACAAAAACATATTGCGTTAATCATGGAACAAAAGAAGACATAAAAAAAACAATCGTAAGTAATGTTTAATACACTGATGTGGCAAGTCAATGTGCTACTTACATCCCATGGAAATGTATTTAAAAGACCCATAGCGAAGAAGTTCACTTGAAAGGAATGTATGACGTCTTTTCTAGTTTTGTGGCCCATTCCTTCCTCTTATATAGCTAATCTCTTTAAAACACCCAAATATGCTGGCTACTGATATTACTAGAGAATGAGCAGGTATGCGGAAGATGCATGTGCGATTCCATGGTGAATTTCTTCGTGTGTGTGAGTCCAAAAATGTTGTGGTTCGAGCGCCACCGTCGGGTTGGTTGTGCAGCAGAATAATGTGCCTCGCCCACGTGAATCTCAGCAAGTAGTTTTCTGTTATTTTCTAAAAGTGTCTTATAAATGTAAGCCTATTAATGTTGAACCATTTATTAGAAAGTGTTCTACATCTGGCATGATAATGATGATGATTAAGATGGGCATGCAATTATCTGAGGCTGCTGCTGCCAAAACATTTTATTGCTTGTGCATAATTGTATAATACGTTCTAAATATATTCTCTGACTGACCAGATAACAAAACCGAAATCCTGAGATCAGTTAGGCTATTATTTTTCATTTTCTCCGTTGTTCAGTTGTTTTTTTTTTTTTTGTTGTTGTTTTTTTTACCCTATAGTTAATCAGTGTTTTCGATTGGGGAAAAAATGGCATAAATAAATCACTGTTTAAAACTCAATAAAACTGAAAAATTGACTGTGTAAACTGACATTGTTTCTTTCAAACTGCATTAGGGCTGCACGATTTGGGGGAAATGTCATATTTCATGAGTCAACAAGGAAAATGCACACAGATGCTGAAATGTGTATTTCTCGATGTATTCGTGTACATCGAACACACACACACACACACACACACACACACACACACACACACACACACACAATTTTAAACATTATTATAGCCATCCAACAGTAATTCCGTCATTACAATTGAAAAGCTATATTTTTTAAACATAAAGGCCTGTTCACACCGGGACGAATTTCGCGCGCGATATTCGCCGACGTTTAACGCCTCGACTAAACAAAGGGCGCCAATGTGAGTGTGCACACCGGCGCGAAAAACGCCACGCGTAAAAGCGTCATTTTTTAAAAAACGCCTCGGGTTCGTTTTTTTGGTTTGACGCGCCGCGTCAAAAACTATCCGACCAATGAGATTGGCGCTTTTGTTCAATGTATCTGGAGCTTCTGAAGTTACAGTAAAACACAACTTGGGGGCGCTCAAACACAAAACGGTTTTTCCGAGCACATACGTAATGGCGAAGAAGATATACACCAAGTAGCGTCTACACTGCCTGGAAGAAATAAGACGAGGAAGATGCAAGGCTAGATGAATGTAGAGCTGCTGGTCTCGTTGGTGTCGGAACATAAAGAACTATATGACAAACGCGACAGCGACTACAAAAATCTTGATAAAAGAGAACTGTTATGGAGTGGTTTCTGTTTTACATTAAGCGCCATCTAATGTCAGGGAATGAATTTGCATGTTCACTCGGCTCATCGTCAGCGAAAATCGCTTGGGTGTGAACACAAAAAACGCGTTGAAAAACGCTGGCGAATAACGCGCGCCGATATTCGTCCCGGTGTGTAGGGCCCTTCAGGCTTCAAAAATATAACATCAAAGTCTGCGCTGCATTAATTATAAATTATATATAGACTAATCCTTATTAAAGTTACAAAAGTTCTTCAGTCAAGAGCAGTGAGTGTTTTTCTCTGTTCCCTTTGTTATTTGATCAACTTTAACAACAGAGATCATTACCCAGATAGCAGACCAACATTGAATCTACATTGAATCAATGTTAATGCATTAACCAAAAGATCATTGAATCAATGTTGAAATTTAACATTGATTTTTCATCAGGTTTGCACCCTGAAATAATGTTATATCAACGATGAAAAATCAATCAATATGGTCATAAAATCAATATTATTTCAACCATAATTAAATCACTTATTTAACATTGAATCAACATAAAATCAATCTCACTTCATGTACAGCAAGATTCTATGCTAGTTTATCATGCTTGTACTGTGCATTTTTAAATGACTCCTTTCAGACAGAAACCATGTAGGTGTTATGGAGTAACAGTTGGGTTGCAATTAAATATGTTTTTTAATCAAAATGTCATTCAAAGTAAACTACATCCTTCAGTTTACAAGCAAATGTATTTATTTATGCCCCCAAAACTGAACATGAAATTTCACATTCAGAAAAAAAATGCATTTTGTGGTGACAAAGACAGTGCAGTAAGTTACTACGGTAAGAAAGAATAAAACATTACTCTGATAAATATTTAAAGTTCAATTTTATTTATGTATCACATTTAGAACAGACCAAAGTACTTTACAGAAGAACAACATTAAACAATATAGCATGCATTCTATAAAAAAAAGATATAACATGCATTATAAAATAAAACAAAAATAAGAACAACATAGCTACCATAAAAAAAGAACTAGAACAGAAATCAGAACTCAGATATAAATTAATAACACCAACCAAAGAAAATAATCAATATACTAAATAAAATAGGTAGGTTTTAAAACAATTAAAACGTAACGTTAGGCAGAGAAGGGGCTGCTCTAATAGGCAAATGCACACTTACCTCTAACGTTACTTGGGTAAAATACCATACTGTAATTCTAATGAACTCAGGGGTTTCCACCAAGAGCAATACCCCCAAGCCGTTCAGGGGCGTAACGGAGCCATCTTTGTACCGAAACAGAAAAAAATAAACTCTGAGGCTCTGAGGCCTCCTTTTTCCTCTGCCGCCTGCTGTTGTAAGGCATCTAAACAAAACAAAACACAATTAGAAAATATTTGGAAATATGACTAATTATAAATGACAAATGTACTACAAAATTAAGTGAAACTTGAAATTTTGAAAAATACCCTGAATTCAAAATCATTTGAATTTATTTTACTATTTAATTAATTTTAGTATAGACCCTATTACAGCTGTTATTTCTATATTTTTTACCCATTTTTGGAAGTTCTGGAAACGCTATATCATCATGGATAAAAATAAATAAATAGCTAGCTATTATTGGAATACAAAAATTATATTAGCTGTCGTGCCCGTCGTCTCCCATTTGTCTCCATTAACGTCCAACTAACGTTATGAACTCACGCTTAATTGCGCCTTTTTTGACTTAAGGGTTAGTTCACACAAGAATGAAAATTAACAATTTACCCACTGTTAGTTTTACCCACGATGACGTTTGGTAAAAGACAAATTGAAATTCAATATGGGAAAATCCCGGCCGTTGGTTTGTTCATGTTATTAATAAATTTAACATAGCAGTTCATTCCGACTCACCCAGGAAAAGCAAATAAGTTGTAAGAAATATAGATACATAAAAATGAGAAATGAAAGATTAGAGATTTAAGATTAACTTACCTCTAAAAATCACTCTGTCGTTGCCCGAATGCTTCGTCTGTCTGTTTCGCGCTTGAAATCTGTTAGCCGCGTTTGAATTCTGTTGACTGTTATCCACGCTTCGATCTGATTGGCGGTTGGCAACCAATGTTAGGATTGTCTAGGCAACCAGTGGAGAAATTTAAGCTGACCAAAAATCAACATTGATTCAATGTTTGTCTTTTCAACACTGAAAAACATTGAATTATCAACATTGATTCAATGTTTGTCTTTTCAACACCGAAAAACATTGAATTATCAACATTGATTCAATATTATTTTAACATTGAATTTTCAACATTGTTCCAATATTATTTTAGCATTGATTTTTCAACATTGATCCAATATTATTTAGCATTGTATTTTCAACCTCAACCAAAATGATGATTCTGATGGAATTTCAACATTTAATCAATGTCACCTTGCTATCTGGGTAGTGGCTACTGTGTACTGTCCCTTTAAGACCAGCCGCTGCTGACAGAGACGCGGATCTCACACGCGCCTCAACGAGTCACAACTCTTCACGTTCATAAGACTGCTCTTGTTATGAAGATCGACAAAAAGACATTTTGGCATAATTGTTCGTTCAAGCGCGAAAGAGTAGGGCGTGCTGTCTTGTGCGCACGCACTATAGCGCGAGTCTTTCTGTGTGTCGTAGCCGCGTTTCCATTACAGATTTGCGCAAATGTTTTGCGCTATTATCTAAATATCGATAAAAAACTATTGCGAAATGACGGCGTTTCCATTAACCGATGTTATGCGACTAAACGTCCTTTTTTCTCTCGCGATAAGTCATTCCAAAAATCAAGGCAACGGACGTTGGTTTATATAATATCACAGCCACCGCATTAGACATTATTATTATTAATGGAAGGAAATGTGGCGTGTTATCCAAGCATTAATGGCAGGGAAAGACCCTTATACTGCGAACGACACATAAAGCCTAAGGAGTTTCTGGGTGTTTTTGCCCTCATTTCTGCTCCGAGGTTTTGATTGTGGCATTTCTTTGAGATTTAGAATCCAGTATTCCTAGGCTAATTATTGTTTCTTTTATTAATTTAATAAAGAACTCTGTCTCGTATTCTGTCCAAACGATCCATGTAGGCTACTTTTGTATCCATTCGTTTTTTCCTTTTTTAACCCGTAATTGAAAAACGAAAAATAAACGGTTGTTGTCTTTTTAAAATGCAAAGTTGAACACCAAAATTTTAATTTGAACTGGCTACAACTGCTGCGCAAAAAAGTAAATATCGACGAATTTTCAGATTTTTGTTTATGACTTTTTGCCCCTTTATTAAACATTTAAAATATTCACAAATTAATATGGAAAACATGTCGATTTTACTGGTTTTCTAAGGCCAAATTAGAACTTGGAATTGATGTTTTTCCCGCAGTGAAAAATGTTTTTCCCGCAGTGAGAAGAGCCATTAATATTATTAATAAACTATTGTTTTGGCTAAAATCACATCTCCATCTCCGCTGCTAAGCAGACGGATTACACAATCAGAAGGTATTACCCTTTGATTCGAATTTGTTCGTTTTAAAGTGGACATTTCAAGCTTTAGCCTACACAGGCTATATTTTGTTTCAGTTCTCGCGCTCCAGTTTACGGAGATCATGAAAGTGCGTCTGATTGTTTTCTTTTATTTTACAAAAGCACAACGTTTTCTTGTTATTGTGAGTTTACACAAATAAAAGTAGTTGAGAATAATGTATTATTATTTTCTGTATGACCAGAAATGATAGAGTATTTTAAGTTGTTTCCACTGTTGATAGGAAAATGCAAGTGTTCGCGCTCGCGCCTCCGTGTCATGCAGTGCGCGCTCCACACTCAGCTTGGTTCCTTTTTGCATAAAAGCATCTTCTAAATATAGCCTATTAAATGTTATAATAAAATAATATAAAATTATTATTATTTGCGTAGATACATGGACCTCAAACACACCGCGTCTTCTAAGTCAGGTGACTGTAAATGCGCAAAAACTGTTTCCATTGCTACTGATAGCCGCGTTTCCATTACCCTTCAAATTGCGCAAATTGAAATTGCGAATTGAAAATACGCACATGGAAACACGTCAATTTCGCAAAAACTCCCATTTATCGCAAAAAAGTTTTTACGCTCTCATGAGGTGGTTTTTCAGGCAATTCGAAAAAGGAATATTTCGCAAAACTGCAATGGAAACAGTTTTTGCGCATTTACAGTCACCTGACTTAGAAGACGCGGTGTGTTTGAGGTCTATGTATAGCTACGCAAATAGGCCTAATAATTATTTTATATTATTTTATTTTAACATTTAATAGGCTATATTTAGAAGACGCTTTTATGCAAAAAAAGAACAAAGCTGAGTGTGGAGCGCGCACTGCATGGCACGGAGGCGCGGGCGTGAGCACTTGCATTTTCCTATCAACAGTGGAAACAACTTAAAAATACTCTATCATTTCTGGTCATACAGAAAATAATAATACATTATTCTCAACCACTTTTATTTGTGTAAACTCACAATAACAAAATAAAACGTTGTGCTTTTGTAAAGTAAAAGAAAACAATCAGACGCACTTTCATGATCTCCGTAAACTGGAGCGCGAGAACTGAAACAAAATATAGGCTAAAGCTTGAAATGTTCACTTTAAAACGAACAAATTCGAATCGAAAGCTAATACCTTCTGATTTTGTAATTCGTATGAAAGGTGCATTTCTCTCTAAAAGCGCATCTGCTTAACAGCGGAGCGGAGATGGAGATGTGATTTTAGCCAAGAAAAACAGTTTATTAATAGCCTAATATTAATGGCTCTTCTCATTCAGCACTGCGGGAAAACATCAATTCCAGGTTCTAATTTGGTCTTAGAAAACCAGTAAAATCGACATGTTTTCCATATTAATTTGTGACTATTTTAAATGTTAAGGGGCAAAAAGTCATAAACAAAAATCTGAAAATTCGTCGATATTTACTTTTTTGTGCAGCAGTTGGTGTAGCCAGTTCAAATTAAAATTTTGGTGCTCAACTTTGCGTTTTAAAAAGACAACAACCGTTCATTTTCGTTTTTCAATTACGGGTTAAAAAAGGAAAAACGAATGGACACAAAATATCCCGTATGGATCGTTTGGACAGAATACGAGACAGAGTTCTTTATTAAATTCATTAAAAAAATAAATAATTAGACTATAGGAATTCTGGATTCTAAATCTCAAAGAAATGCCACAATCAAAACCTCGGAGCAGAAATGAGGGCGAAACACCCAGAAACTCCATGTCGTTCGCATTATAAGGGTCTTTCCCTGCCATTAATGCTTGGATAACACGCCACGTGTTAATAATAATGTTCCATTAATAATAATAATGTCTAATGCGGTGGCTGTGATATTATATAAACCAACGTCAGTTGCCGTGATTTTTGGAATGACTTATCACGAGAGAAAAAATGACGTTTTAGTCGCATAACATCGGTTAATGGAAACGCCGTCATTTCGCAATAGTTTTTTATCGATATTTAGATAATAGCGCAAAACATTTGCGCAAATCTGTAATGGAAACGCGGCTAGTCAGGATATTCACAGGCAGCGCGCTCTTTTTTGTCTTGTCGCGCATGAATGGTTTAAATTAAAAGCATTTGCATGAATAAGAGCGGGATCATGTAACACTAGCCAAAGGATGACAAAAATTAACAGATGCTGTTAATAATTGCAATAACAATAATTGCATTAACAGCCCTAATTTGTTTATTTCATATAAAATCGCAGCATTTTGCGTCATATAATCGCGTAGGCTTGACATCGCGATTGCGATGATTAATCGTGCAGCACTAAATTGCATATAGCCCTTTGGGGGTCTGCTTCTCCAAAGCATTTCCTCATTTTGCGGTCAGTCTATCTTGTGACACTGAAGTCACATCCTGGAGCCTTCTTTGTTTTGTTTTTGCTGTTAGGCTTACTTTCAAAACAAACCTGCTGCTAATATGCTGAAATTCTTGGTTGTACTGTTTAGATTAATAAGCAAATGACACGATCATGTGAAAATGCTAGTCAGTTTCGCAAAGCAGCGCAAATGGTCAGTGCCACACCCTTATGTCATCAGATCCAAAATACTGGGTATTCCAGCACTCACACCACAAATACATCACCTACGATACCAGCTCATCATTACTAATTGTCAATATGATCAATATATTTTACAACGTGTGACATTTTTCAATCTCTTCATAAGCCTGTCAATTGTAGCCTATTACGTGTTTAATCGCCTTGGAAACTGAAGCCAATTATTTTAATAAAGCTTAAGTAGATTAGTTATGGGCTACAGCCAGGCGTATAATTACATTAATTATGATCTACTCGCAACGTACACCAGCATTCATTGTGGTTAAAGTCGCTTGTTTTAATTAGTTACATGTATTTATAGCGTATTACCAGGGTATGCCTAGAAATAGACTGCATAAAGTAACTCCGCATGCCTCTTTTGCGATTGGTCGAGGTAGAGCAGACAAAGAATTGCAATTGGGCAGAATAAAGATCGGTCATCTGAAGATCTGAACACTCCTAGTTCGCAGTGGTCATAAGAAGCCCTCCACACAGCGAAACTTTCTCCCAGACACTTCATTTCACTTCATTGTGGGTCTCAAAGGAAGTCAAAATGGACGTGAGTAATCTTAGAACGCATCGTCGCTTCATTATTCATATTGGCCTATATTTTGTCAAATTGTCTGTATTTGTTTGTAGGCAAGAGAGCGTCAGAATGCATGCTCCATTTTATAAGTTGCATCAAATTATACAGTACTTATGAACGTATTTAGCCTACTTGTATAGCAGCTGATATGTATATTGGTGTTTTTTGTCTGTATGGTGCATAGTGTGTGAAGCGCCCTCACGTGCATTGTTAATGGGTGTGAACTCACATCTCAAATGCTCATATAGTTCCATCATCAGATCCATTTCTATCATAATGTTGTTCTGGTCAGTGACATTACGTTTATATTTAATAAATAATAGGAAATGCAATTCATAAAAGCTGAGTTACCTCAGTTGAATGAATATTTCATTTAAAAATGAAAATTCTGTCAGTTTTTTTCAAACCTGTATGAGTTTCTTTCTTCTGCTGAACACAAAGGAAGATATTTTGAAGAATGTGGGTAACCAGACAGTTGATGTACCACATTGACTTCCATAGTAGGGAAAAAATACCATGGAAGTCAATGGGGTACATCAACTATCTACCACATTCAAAATATCTTCCTTTGTGTTCAGCAGAAGAAAGAAATTCATACAGATTTTTTTTACAATTTTTTTAATTTTATTTAGAGTCATTGAATTTAGCTTTATATGTGAGCCTTTTCATTGAGCAATGCAGCCATAATCAAATAATAGAAATAGAATTATGCTAAGTTTAGGACAGAGGTTAGCTTCATAGCCTTAGGCTATTGGGTTTGCAATGTAGTATGTAACCCTTCTGCATTTTAGGGTAATTCATCATACCTTAACATGTTCAATCCTCTGGCATTTCTACAGATGATGCAAGACTGGCCAATTCAAGCCCAACTATGGTCTGAAACCATACAGACGCAGGGACATTGAAAAGGAGACCCTTTAGCTCACTCTCACTCTTAGCTCAGAGAAATTAGTGTGACTCAGCAATGCAATGCTAAGACTGAACTTCACCAGCCAGCTTCCCTTTTGCAGTTAAAGTAAGCAGTTTAGAAAGTAGAGAATGAAAGAGTGAGGCATATCGCACTGCTCTGAGAGTGTCGTTCTGCAGCATAGCTTCTGTCTGAGAGCTGGTTTACAGTTACTAATGTGGAAAGAATTCACCTCTGTTACACATCTATCTTTTTACATTCTCAGTCTAAGTACCCTTTTCCCTTCTTTTCCTCCTCCTATCTCTCTTTTGACCATCTTTCCTCTCCACTATTCAGCCAGCTACAGCTATAAAAATCTACTTTCCTTGGCAGCTGTTAATCACAATAGACCCCTTGTATAATTCAGCTTGTGATTTTGCAGCTGCTGACCCAATATGGCTTCTCAACTTACACCAGATCTGCACAGAGATGGCATGGCCACTAGTTTTCAAAGATTGAATGATTAAAGTCGTCATGAAACGGAAGTTGCAATGGTCTTTTCTTCCCTATTGTGACATATATCCAAGTGAAACGGCTTCTTGAACAAGAACAAATGTAGGGGGGTGATTTTGTCCATCGGAAGTTGATTGGATCATTGTGGTTTGCTATTGCTGTGATGTCATGTGAGTGACAGGTTGATCCCGCCTTCACGCCAGTAAACACGTCTTCAGAGAAGAGATGTCACTGCAAGAGGGAGGGCAAGTTATTTTGATTGAAGATTACGAAGGCACATGAATTTTATAGAAATAATGTTGTGCACAGATAAATCATTCATAATGAATACTGCAAATATTCCATAAAAGAAGTAAGAATTGACCATTTTAATTTCAGGGTGACTTTAAGATACAGCTCTTCTTATATCCATCTTGTAGAACAGAGGTTTTCCAATAGAGCAACCATGCCACATCTGCAGTTTTTTGAAAGTTCAAGTCTGGCTCTTTGCCATTTACCATTGGACCAGGATTTTCCTTTCAACGCATTGGAAAATTTGACAGCATTGCTTTTGTGAGGCTGATTCTGTGCACTCCATCATTACAGCTGCAGTCTCTCTTTGGTCTCTAGGGAAAACCAGGCACAGTGCCCAGCTGTACAACTCAAATTTAAGTGGATACACATGTTCTGCTATTCATACTAATAGTGTATATCCCAAATAAAACAGTCGGTGAGATATACAAAAATCAAATTACTCTTAGAATAAAGAGTAACATGAGCTCTCACTCTGTCTAACAGGGTGTGCTTGTGAAGAATATGTCCTTCAAGGTGGGACAGACTTTGACAATTACAGGAGTCCCCAAGGCTGATTCTACAAAGTAAGCCACCGCAAAGTAACTTTTCGAATTTAGGATGTTAACAGCAACAGGAGTTATGTCTCTCATTTGCTCTATTGCAGTTTTGCCATTAACATTGGTCACAGTGCCGAGGACATCGCTCTACACGTAAACCCTCGTTTTGATGCCCATGGTGACCAGCGCACTATAGTGTGCAATTCATTCCAGAACGGCAGCTGGTGCGAGGAGCTAAGGGAGAGCAACTTTCCATTTAATCAGAATGAGGATTTCCAGGCAAGACACAAGACTTTCATATATCTTAATGAAACTGCTGTTTGAGTTTAAACATAAAGATAATGATGATAAAATGGGCTGTGGATGAAATGTAATGGCTCCTTATATTGTGCGACCTATGCTTTGTTAAATTTTCAACTTTCTTTAGTAGTGTTTACTGTTTCTGTTTGAGCATGGAAAAGGTCTGCAAAGTTACAAAGCTCAAATTGACTCCCTGAAACGACTCAATTGTAGTCTTGAGTTTTTTTCTGGGAACAAACACGTCACAATATTCCTCATTTAAATAATTCCTGATTGAAGGGTGGCCTGGTTGAATTGCGTTAGAAGTGTGTTCAAACTCACCATTATGGTAAGGATCGCGACATTTCCATAACACACTTGAAGCGGTTGACCAATCAGAGCACATTGTGCTTTAAAGGACAAGTTCGGTATTTTACACTTAAAGCCCTGTTTACAGATCGTTTCTGGTGAAATAGAACGGTTAAGATTAAAATTTGGACAAATGCTGCTGTCCCGAGAATTTTAGGTTTCTTTCGCGTTCCCCAAAACCTCCAGAATGGGTGTATAGGTGCACTCGAACAATCCTTCCTAATACACATTAAACTTTCGTTTACAAAGACGTGAAACTCACCGAGTGGTCAGGGGTGTTCACTGATATGTTCACAAAAATCGCTGCAAAATATGCTTTCCAACAGGTGTTTTACCATTCGTTGTAAAACTGTGGACCTATTTTTCCAAACGTCTCACACCCGTACATTCTTCCGTTGAGAGCTTGAATAATAGACACTCCAGCCCAGTTGGTGGCGATAATGCACCTTTGCAAGCAAACCACTGGCATTTCAGTTTGCGATCCGCCGTAAAAAAAAAAACACAAGAAGAAGAAGAAGAAAACAACCCCATTTCAGTTTCCGCGCGGAGTAATACCATGCCTCACATCACATCCAATACAAGTCAATGGAGGAGACAAAAACTACGATAAAACCTGTTGGAAAGCATATTTTGCAGCGATTTTTGTGTGAGCATATCAGTGAACACCCCTGACCACTCGGTGAGTTTCACGTCTTTGTAAACGAAAGTTTAATGCGTATTAGGAAGGATTGTTCCAGTGCACCTATACACCCATTCTGGAGGTTTGGGGGAAAGCGAAAGAAACCTAAAATTCTCGGGACAGCAGCATCTGTCCAAATTTTAATTTTAACCATCCTATTTCATCAGAAATGATCTGTAAACAGGGCTTTAAGTGTAAAATACCGAACTTGTCCTTTAAGAGAAAGGGCGCTTCATAGAGACAGGAACTAAACAGAATGTTGCAGCATCTCTCTTCCCAGTCTGTCAGTAATGTCAACATGATTTTGTTTTTGGGCTCTACTAGAATAGGTTTTCATACTTAAATGTTCAAAAAACATGAACGAGGGCTTTTGTAAAAGGGCATAATAGGTCCTCTTTAACAAGCATACTCTCTTGTTTCTTTTCTTCCTTTAGATAAAAATCACATTCACCAATGAGGATTTCCTGGTGACTTTTTCTGATGGTTCTCAAATGCACTTCCCTAACCGTCATGGTGCTGAGAAGTACAAGTACATGCACTTTGAAGGCGAAGCCAGGATCCATGGGGTTGAGATCAAGTAGATTAATCAAAATAAAAAGAAGGCTCACTGTTGTATCCTGAATGCTAAATGATTCTTTGCCTTATTTTGTCACTTATCCAGTCTCTCAATCACAATCTTATTATTTCTATGCCAAATCAGCATTCTAATTTTGCTGTGGCACTGTCTATCTTAACCACTAGAGGGAGCGCAACTACAATAAATTTCCATGAGCTTTAGAGTTAGGCCTACTTGTAAACCATTATTAGAGATTATCAACTGCTTTTATATGATACAGTATCATGTTCTTAAATCTGGTTTGTAACTAAAACAAATTCACAATCTATAGCTGTTGGCAGATATAAATAAAAATAATATCCTGTTTTCACCAATAAACTACGCCTCTTGGTCTTTTTGTCTGTTTAATGTGTTCAAGCAGAAATTAATTTTTCATGTTGTTGTTAAACAAACAGATGGAGAAGATTGAGAATGAATCAAAAGCTTTAATTCCATCAGGTGCTTATCATACAAACAGAAATAGGAAGTCCCACTGCCAGTTTAAAATAGGTCATTCATGACATGAATTAAATATTCAGTGCATGAGAAACTAAACAGCACAATTCAAGGGTTTTGTGAAGTTGGCTTTTTTTTTTCTTCTGTGGTTAGAAACAACAGAATCATGGCATAAATTATTATCTTAAAAAGTCTTCAGTTTAGTCATACTTGGATACATCAAACTATTTATGGGGAATAGTAAAAAAGACATAAACTGTTGCTTATGTGAAGTGTTATATTTCAATGGTATGTGATTAAGTATTGGTTGAAAATGTACCATTACTAACAGTTAGTGAAGTTAGTGAGTGCAATGTATTGTAAATGAGTATCATTATAACTTCCAATATGTTTTTCATAGAAGTTCAAATGTTTTTTCCACCTGTATATCAATGATTTCCATAAGATTCAATTGTTTTTGTTTTAATCATATGCCAAGAAATTAACTTTGGCTTTGTTCTGGCTTGTGAAAGTAAAGAAAACCTGAACTACTGCAAAGGAGAGAAAACTATCAATCGATCCATTCAATGGCAATGATATTGTATACTATCTCTTCAAAAGGAAGAAGCCAATGACCTGCATATTTCCTGTACTGCTAAAGAAATCTTTTAAAATATACACACTTCAGATCGCAACACCTCTTGGCTTTGGGAGATGAATAGCCTTCACAGAATCTCTTATGTAAATCGGACATATTGTATGCCTCAAATTCAGTCTTGGCCAAGGGTAAACTGTTCAGTACCTTGATTTTAACCTTTGAAGTGTCAACTGGTATTTTTTCCCACTTACATTTTAGACTGCATGAAACACACTGTAGGAAAGCTAAAGTATATCACAGTTAAAAGTGTAGTTATAGTCAATAAATTAAACACATGTACCACTATTACAAGAATGTACATTATGTATTCAGAGCCCCAATTATACAACTTGTCTTTTTTTTAAAGAAACAGAAATTATAATGCACCCATTGTAAAAAAATAAAAGTTGACCTAACTACAAAAAAAATCTACCCATCACATTCAACTTATGTTAATTCAACTAATTCACTCCAGTTAACAATTCTTGTCATTGTTTTGCATTTAGTAACACAAGGGGCTACAGTCATTGGCCTTTCATCTTTAAAACTAACATGATATTATTAACATTATTTGCCCCTTAAAACTAGGGGACAACATTTAACCCTGTTAAATATATTGAACACAAAAGTTGCAGTGATATAAACATGGTGATGATCAACATGTTAATTCAGTAAAAATATGAACTCTGAACCATATAAGCGACAACAGCAGCAGCATAATGAAGCCAGTAAATGCAAAGCAATGATTATTTTAAAATAATGGTTACCACATCAGTTTTTTTCAAGCTGAAATGCATGCTGGGTACTGACACAGCATTGTTGAACGTACATTTTTTGCTCATATAACTCAATTTTGGGCAAATATTTGGGAATAAGGTCAACAAAACAACTTTTGTTATTAAAGTAGGCCTATTCTTGTTTAGTTCACTCTGATGAACTGACTCGATCATCACTGCTTCTTTTTTTCACATTTGTTAGAAGAACATTTGGCAAGTTAGATTTTTTTTTTTTTTACAGTGCAGGAGAACATTAAAGAGCAGCAACAAAAACGTTCACATGTAACAAATATGAGAGAACAAACATACATAGCCTTTCAATTTAAATAAATGAAAATAAAATAAATTATAGGCCTAATTTAAAAAGCGCCAAATGAGAGGCGAAAAACCACTGGGCGACTGCAAGATAACGACTGTGACGTCAACTTGTAAAAAAGCTGTTTTCCCCGCTTGTTCTGCTATTTGTCCCATAATTTTGCGCGCGAACATGACAAGAACCTTAACCCTTTAGAAATACGCGCACGTTAGTACAATTCAAATATAAACGGCTCTGACTGAAGTTATAGGACAACAATCTTACTAAAGAGGATAATGAAAGGAAATATGAATACGATGGATGTTCATTGGAAGCTAAAAAAAATGGAGAGAAGCAGTGGTGTTCCAGTGGTAAGAATTAATATTAGCTTAGTCTAGTTGTTTACATGAAAGACATTAAACTATTTTGACACTGGAAAACAGATATGTAACTTAAGCAATAAGGTAACGTTACGAGATGATCGTGTATCATGCAACCCCTTCAGCCGTGACTTATTCACGATACAGCACTATAAGCCTCAAGCCTTAATATGTGTATTTTGTGGTGGTAACCGTTTTATAAAAGCACTTTGGTAAGTGCTTTTATAAAACAATTACCACAAAATACAAATATTAAAGCCAACAAATATGTATCAATGCTAATTTCATGAAGTAAAATCACTAAAAGTCTTCCTTCCGCTGGAAAAAATAGTCCCTGACCCTGAACAGCAACATTATTATATTACATTATTACGCCATTAGATGGCAGCAAAGACTGTCTTTATGAGCGAGTCAGTCAGTAGAAGACTTTTATATTGAAAGGACTAAAACTTGTTTTGAAGACGGAGAAAGACGCTTTGACTAGCGCTGTGTCAAAAATAAAAAAATATAACACCTAGCGCTGTGTCAGGACACGGGAAAACACATTAACTTAACGTTACCTGTTAAAAATACAAGATATCGCAGTGGACATTCAAACGGATTTTTTTATTATGAACATAGGACTGACCTGAAAGAAAATGCTATAAATGCAGGTAATACACTCACTCTCTCACACACAATACTCTACTACTCTACATAAATACAGTAAGCCTCAATGAACAATATCAATGAGAACAAATGTTTAACTTTACGTTGCTTCACCCAACGGTGTGCACAGAACCGTTGGGTGAAGCTGTCATCTGTTTTTATCGTGAATAAAACACAGCTATTGACCAATCAGAATTAAGAACTGGAACTGTTTACCGTTTTATAAATGGGTTATGGTGCGTTCTATTATTGTCAACGAACCGACTCGGACCTCGGATATGACGTCACTTCAACGCTTCTGGTATGTTTTGCGCGTCCGAGTCGGAGAAAAACATGGACGCCACCCGGAAAGCTGTTGCTATGTAGCTCTGGCCGAGTACCAGGCGCTCCAAAATAAGTAGCACTATGTGCTTCACCTAGTAACTAGTTTACCTTCTGTTAGCAACGCTTGCCACGTTAGTAACACCTGTTTGAAACAAGGCTTCATTCAATATTGCACTCACAACAAGACCGATTCCCACACCCACAGGCAGTGACACGGACGCAGTAGACGAGTGATTAAAATTTAAACAACGTCATTTAAACAACCAAAGCGGTACACAAACAATGAAAACAAGTCACACAGGGCGCAGCCATCTTGGATTCCGTCTCGGAATTCTTGCTCGGTGTCCTCACGGTTGTCCAAACTTCCGAGCGGCAAAATCCGAGGAAAGGGGGCGTGTTGGTGCGTGTTGCTAGGCAACGTCTGTCTTTCTAGTCGGAACTCCGACACGGATAAATAATAGAACGCAGCATTAATTCTGACTAATTCTGGCTGCTAATGTTAATATAGTACGTTACTTAGTACGTTAAGTAGTAAGATGTTTTGGGTTATTTTAGTTTAATGTATTTGATCTGCAAATATTCAGACTTAAGATATTATGGTATGTTCTTGTGCTTTTTGTTCAATTGCAGCTTTCATTACAAATCATTACAGTTTGTATCACTATACATTGTTTTTGTTTTTAGTACTGATGAACCATGACAGAAGATTTCTCTGCTGTTTTACGTATTCATCAACAGAGCTATGTGCACAGCTTCAGCATCAGCTACCTGACAGGTATTGAGCGATAGTAAGCTATGATATAACCCTGGCTGGTAAGTGATTTCTGTTCTTGCTGGAATAACATGATCATGTTGATTGGAAATGCTATGATTAACTTGTGCCTGTCACAGTGTCACATATTCATACTCGTACTTTGTCATACTCATACTTTTTCATACTACATTATATATTATATACTATACTCGTACTATATATGCCAGCAGCCATATCACCCTGTAGCCCAAGACTGGTTGCCCACTGAAGCTAAGCAGGGTTGAGGCTGGTTAGTACCTGGATGGGAGACCTCCTGGGAAAACTAGGTTGCTGCTGGAAGAGGTGTTAGTGAGGCCAGCAGGGGTGCTCAACCTGTGGTCTGTGTGGGTCCTAACGCCCCAGTATAGTGACAGGGACACTATACTGAATGTCCACTGCGATATCTTGTCTTTTTAACAGTATAGTAAAGTGCCTTCCTAATCATCCCCATACTGATTGGCTTCATCACTCTGTCTCCTCTCCGCCAATAAGCTGGTGTGTTCTGGGCGTTCTGGTGCACTATGACTGCCGTCCATCATGCAGGTGGATGCTGCACATTGGTGGTGGTTGAGGAGATTCCCCCCTTCTATGTAGAGCGCTTTGAGTGCCAAGAAAGTGCTGTATAAATGTAACGAATTATTAATTATTATAATTATTTTAGTGATTTCACTCACTTTCTCTGCCTCTCTGGATTTTTGCACCATAGGAAACTTAGAACATTTTTAATTTGCAAACTGTCCATGTAAAGCAGAAGAAAGAGTCATTTTATTTGAATATCTGACCCTATGTTTATAATAATGTCAGACAAAGTTTTTTTAAGGATTAATTCAGGAATGTGCATTTCTCTCCAAAAAGAATAGCTAACATTACTGCTTCAGAAAAGTATTCATTCTGTTACAGTTTCATAATAGCAAATTCACAAATACTGGGACTCCCCTGTCTCTGTTTTTGTATTTCCTTTGATCACTTTGTTCTACTGGATGTTAATTCATTGCCATGGAATGTCTTCTGTCATTGACTGGATGCAATTCAGGGGTCTGGTTTCCATGGAGAGCTGACATTCTGAGTGTTGAAAGTGGACATGCATAATCGGGAAGGACGGTCTGTCCTGGGCATGTGCGCAGAGATGTGCAGTGGTTATTAGCATGTTTTAACATTCACTGAGGTCAGACGGTGGCATTTACCCTAAATCATCGTCTGCAATGCCAGCCACAGCAGTACAGGCAAGGGGCAAGACAAGAGATTAGCTGTCTGAACGTGTTATCACATAAATGAAATAATACTCACTCTTGTGAAAGAGATACTGTGATGTGTGACGCTTGAAGAAAGTCTTTGTTGTGGAACTAAATAATTTTTTATATAGTTATTTTTTAAGTCTAAGCAATGGAGTGTATGTCATTCTAAAATGAACTATATAATTTTGACCAGTTGATCAAAGCATACAGTATCTCACGAAAGTGAGTACACCCCTCACATTTCAGCAAACATTTTAGTATATCTTCTCAAGGGAAAAAATACTACAGAAATGAAACTTGGATATATTTTAGAGTAGTCAATGTGCTGCTTGTATAGCAGTATATATTTACTGTCCTCTGAAAATAACTCAACATACAGCCATTATTGTCAAAATAGCTGGCAACAAAAGTGAGTACACCCTAAGTGATAATAGCTGTACGTCGTTTAACCATGCAAAGCCACATGTCCTGTTCATCATGTTCATGTTTTTGTCTGCTTGATGTGTATCTTGTATAAGAGCATTTCAAATTTGTGCTTTGAGTACAGTTCTCTCATACTGACCACTGGATGTTCAACATGGCACCTCTTGGCAAAGAACTTTCTAAGAATTTGAGAATTAGAATTGTTGCTCTCCACAACGTTGACCTAAGCTATAAGAAGATTGGTAACACCTTGAAACTGAGTTACAGTGCAGGCCAGGGTCATATAGAGGTTTTCCAAGACTGGCTTTGCAAGGGTCCATCAAAGAAGATGAGTCCTCGAGCTGTGCGTCAGGTTCAGAAGCTGGTTTAAAAAAACAGACGCATGAGTGCTGCCAGCATTGCTTTAGAGGTTGCAGAAGCGGAAGGTCAGCTTGTCAGTGCTAAGACCATACGCCACACACTGCAACAAGTCGGTTTGCATGGCCGTCGTCCCAGAAGGAAGCCTCTTCTGAAGCATGAATTACTGGAACCATGTCCTGTGGTCTGATGAGACTAAGATAAAGTTGTTTGGCTCAGATGGTGTCCAGCATGTGTGGCGATGCCCTGGTTTGGAGAACCAAGAGAAATGTGCCTTGCCTACAGTCGAGTATGGTGGTGGTAGCATCATGGTCTGGGGCTGCATGAGTGCTCCTGGTACTGGGGAGCTGTGCTTCATTGAGGGAAACATGGATTCCAACATGTACTGTGACAATTTGTATGGTCCTGTCAAGCAGACAAAAACATGAACATGACGAATAGGACATGTGGCTTTGCATGGTTAAACGACGTACAGCTATTATCACTTAGGGTGTACTCACTTTTGTTGCCAGCTATTTTGACAATAATGGCTGTATGTTGAGTTATTTTCAGAGGACAGTAAATATATACTGCTATACAAGCAGCACATTGACTACTCTAAAATATATCCAAGTTTCATTTCTATAGTATTTTCCCTTGAGAAGATATACTAAAATGTTTGCTGAAATGTGAGGGGTGTACTCACTTTTGTGAGATACTGTATATACTGTAAGATTATACTAATTATTATAATTAAGGAGCAGAAAATCAAGTTAATGGGGCAATCATTGCGATGATTTCTTCATTTTACGCTCTCTTAACTACTATGATGAATCAGATTGCAGCCAGCTTGAGGAATGGGCTGGCCTTAGTACTTAGAATTTATTTTAGTTTATTTATTGCTGAAGTGATACAAATTTCTCTCACATCCCATAAAAAGAGGAATTTTCTATCCTCACCAGTTCCTTTTATGTCCATTGCCTATGCTGTTGATGTTAATTGTGAAAATAAAAAATTCTACCTCTTGACATAAAATACAGTTTCGAAAAACCACTAGATGCCACTAGGAAACCAAGAACAAGTTACAATATTTGCATCAATGGTCTTTGCATAGTTCTTTTCCTTTTGGCCATTTGTATATTGTGTGACATTGTTTTTTTTTTTCATTCCTATTTCTCAGGGTGTACCTTTTGTGCAGTGTCATAGGCCTTAGTTGGGGTAGATGTCATATTGAATTTTACTCAGCTGAAAATGAGGCTGTGAGGGATGAGGCTTTAAAGGTCCTAGATTACTTGTGATTTTCATAACTGTTTTATGGAATTTTTCTACTGAAATATTTTAGAAAACTGTTTACTTTTTGATATGTTGACAGTACAATCCATTGAGCACACTGCACTTCTATCCCTCCTTACTGCCTCATTTCATTCCTGTAAAAAAATAATATGGTTATACCCTTTACAAAAGTCTATGATCTGATCTGTACAATTACGTTCTCGTTTACCTGTCTCGTGTCTCATCATCACTGTGGTTTCTGTCTATGTCCTCACGCAACATAATCCGAACACTGAATTCTTATTTTAACAAATCAAAAATCATTTAAGTCTGCCTCTTTCTTTTTCTCTTCCACAGCCACGCAAAAAGACTGCATATGCATTATCCATTTAAACGGATGGAGTGACAATGTCAGAGTCCTGACAGGAAAAATAAATAGAATAAGTAACCAGTGCAGAGAAATGTGTTTAGTGGCAGTGAGAGAGTAAGGCGATAATGGGACCCATCCGTTACGTCGGTGCATGGGTGTGGGGTTGAGTCTAAGTGAGATGGATGACTGTGTGTTCATACCCCACTGAAGCTCGGGAGGTCTAAGTCCTACACAGACCCACTCAGCCAAGTCTATCGGAGAGGAGTGTGCCTTTATCAAGGCGAGGTGTGTGTTTAAAGGGTTAGTTCACCCCAAAATGAAAATTCTGTCATCAATTACTCACCCTCATGTTGGCCCGAAGTCAAACTTATAAAACTTTGTTCACTATTGTTCATCATTTAGATATTTTTAATGAAATGTGATACATTTCTGTCCCTCCATTACAAGTCTATTTACTCAAACTCTGATACTTCAAAACGTTCATAAATCGATTGCAAAAGAAATCCATATGAATCAAGTCTTCTGAAGAGACACAATCACCTTGCTATATGATTTAATTTAGTTTAACTTAATTTATACTTTTACTCTCATAAACATTGATCAGCAAACATACATAGCGCACTCATATATGTTAAACAGAAGCTCAAGCATGCAGTTTTGTTTTGTAAATGAACGAAAGCCTTATGGCTTTGGAATGACACGAGTGTTATTTTAAGCAGTAGTCAGACTCTGAGGACATCCACATGCCTGTCGTGTTACAGTATATAGAGCGGGAGTGCCTTGTTGCCCTTAGCTTTGATCAAAAGCCTGTAATTGACTCATTTATTCAGTGCAAAGCTGGAAGGCAGAGAGAAGCTAGTCCATGACCTGCCATGGTGGTTGTAGCCGCTGGACTCAGGCTGCAGTGGTGGGATGGAGAGAGGAATTTTTCCTGGGTGGTGCTGCCTAAGGCTCCTAGCTTGATGTGCTGCTTTGCTGGCTGATAAGAAGAGCTGTTTGTTTCAGCGATACGGGGTGTTCTGTCCATAGTAATTAAGAGCTGCTGGCCTTTCTGGTTCTCTCTTCTCTCTTCGTGTTATCATCAACCTTTTTGTATGCTCTTAAATCTCTTTACTATTCCACCTTTTCTGGATCAAGCTTTCTTTTTTTCAATGCCTTTTTTTTTTCTCGGTTCCATCCTCCTTCCTCTCTGCATCTCCCTATTGCAGTCTGTCTTTCACGTCCCGATGCACTTGACTCGGCCTCATCAGATCTTGTCACTAGACCTCGGTGGCTGTAATTTACTGCAGTATCACCAATGTACTGTAGAGCCCTATTCGAACGGGACTAGTTTAACATGGAGAGGTGGGGTAAAGTAATAATTACCAGAGCTTCTCTGTGATTTTTGTCCCGTCCAAATGTGCCATCTCAGTAATCATTACGGACAATGTCAGTAAAGATTGCGGCGACTTTTACCTTCAGTAAAAAAGTCTGGAAAAATTACCTCAGGTGATACTAATCCCGTGCGAATAGACCCGCTGTAAATATGTACGTAAATATTTCTTCATTTCCTGTTTAAAAGTAGTTTTCTGTGTTTTTTCAAGTATGGAGACGCTTGAAAAAGCATTCAGTTGCGTTCTAGACGCTGGGATGAGTCTGTGGCAAAAAAGTGTTTTCCACATAACATTCAGATCAGAAAGAAGATTGAAAGCACTTGTTAGAGGCACGAAACATCTTTTAGCGTTAGGTAAGTGCCTATTATCAACACAATCCAATCTGAAGTTAATTAATACATCGTTCGACCAGACATAATAGGTTATGTGTGTTTGTGCACGTGATATCAGGAAGCAACGTAATACGCACATGACGACAGGAGGGTGACGGTGATGCGCAAATCGAGTTACCCCTCCCACTTCTGCTAGTTTTACTGAGATATCTTATCCCGTGCGAATTGGCCATT
Source organism: Squalius cephalus (assembly GCF_949319135.1). NCBI lineage: Eukaryota > Metazoa > Chordata > Actinopteri > Cypriniformes > Leuciscidae > Squalius > Squalius cephalus. The sequence continues at coordinate 41,467,767 of NC_137122.1, read as the reverse complement.
AATATTACAGACATCCTGTGGTAAAATTACATTACTCCATCTACTCTTGTAAAGTTAATCCCGTCCGAATAAGGCTTATGTCTGTGTCTGGCTCGTAATCATGTAATCTGATGTAAGATAATGCAAACAAATGGAGTGGGAAGACAAACAGGACTCATTTGCAACTAAGCAAATACATTATGCTTTTTTGTGCTTTATATGAAATCCTGACCCCTTTGACAATGAAGTACGCAGGCTTCCACCAGGTCTACAGTATGTCTTGTTGAGATCTGAACGGCATTAAGAATTTATTCCGGGAGCTGTAGGTCTGCTATTTTGCCCTGCTGAAAGGACCAGATTAAGCACAGCCATGTTGTGTTTTAGATGCTGGTCCCCAACATGCAATAAATGCGATTTTTGTTTCTCCAGCTTGAAATTCTGTCCCAGCAGTCTCTTCTCATAACTCAAGAGAAGCCACACACATACACAGAGAGACTGCTGTCTGTTACTTTGTGTTGTGTATGATTACTCATGAGAAACAGTGTGATGGAGACAGACATATGGTATGTGTGTGTGTGTGTGTGTGTGTGAATGGAGTGTTTGTTTTTTTGTCTCAGGTGTGTGCATGGTAATCAGCTCACTAAGGTCATAGGTCATCTCCCTGGGAAAGTGCAGGGTTTGGATGCCATGACGACCCATTTCACTGCTTTCTTGTTCTCCCTATCGTACTATAAATCCCATGTTTCTCCCACTCATTGCCTTTCTCCTCCCTGTCGTTTGCACCTTTGTCTTTTGCTTGTGGAAATGTTGCTTTGCCTAGAAAAACATAATTTTGAAAATTGGTACAAACCCAGTGTATCAAAGTCCTTTTGTAGATAGTTTAAGGTGCTGACAAAAAAAAAGGTCAGTTTTCTGTTGTCAATGTTGTAGTGATTAGTGTAGCTCACACAGCAGTCACTTTGAAAACAAGCTTTCTGTTGCTCAACGTGACTAATCTTGAACTTGCAATATCTGCATGGGGAAATCTTTTGGCCTAGGTGACATGGTCCGGGTCACATGGATTCCTATTTAAATGACTATTTCACCTGTGAAAATTTTAAATGTGACCACACCCCTTTACACTTTTTCCTAACTAGACAGCATGCAGTAAAGCAACAAGCAATAAGAGATATTTTCAAGTAGATCCATGTTTTTGTTCTAACCACCTGCAATGAGTGATAGGACTTTTTTTGTTTTAGTTTTTTTCTTTGCGTTCGCTCAAAACTAACTAATGTTTTGCGAGGATACACAAAGTTTCACGGAGGAACGCAAACATTTGCGTGAGAACGCAAAAGCATTGACTGTTTTTCATCACAATGTCACTTCAAGGGTCTCCATGAAAATCATATACAGGCGACTGAAAACAAGACAGGCAACATTTCCATAACTAAAGAAAGCTAAAACTTAAAGGCATCTTTAACATGTTTATATTGCTGCCTTGCAAAGCTCTGTTTTTTCTTTCAAGACGTGCATATCTACTTTCTTTTTTCTGTTCCATGCTTCACTAAATTCCTCTGTTTAGCTCTGTGCAGGTGTATGTACTAGTATAGGGATTGTGTGGGTGTGTGTTGTATCAGTGAGATGAAGATGTTTGTAACTCACCTTGTTTTATATGTCAGAGAGAAATTTTCAGAATAGACAACTGTTTTTTTTTTTGTTTGGGTCTCTGTCTGTCTTTGTGTGTGTGTGTGTGTGAGAGCTCCATGAAAGCGTGAACGCATTGAGTTCAGCAACCAGATATTTTTAGCCCTGTCTTAAGACCTCTCTTTTCCTTCGTGTTTCTCCTCTCTTCCTCGGCCCTGTCCTCACCTCCTCCCCTTTCCCACTCGGATATGTGTTTATCTACTTATCTGTGTGCATGCCTTGAGTGACAGCAAGAGAGTGACAATAAGAGTGAGTGAAGATTGAATTCATCAGTTGGAGTAGCGTTTTGCTTTGAAAAGCCCACCTGCCTAATCACTCTCATTAAGACATGATTAGCGTTATTTAATTCTCATCAGTTCGACCTTTTAAAAGCTGACCACTCAAATGCTTTCATAAGATACATTTATTATCAGATTGATGGTTCAAGTGCACTGAAAAGCCTTCTTGTAAAGCTACACTTCAGTTGATTTGATTGAACTTGATCCAAATGAAATTTTCGGGTTGAAACCTAAAATAATATCAGGGCTGCATGATATTAAAGAAAAATTTGAAATGCGATAACTTGTTAAATAATGCGATATGCGATGCGGTATTTCTTTAAGTGTATGAGATCAATTTAAATTATATTTATAGGGCCCTATGAAATCTGTTTTATTTTGTTCCAAATTCAGTCGTTCTGTTTAAATCTTTCTAGATTCCGTTTTCTTTTTCGTTTAATTTTTTTCAGACTCCATTTTAAAGGAGCTGTATGTAAGAAATGTATTTCAATTAATCATAAAATGGCCCTGATATGTCACTAGACATTAAGAAATCATGTTCATTTCAAATACTTATATCACTGACAACAGTAGTCCGGCCAGGATATTGTCATTTAAAAGTGAAGTTGCAGCCCTCAACTGATGTTGATGTTGTCATGTTGTGTTTTGGCCTGATGCCCCACCCTCCACCTATCTACCAATCACGAAGTCAGTTGTGTTTCGGCATCCGGGTTGCCAGCTCTGCTCTAGTTACCACAGCTGCAGCTATAAACGTTTGTGCTGGATCCTGCAGCCTATCTGGCAACCTCGAGTCAGGGGGAGGGGGAGGGGATACACCGCTCTACAGTAATTTGAAAGTGATTGCAGTACCAGTTTTGGCCACAATCTTACATACAGCTCCTTTAATGGTTAAATTAAATTTTAGTAATCAAAAAGCATGTCTAATTAATTGAAATCATAAAACTTATACAATTTAACAGCAATTTATAAAAAAAAATAACACATTTTTAGGGCCCTATGAAATGCGTAAAAAAATAAAATAAAATAAAAATCTAATTGCGTTTTGTTTACCAAATTCATTGTTTTCTGTTTTAAGTTTTCTGGATTCAATTGGAATGATTTCATTAAATTTTAATAATCAAAATGCATGTCTAATTAATTGAATTAATAAAAACAACAATTTATTAATAAAATAAATTCATTTCTATGAAATGCTTTGTTTTTTTCAGAAAATCTGCATTGTGTATTTAATTTTTTCTGGCAATCAAATGAAAGCATAAAACATTAATTTAATTTAGCTTTTAATCATATGAAATTAAACTTTTTTTTTTGTTAAACAAAGTGCTGCACAACAGAGCTTTACTGTTAAAATTAAAACATGGAATAATTATTATTAATGCTAGTATTATTATTACATTGAGACATAGCTAAATTCTACTGTACAACAGTAATATATTTCTATCTTCAAGTTAAACCAAACTTTTATTTTGACAGGTTGCCATGAAGACCTTTGAGTTTCTGTGTTTATGATATGACAATAGTTTTTCTAAAATTAAATGGTAAAATGCTGTGGAGATGAAGTTCTGAAGATCTGAAAATACAGCCAGTGTCACGCATGCTTCAGTGTGTGTGGTAAATGAAACCGCGCGTCTGTGCCATTCATTCACGCAGAGACACACAGAACATGCAGCATTCATATTTAAATAGTCTTTTTGCGGTTTAATATTCACAGACACTAGAACATCAAGAACATCCAGGTAAACAAAAGCACATGAAATTAGGGGTGGATGGTTAGTTATTTTTATTTAAACTTATCTTCATTATTAAAAAAAAAGAACAAAAAGGCAAATTAAAAACAATAGGACAAATACAATAAAACAAATATATACAAATGAAATAAGACGTGCTTTAAAGTCCCTGTAAAGGCATTTCTAAAAACAATTTTTTAAACACATTATAAATGTTAGAAATGTATTGCTAAAACACATTACAAAGACTGTTAACTGTGAAGAACTGAATTGTGGGGTTAGATCGATAAACAGTTTTTCACCATTGTTGTGTTCAGGATTTTTTGGGCGGGGCTAAAACGGTGGCTCGATGACGCACTGGAGCCACTGAACTCCTGGCCCCGGCCCTAGCAATATAACTAGAGCACATTCGCATCAGTTCACCGCTCAATCGCGAGTACTGTCCTATTAGGCCTCGTTTACACTGCAGGTCTTGATGCCCAATTCTGATCTGTTGCCTATATCCGATTCATGTGTTTACACTTGCCATAGGCTACTATCTGAAACATATCACGCATGCTTAAAGGGTTAAATTCTCTTGCACATATGGACGAACACGAAATATGCTTCATGCTCTGCGATATGCGAAGTTGCCAAACACCACTTTGCCTATAAAACTCGTTAAAACTCCACGAATCACAAGCGTATCGGTGAGAACACTCGTTAAAACAGCATACACACACCCGAACTTGACTGCACATCACATATTTGACATTATTGATACTGCTTTCATTCGTAAGGCAACGGACCGATCTACGGGACATAAATTAAGCCTTAAAATAAAGGCGTTATTGGGCTGTTCACTGTCATACAATAAAGAGCCTGCACAGTGACAGGAAATAGAAATGAACACAAAAAACTGCCTAGAGCCTGTACTTACACAACACTGACAGTGGAGTTGTGCTCAGGAGTAGAGCAGCTGTGGATGATTTTCTTTTTCTTTTTTGAGCGGCTGCGGACGAATTCTTTCTATGCACACACAATATGACGTCACACTCTGCGCGTATGTTTTAAAAATATAATTGAACATGTAAATAGTCCTAACACTTTTTAAATAGCCCACTTAAAGTGTTTATTACAAATAAATTACTAAATGCTTAAAATGAATAAATGTAAATGTACTCAAATTTTCGTTACATTTACAATCCTGTGAAAACACTTCCCGTGCCCCTGTCCACATTCCTCTCCTACGATGACACAACGTTTTGTTGGGCCATCCGTCCCTTTGCAGATGTGCGTCGGGGTTTCTCTCGTCATTAAACCGCGGAGACGTTGCCTAATGCCTCAGAAAATCCGATCTGCCTGTTTACATGACAGTCGCATTGGCACATATCCGATTTATTTCCACATATGAATGAGGCCTGAAACCGATCTCGAAATATCCGAATGCATGCGTTTTTTTCCAGTTTACACGGTCATAGAACACATCCGATCTGTGTCACATATGAGCTAAAAATCGGAATTGGGTCACATTTCACTGACAGTGTAAACGAGGCCTTAGTTACTACAGCCTACAGTTTGCTAGCTAGCTATGCCTTCGTCACGGAAATGCGTATTACCTGGATGCGATCACTTACAAAACAGATCGATCAAAATGAGGTGGATTAATTTTGTGAAGAGCTGAGGATCACCACCAACACCCGCCTCTGTAGTGATCATTTTACACAGTTTTATAAACTTTTTTATTCTGGCTCTGGAGGGTCAAACATGTATGGCTTTGTAAATCCAATTAAGCTGCTTCCCGCGAGTGGGCATGGTTTCAGCGCAGCCAGCAGACACGCCCCCAGGGTTTGAGAGCAGAGAATACTGCTCATTTTTTCAAGATTTTGATATCTTATTTTATTTACTTGGCGGCTTTTTTTGTCATTCAAATTTGGCTGGGTGGCTAATAACACATTTTTCTGTGGTGTGACAAACTCAGAACACATACTTCATTTTGACTTTACAGGGACTTTAGGCCTAAGTCTTTCGGGTATGCCTACATTAGATATATTTAACAGGAATAATTCAAGTAAGAAACAATAGAAACTTGAATAATCAAATGTAAAAATGAAACACTGCATGGTCTTCACATAAATATAACTGTGTGTGTATTTGACCTTTGGAGTGCAATAAGCTGCAAAAGAGAACTGAATTTCTGTATTGCACGCTGTCCGAGAGGTGGCTTTCTGTGCGCATGCTTCAGGTGTGTGTCAGACAGCATGAGTACCACAGTGAGATGTTTTCTGCAGCTTAATAACTCTTTAACATCAAGCGAGTCACACGTAAGCTACAGTCTCGTGCCCAGTCTATTCTCTGCTATATGCGACGACCTAAAACTTTGACTTTTCGCGACATTTTGAATTAGCCTATTAAAATCATTCAGATATTGCAAGCCGCTGCGATATGCATGACACGATATGTACATTTGCTATATTTCTATATATTGTGCAGCCCTAATGTAAACGCTTAAATCAGACTATTCTCAATCGGATTCAAAAATACCTTGCTCACATGCACAGTGTTGTGATTGCGTATGTTTACATGAAATGTACTTCTAACAAATGCGCTTGTTTATTTACATTTTACAAACAGGTCAGTGGAGGAGACTGAATGTTTCCTAAATATTTGATAAAAAAGCTCTTCTGACGTATATGTCAGCTTATGTTTTAGACATGCCACCAAGGCAAAAATGTGACTGTAGCTCTGGTGACATCTTGGTGCATGCGCCGAAGTTTTGTTTAGAATACATGTAATGCACATATAAACAAATATGTGAAGCGGAGTGCAACATTTAGGGTTCATATAAACATAATTTTAGAATCTGAAATCAGGTTGGATAGATTCCGACTGAGGAAAGTAAACATTTTCACAAAGGAGCAGAGGGCACAGAAATGTAATTTAGTTTAACATAAACATAAAGTCTCTGTTATTATCTCACATGAGCAGGTATTAATAAAGTCTGAATATTTTTTATATATTCAACTCAAGTAGCACTTCTACTTCTCTTCAACGCTATGTGCTCCTGCTTTATCATTCAACAGATGGCAAAGATTTTGCCATTCCTGTTTGATGAGGCTAGTGTGAGTGTAATCAGGTTAATATGTTTGACAGCAGTGATGCCACAGTATGTCATTATAGATATTACACCCTATCACCCACCCTTACTAAGAGCAATTTCCCACATCGCTGAATATAGAGGAGATTACACAGCACAGGAGTGAGCATGTCAGTGAATGTTTGTGTGCTATAAGAGCTAGAAATGATAAAAAATGAATAAAAACGTCCTGTTTATTAAAGCCAAAAACAACACGCTTGTATATTAAGTACTATTCAGATATGATTGAAATCTATATTGTACTTTCTGTTTGATTGTATTTTTAACAACCATAGGTTATTGAGATGTGATTTGAGGTACAGAGTGAAAAAGAGAGGGCGGGTGTGTGAGAAGGAATCTGTGGAAAGGAGTTATTCACCTAGACTTACATAAACTCTAGCTCTATATTTAGACAGCGTGACTTCAGATTTCTGCACCAGAGTGATCGACCACATTGATATGCGTGTGGGCCTCAGTGTTCCTCATGCACAAACTGCAGTCGGAATGCTTTTGCCTGGCTGTATCAGGCTATAATATAGCTATATGCTGCTTTGTTGTAGATACATGTGTATTGGACTGCTGCTTTGCTTTGCGTTGCTGTATATGAGTCTGTTGAGTATCTATAATACTTTGTCATTATTTATCAGGCTGGTGAAGCTCAGTGCTTTGTTGGTGTTTATAAGATTGTTGCTGTGTTGTGATTGGTGAGTGTTTTGATTAAGAGCATAGGAGACTGTGTAAGCGTAGATTATACTGGTGTGTATGAGTTTATATCACACTGGCTTTAAAAACAATGACTGATATTTCTAAATGCTTTTTGTCATTTTCACACATGGGGTAGCATTTATGTAAAATTTACTTAATGTAGCCTACTTACTATATGAAAAATTTAAGAAGGAATTTCCAGCATTTTAAGACAATTCATACTCAAGCATAATTAAAAAAAAAAAGTAATATAAATGTTCTTCATATATTAGTTATAGCCTATACGTTTATTTAAATCTGTTTCAGTTTGACTTCTAAAAAACATTTATAATTTCTTCCCAGTCAAATTATACGTACAATATTATCTTTAAATTTTACATTTTTTAAATGTTTTTTAGTCACACCAAGGCTGCATTTATTTGATCAGAAATACACTAAAATAGTCATTTTATTACAGTAATATTATATTATTACAATTTAAAATAATTGTTTTTAATTTATTTTAAGATAAATGTAATTTGTTACTTTTAAGACTGGAGTAATGGCTGCTGACAATTAAGATTTTCCAGTGTCACATGATCCTTCAGATATCATTCTAATATGTTCATTTGGTGTTCAAAAACATTTCTTGTTATTATCAATGTTGAAAACAGGTGTGCTGCTTAATATTTTTTGTAAACCATGATCCTTTTTAAGGATTCTTTTAATGGAAAGCTCAAAATAACGCCATTTATTTGAATAAATAACATTAAAATAACTTTTCAGAAAATTCTTAAAAGGAAAATAATAATTATAAAAAACAAAAATCTAACTGACCCCACACTTTTGAACAGTAGTGTGTCATTATCTATCATATGGTAAGGTGACATACAGGCTACCAATTACCAGGGTGGTGCTGTAGCATTTTTATTATTTTTCTGTTAATTAAATTTTTTTAAACAAATAAGGTATCTTGTCTATTATAAAGTTTATGAAACTCACAACACAGATGGGTAAGACTAAAATAGCTCTTGTCACAGCAGTTCTTGTGATGATGACACTTTAAATAGCAAGCATTACAATATTGTACTGACAGAAAAAAGTACAGCATGAATGAAAATTTTCAACCCACTCCATCAAAATGATGGATCATGATTATTTGCAACCTCTGTTCGTGAGTGCATACAATGCGAATGTGTTTGAGGTGTGTGTTTTTTGCTGAACTTCCACATATTTACCATACTCAAGGCAGAGAGAAAAGAGAATCCATACACGTTTCTGACCTGATCAGGAGGATCAGTTACTGTGATGTTATGATTCAGTTATCTTTTTTTTTTATTATCAGGAGAGTAGAAGTTGTTGATGTTCTCATATCAAAGATAATCAGTCTCCCTCAGATTGCAAATCCTCTTTGTAGATTTAGAATGTGTTTATCACTGTCTGTGTGTGTGTGTGTGTATACTGTATGGATGGGCAAGAATGAAGATCTGAGTATCTTTGAAAAGAGCCAAGTTGTTATGTCAAGGCGACTGCGTCAGACTATCTTTGAAACAGCAAGGCTTGTTGGTTGCTCCCGGTCAGCAGTGGTAAGGGTGTTGGGCGCCCAAGGCTCATCGATGCACAAGGGCAATGAAGGATATATCCTGTCTGGTCCGAGCCAAAAGAATGTCTACTGTGGCACAAGTCAGAAATTGTTATGGGAGGAATCTGTCACAACACACTGCATCGCACTCTGCCTCGTATGGGGCACAGCCGCAGACCAATCGAAGTGCATATGATGACCCCTGTCCACTGTTGAAAGAGCCTACAAAGTGCATGCAAGTGTCAGATTAGGGGCATATGGGTTAGGGGTGTGCCGATAGATTATACAGTCCCTCCAGTTTTTCGCGATTCCGCGATCGCTGAATACAACGCAAAATCAACAAATTGTCGCATTTTTTTGAGATCCTGCATAATTCCTAATTTAACCGCAAAATAATTACAAAAATGAAAAAGACCTCACAAAACATTAAATTATAATCACCCAATTGAAATATCTCTAGTTTAATTAAAGTTTCAATGCATTTTTACGTGGATACAGATGTTGCGGGAAAAGGGGAAACTCCTTTTCCTCGATTTACTGAAGCCTGTAATGTAAAACGCATTTAAACCACAATCGCCGTCCCCGTGCAACAGGGCCACACCGGGCGGCACGTCACCATGGTTACAGATGGCAAAGAGATGCATTTTTCCTTCCTTTCCAAGTGCAGGGATGCAAACAGCGCGCTTTTCGGCGCTTTTTTTTTTTTTTTCAGTTTGGGTGACAAATTCATCTGAAGCCTATTTCATAGCTTAATGTGAGGGACAGAAGTCTATTTACATCATTAAAGTTTACGAAAACTCGTTTTCCCTCCTCTGCGGCTGTCAATCATTCTCCATTCAGTATTCAAACAGCGCGCGCGCCTCGTCCGGTTACAGCAGCATACATGCACGGTAAAACTCTCTCCAATATGATATTCACATTATAATGCTTGATCTGTAGAGAAAAGGCTGTGTATTTGCATAAAATGACTTTATTTTGTTGGTGTTTGTTGCTGTTTTTAAACGACTCGCGCTACCGTGTGCCTGTTAGATCACACACATCACAAGGACTATGAATCGGCATCAAACGCACAATAACTGAAATTTAAAACTGTGAAGAAACAAATGATCAATAAACTGTTGGACAGATAGACACTAGGATTTGTGCGCTCGACATTTCTTCGCTTTGTGCCGTGAACTTTTAAATGCGCACTTGTGCAGGACAGCACACTGTGACTCCATGTTGCTTTGAGCACATCATTCTGCACCCGCGATGCGCATACGCGCTTTGTGCGCTCTGTTTTGAAGCGTTTCATATTTTCATGGTTTTGCGCACTGAAAGATTATTAAAAGCCTATATTGTTGTATACCGAGCCTGCACAATACATTTAAAATAAGCATAATTTAATTGTATGTTATTTCTGTGTAGTGTAGTGTAGGCTATATAAATATACACACTTCTGAATTCTTGACATTCATATATAAATATAAAATTGTGAAATGTATGATTGCCTGATTGAATTTCAGTATATTTTCCTGCTTTTTTGTCCTTCGCCAATCACATGCCTGATTACTACACCTGCTGTTAATATTTAGATAGGTCAGGTAAAAAAAATTGCCCATAGGTTGTTTCAAAAGTTTTTCATTTGATGAGAATTTGATTAGACCAAAATAAACAAGTTTTATGCATTTTGTTTGTGATTTGTGTCATGTATGACTATTGTGCATCTGACATAATACTATTATTGTAAATGTGATGTCATAATTATAAAATTTTTTCACAAATTTCTGGAAATTACCACCACAAAATCAGTCATTTTGATCGCAAAAATCACACAAAAAAATCACAAAATCCTGGAGGGACTGATTATAGTATCGTGTATCAACGATAGTTCGAGATATCGACGATGGCTGATGCCTTTGACGATATCAAGATTATAATTGTCTCATTGTTCGTCAGCATTTTGTTTTGGTTCCATAGCACAATACCAAACCATTTTAATGACACTAGTTAATAACACTAATAACAAATACAAATTATTGTATTACAAATTATACAAATTACAAATTATATTGCTAAAGTTACATAGGCCTAATAACAGTCTTTAGGTCTAAACACAGCACAACAATCAATCATCGATGACAATTAAGAGCAGCTTCAAACAATAAATATTGATTATTCTCTTTTTTCCACTATCATTAATGTATGGTCCACAAGAGAAATATCAAGCCAATTAACTAAGATAGTTGATATACCATTATCAGCATATAGATAGATTCAACTCTTGTTGTGCCTGAGAGAATTAATGCTCTGTGCAGCGTCAGATGTCTAAAGAGAATCCTTCACTGGCATAACTCTTGTGCAAAATTTGCAAATTGCCTGTGTGAAATCCAGGGGCTCGCCTTTTGAGTGAAATATTTCTATGTGACGTGACATTTCTCTTTATCACCAACTCCATCTTTGCTTGCAAAATGATAGAAAAAGATTCTCATTTCCCTCAATAAGAAAATAAGTGAAAAAGAAAATTAATGATGAAACAAGTAAACTATTGCACCCATGAACCCCCACACCTTGGAAAGAGATGGCACCAGGATGCACTGTGGGAAGACGACAAGCCGTGGAGGGAGTGTGATGCTCTGTGCAATGTTCTGCTGGCAAACCCTGAGTCCGGCCAATCATGTGGATGTAAATTTGACAGCTGCCACCTACCTAAACATTATTGCAGACCAGGAACACCCCTTAATGACAATGGTGTTCTCTGGTGGAAGTGGCCTCTTTGAGCAGGATAATGCACCCTGTCATACTGCACACATTGTTCGGGAATGGTTTGAGGAACATAATGAAGAGTTTAAGGTGTTGCCCTGGCCTCCAAATACCCCAGATCTCAATCCAGTTGTGCATTGATGTACTGGACCAACAAGTTCTATCCACGACAGCTCCCCTCACAACCTACAGGACTTGAAAGATCTACTGCTAACATCTTGGTGCCAAATATCACAGGACACCTTTCGGGGTCTTGTAGAGTTGGCTGTTTTGGCAGTATGCGGAGAACCAACAGTATATTAGACAGGTGGTCACAGGGTCCGAAATTAACTTTTTGGCTCACCTGCCACGGGGACTGGTAGATGAAAAAATCCACCAGCCAAGCATATTTTTTACCGGCCAAAATAATAAACAGACTTTTTTTGTCACATATACATTAATTTCCGTACATTTAATTGAGATAATAAGGTATTATGTTGAATACAAACATAAAAAATTGTCCAGAGCAAAATATGAAATGTATAATAAAAAAAAAATCTATATATTGATCAAAATGTAATCAACTTTATTTGTAAAGCACTTATAGAAACTGTAGTTGACCAAAAGTGCTGTACAGAGTGCAAAAATGCCAAACAGTAGGCACACAATGAAAACAAATTAAACATGTCAGATACAATGAATAAGAGTACATAGAAGTCAAAACAGAGCAACAAATGGTAAGACATGGAAGATGTGAGCATGGAACTAGTGCTCATAACAGTACATTTGAAGGTTTTGTGAAACTATCAGATGCTTAATCTAATGAACTTAAACCTCATCCGACTCTTCACTCTCTTTAGCATACTGGCGACACACAGAACAACTCATCACGACAGCGTCAGAATCATATTGTAGCCAGCCTCTTGAAACTCCGTTATCTCCAAACCTCCATTTCTCACAAAACTTTCTTTTTTTTTTATGTAATTCGTCCCCCTTTTCGTCTGTGGGTTTTCGTTTCAAAGGTTGGCTCACTCCTGGTAAATGTCGCCACATAACAGCTAATAAGCGGCAGCTAGCTGCAGACCAGAAGTTAGCTGTAGTACTAGCTAGCAACAGACCGTCTCTAGTGCTCCAAATCTCTTGGCACCGTTTACCTTACGGCCTCCGAGACAGTGCCGCGAGACTTGGAGCGCTAGAGACGTTCTGTGACTAGCTAACCTCGTCCCCAGATTAGTGACTGGCAAACACAACAACTCCGAGCCATCATGCCAGATATTTTATAACATTACAAAATGCAATTGTAATAAACATTTTATTACATTACTATTTTGGTATGAACATTCACCCGCCAGTGTGGCGGATAGCCTTTTGAGATTTACTCACCAAAAGGAAAATCTACCCGCAATTGGCTCTTGGCGGGTGTTAATTTCGGACCCTGGGTGGTCATAATGTCTTGGCATATGTAGTGTCTGTTCTAGGAGTTTATTTGTGTGTCTGTTCCATTTCCATGTGCATGTTTATGCATTTTTGACCATACTGACCTTCATCCCTAATGGTGCCATTGAGGTGGCGTTAAATGTGTAAAGACATGCTCCCTGCTGCCACTCTCACTTTCAGTGAGATCACTCCTGCAGCTGTGCACGGAGCTAATGTGACCTTCAGCTCTCTCAAACCAGCCCTTACTATTCCCCTTCTGCTCTCCCTTTCAATGTCACACTCATATACGCACAGCGTGAGACTCTGTGTAGAACAGCAGACTGATTAAATAATTTCCTCTCTATAGGATGCTTGGCTAAGGATCCCAATAGCCTTTAATATTAATATGCAATGAGATTAGACCTACAACAACTAAAGCTCATTTATGTCTCCTGCTGGCATTCAAACTAATCCATTACAGTCCAAATTTAGTGCTGGTAAGTTAAAATGAGCGTGCCAATGCAATAAAGCTTTAGCCTATATTGTATAATGGATGTCTTTTTAAAGCTGAATGTCTTTTAATTTTAAAGTTCTTTATGCTTGCACTCAAGTACCTTACATTGTCTGAATAAATGCTTCCTCTGGTAAGGCCATCAGATACTAGATGCACTACACATATACTCTAATTTAGTATTTCTAATGCGCAGCTTAGTTTGTGAATCTTTGTTTTAATTTCTATTTACAGTGGAATCGGGAGTCTACGCCGTATGTAACAATATGTCAGCATGAGTCAGTTGGAGGGGTCCTGGTGGTCTCATTCAGTAACAGTTTTTATTGGGAACCAGTGCATCAGACCGCAGCTGCTCATTGACCCAGACAGATAATGAAAAGTAATGAAAGTCTGTTTATATAGCTTTGTGCTTTAGAGAGAGAGAGAGAGAGAGAGAGAGAGAGAGAGCTACCTGAAGGCAGAGCAATTCATGAGAATACCTGGTTGTGGCTGAGCCTGCAAGTGCATCCAAACACAATGACTATGTTTACATGGAACCCAGTGTTGTTATTTACTTATTTATTGGCTTTAAGATAAGATGGTAATACTAAAATATTTACACAAGCAGCTTAAACTGTTTCATATTGTTTTCATAAATTTAACATTTCCCTGTTGAGTACTGGAAATACTGAAAGGTAGAATATGAATCAATCATATGTAGTTTGTTGCAACATATCCAAAGGCTTTAATAGAGAGTCATATTCTTGTGATTCTGCTTGACTAGGGTTATGGATTATTAATCTCATTGTTTATTCCATATGTCAGTGGTTCTCAGCTGGCTTTGCTTCAGGGCATTAAGTGATGGTCAAATACAGTCCCAAAGTTGTTTGTTCAAATTCAAATTCAAATTCAAATTTATTGTTAAGAGGAAAACCCCTTGAGATGTGACATCTCGTTTTCGAGGGGACCTCAAGAAAAACTTACTTCACATACATACATACATACTAACAGAACAAAGACAAAAGCTCTCCATCACACCAAAACCACCCATATCTTCCCCAATCCAACCATTAGATATTAGACAAACAGTTAAGTTCATTCATATAGACAAGTGAAAGAAAAAAAAAAGTTATATATATGGGTCATTGACGAATAAGGTTTTTAAAAGTGTAAAAAAATAGAATGGAGATATAACTATATTTGAAACCATTTTTTTAGTTTACCTAGGTGTTAACAATAAGATTTTGTGGTTTGTACAATCAATTAACACTGTTTTTTGTCATTTTTTACAAGATGGACAAAATGTCACCAAAAAAGTCATTCGGTTTAACCACTGATTTGAAAGTTAAAAAACTGATTTGACATTGATGTTGAGATAGTATATAGTGTGTACCACAGAAGAAATATTAAAAATTACCAAAATTCAAAATTATCACTGATCTCATAAATGTAATCATTTATTGGACTACTCTAAACCTCCAACATATTCAAGTAAAACATTGCACAGGGAAAGGAGAAAAGGGGAAATGTAAAAAAAAAGAGCCTTATCTGCTTTATATTTGTATTATTGTAGTTCCTTTAGTTATTAAAAACAATATTATTCCATTTAAATATTTACTATATCTGTTTTACCGAATGACATTTTGACACTTCAAAATCTTTAAAATACCTTTATATGTAGTAAAATATAATTAAAACCTTTTGGATTCAGTAAAAGAGATCAAGTTGTACTACCTTACATACTTTGGATGTTATATATTTGTTTTTTTATTATTATTAAGGCCTTTGGACAAAAAAAAAGACCCGTCACGTCATTGACCCATATATCTCAAGCATGAGGAAAACAGTTGCAGCTTGTATGCAAATAATTAAGAAGAGACATCTTAAACTGGTGAAAAGAGGAGATCGATCTAAAAGACCTAGGTAAACCATTCCAGTCAGAAGGGGCTTTAAATTTAAAGGCTCTCCTCCCACTTTCTTTGGATATATTTGGTACAGAAAAGAAAAGATGGTCATAATATGGAGTTTAATATGGAGTCAAGTATTGTTTCAGATAGGATAGGTAGTTTGAGAAAATGCATTTGTGAACAAACTGCAACAAGTGAAACCTTCGTCAGGCATTTAGTGAAAGAAGATTCAATGACTGATACATTTGACAGTGATGAGTTCTAAATGGTAAAGTTCTACATTCTAAAAACACCTCAAAACAAATCTGCAGATACTATTATAAATCACATTCAAAGGTTTAAGATGGGTTACGGTTGTGTTCTGATAAACAACATCCGCATAATCAATTATTGGCAATAATAGTTAAGTAATAATTTTTAATCTAATCTGTTTTGTAAAACAATTAATTGAGCGGTATAACATTCTTAAGCTACAGTTTGTTTTTTACAATAGAATCAATATGAGGTCTGAAGGTAAGTCGGGAGTCGAGCCAAAGGCCCAGATATTTAAACTCCTCAACATTCTTTAGAGGTGTACCATCCAGGAATTTAACCTCAAGAGAATTATTTTGCTTATGCAGTGCAGATCTGGTTGCAAAAAGCATGCTATAAGACTTCATTTTATTCAATAAATGCAGATTAGAAGAGAACCATGCTAGCCTGGGTTTCCCCGTGCTGCCTTGTGCGCAGCGCGATTTTATTCACGCTGCTAGGCAGCCTGGATTCCATGGACCAGATTTTCGCCTCAGCGAGGGGACCAATCACAGAACGGGGAGGGAGCAGCAAGACGATGACGACGTCTATGCGACACACAGAAGCAGTTTGTTTATATCTATGGATCCAACATGGCATCAGACGCGAAGTTACCTTTCGATGCAGCCTTAGATAGTGTTCTGAGTAGTTTAGAACGCAAGTTTATTTCGTCTTCTTCCTCGTCGAATTTCTGTTGCTCTACATACGTCATCTGGTATAATTGAAATGATTGGCTATGAGCTATGTACAGGCGCATTTGATAGACATTCGTATCGCCCAATAAACGGCTCTGGGCATTCGTAAACCACGCCTCAAATACGAGAAAATGAACATGTGGTTCCCAGACCACGTCTCAATGAGAAAGAGGTCTGACGTTAGCCAGGCTAGAACCATGCTTGAACAAGATTGAAATCAAATACTTTGATTGTTTGTTGCAAATACAAGTAAACAAAATGGAAACATTAAACTATTAAACTTTATCCAATGATTTTCAAAATTATTACCATGACATGATGAATAGGAAAAACAACAACTTTGATCTTTAAATCTTTTTAAATAATTTCATGCTCTCAGCCACCGATTTACTTCTCAAAACACATTCTGGTTGACACGAAGCAAATTTATCCTTATTGCTAGTGAACTTGTCTTTAACATAGTCTTGTCCATGTTTGCTAAATACACAAAATAAAAGCAAATATAAAATAACCGTACTGGGCACAGGATCTTCCCGAAACATCACAAACTGCTCAGCATGAGTCACTGCTCAGCATTTGGGAATTTGTACATTTTTCTTTAAGAACACTAACTGGTCCACATGCTCTGGTTTAAGAGTGCTTCTTTAAGCAGTGACCACATTTTCTGCTGTGGAGAAAACTCACTCTGCAGACACGCTTGTGCCTGGGATTCACAAGTATCGCTTTGACAGCCGAGAGAGCAGAGGAAACGTGACCTCATGGACACGCCATCAATCCAGAGGGTCCTCAGTGAGAGGCAGAGATGGAGCTTTACAGTATGCCTCTATTTCCTCCTTAGCTATGACATACTTGGGTTCTACCTTCAGTGTCAGTGAAAGACTGTCCCAGCAAACCAACAAGCAGCGATGAGGCCTTTCGTTTGGGAGAAGCAGAGGACTTGTCTTCCATGGATGTTTTTTCTCCTAAAGTTCCTGTTCCCTCAGGTGCTTCATCCACTTTTGTCCTTCTAGGTGTACCCTCATTCTGTGTTTGAACAAAATAATTGAAAATTCAATTAGACAGTGGCAGTGCACTCAGTCAATACAAAAGCTCACATATATTAGGATTATAACTGTTTTTCAGTTTTAATAAAAAAAAAAAAAGAATAATAATTAATAAATTACTTAATAACATTTTAACTCATTTTAGCTACTATTAATATTATGAGTATTTAAGTTTGTTTTAATTGTATATATTGTACAAGAAACATGATAGAATTACCTCCAAGGATGCAGCCTCCTCTGTCAGTGCTCTTTATACCTCCGATCTCTCCTCTTCTGTGTGAAAAGGCATTCCCTTAAATCGGGGATCCAGGGCAGAGGCTGTATGAAGGATCCTCTTCTGTGACTCACTGTTGTACCTCTTCAGGAGATCTGTTCTGATCGCATTCTTGATCTCATGGATCATGTGTGAATCTCCGTTTGTTGTCTGACATATTCTGGAGGAGTTGCGCATTTAGAGGAGCAATGAGAGAAACTGTCGTATTGCGCTCTTCTGACATTAGTGTTGTTGCATCCTTCATTGGCTTTAATGCCCTCACAGCATCCTCTGCATTTGTCACATCTGTTTCAGTGAGAGTGCACAGATCTGTCTCTCCTTTTCTGACTTCTGGTGACAGCAAGGTGGCACAAATTGCAGGTTGTTGTTCCAAGAACCTCTCGACCATGTCGTATGTGCTGTTCCACCTTGTTGCAACAGCTTATGATTTCTCAGTCCAAGACATTGCTGTTTAACTTTCAGACAGTGGCTCGCTGTGGTGCTGTGATGGAAGAATGTTGATATTCGTCGGATTCTGCCCAAAAGCCTCGAGAGCGCGGCCACTTTAAGCGTGTGCTGGGATGCCAGATTCAGCGAATGCGGGAAGCATTTTACGTGAAGTAATGTTCTGAATTGAGCTGCAGTGATCATGTTTGACACATTATCTGTCACAAGCACTACATTCTTATGGGATAGCTGCCATTCATCCACAACATGAGACAGTAACTCTGCCTGATGAGCACCCGTGTGAGACTCATAAACGGTTTGCAGCACATGAGATCAAATCTTCCAGTCCTCGCTAAGGTAATGTGCCGTTATTGTCACATATGACTGTCGCAACCGAAGTCCAGGAATCACATGTTATTGCAACTCGATGAGCTTGGCTCATTGACGGCATTACCTGGGCTTTGGTTTCGTGGTAGAGTTCCTGGATAATCTTTTCTGAAGTGGCTGCGAGAGGGAAGCTTATATCGCGGCTCCAGTGTTTTCAACAGGTGGCGAAACGCGGGGGTTTTCCACTACAGAAAAGGGCTGTATATCCTTTGCAATAAAAGCTGCCACTGCTTTGGTAATTCTCTGCCCTCTCTCCGAGTTGGGCGGTAACGTTGATATAATTTTATCTATTTTTGGCTGAGCTAGATCCACCTTGGCACTGACAGGTGTTAACAGCTCGGATGAAAATGACTGACGTGATTTCTCAAGTTAGTGGTATTGCCCCTTGCATATTTTATTTGTGCGTGACATGATTTACACCCAGCGTGTGTCTTCTCCAGGTTGTGCTTACCAGGTTGTTTATAAAAGCTGAAATGTGCCCAAATGGTGGCTTTTAAAGTACACTGTAAAAATAAAAGGTGCCTGGAGGAATCTTTTGGGGTTCTTCACTTTGCCACACTTTTGGAACCGTCTGTAGATCCTCTAGGCACCTTTTAAAAAGGGGCGGTTCTCCGATGAACCACACAGGTTTTCTGAGGAACTCTTATATGAGGCACTGTGTGGAACCACTTTGGGTGCCCCCAGGAACCAAATTTCAATTTTTTTTTTAAATTTAATTTCATGTTGTTACTATGGTTACCATTGAGTTCTATTATAATAAATAAACTGAACCAAATACAAAATAAGAATTGTTTATTACATATTTTAGATCCATTTTAACACATACACTTCCATGCACTTGGGAAAAAAGCTAGTAATAGATTAATATCAATGAATACACAAAAAATAGTATAATACATAAGCTTTAACATAAGAGATCTTCCAGGAACCACTTAAATGTTAAAAGATCTTACAATAACCCTTTTATAGAATTCTGGTTCCTCTAATTTCCCCCAAAGCACTTCGAGGTCTCATGGTAATGAAAAGGTGACTCTAGAACCTCTGAACTGAATACAAAGTGCTTAAAGGATCCCATAAGTTCCAGCAAGAACCGCAAAGATTGTCAATGCTCCACCAGTAACCCTACTATAGGAGAAAGAGCTTTGAGGCACCTAAAATACATTTTGAAGTTCCTTGAGTATCCGACAGGATATTTGAGGCACCTTTTGTTTTTACAGTGTAGTTGGAGCATTTTTAATTACTCGTACTTGTGTCTCTCCCTCTGCCATTGTATGCTACTGCGAGAAAGCACGTACACAACAAATGACATCAGAAAAGCGCCAGTACATTATAATCGGTTATGGTCTATTACTGAACCGATACCGAATTGTCCTGGTTTGCATCGCGATGCATCATAGAAACACCCCTACTAAGTTTATTAATTTACTTAAATCATTTTATTTTGGATTTAGCATTGTTTTTTTCTTCTGTCCTTGCTCCTATCAGAGCAAACCTGTGACCCATTTTTGGGTCAAGACCCAGGTACGGCAAAAATATGATTCTGCTTGCGTTAAATGTAGAGCTCAAAACAATTTATTTACATTATTGTAGGGCTGCACAATTAATCGCAATTTAAACCCACACATTTTTTTGGCTTATTATTTGTTTATTACTTAAACTTATTACTTTATTACTTAATTACTTAATTACTTTATTACTTAACTTATTATTTATAACTTAAAATTTGGCTTATCGCGATTTTGAAATCGCAAAGGCTGCAATTATTTGTTATGCACAGCTTGTCATTGATGTATGCTTTCATGTTCTGAAAAGCACTGAGTTTGAGTCACTTATAATGTGCATTTGAAAAATCAACAAGCGTTAAACATCTTTCCAAACATGAGATTCATTTATGAACCTTTTGTCCAACAAAAGACAACATTTAATAACATGCTTTTACTCCAAACTCACTTCATAACCACAGTTGAGCTCATCCTTCTCTGTGAGATGATGCCCGATAGGGATTTCTTGGAATGATGTGTTATTGTTCTTCTGTGGTGGGGCATATTTCACAGTCCACACACACCTTTACTGGATACTTTGGTATCTCTTCAGTATCTCTTCACGTTTGAAATCGGCTCATTTCAAAACTGTATTTTACACCAAATGTATCTGAATTCTCTGTTGTCAAGGTTTCATTTTATCAGTTGTGTGCATAAGGGAACTCTCACACTTGAGAGCAGTGGTGGGTAACTCCAGACTCTTTTTTCACACACACCCTTTCTGTCTATCACAGTGTCTCTCACTTTCTTCTGCTAACTCCCTCTCCCTTTCTTTTTTCTCTCATCTTGTCGCTTTCTCGCTCTGGTCCCATTTGACTCACTGGGTTCGAGCTGATAAGCACCTTGTCATCTCTGTCAGGCCACCCAGGTGCTGAAAAGTCTCTTTAAAGTGTAAATGTGTGTATGTGCATGTGAGAAACTTTGTATTATCTGGGTGTGCGAGTGTGTTTGTAATTATTAGGGGTGGGAATCTCTAGGCACCTCACGATTCGATTCGATTACGATTCAGAGGGTAACGATTATCGATTATTAACGATTTTTTTTTACTTGGTACTTTTAAAGCAAAGTATTTATGATGACCCATAACGAACTTACTTATATCTTCCGATATTAATTTTATTAATAAAACAAATGGAAGTGATTTGAACATTGCAAAGAACCAACAGGAAAATAAATGTGTGCCTGTACTAGCAGCGTACTTGTAGTAAATTAATACAAACTTCAGCATATTCTGAATCTCTAGCATTTAATAATAGACTTCTAACCAACATCCTCTTGTTATTTCCAATGAGCAATATAATCCTTCAGACAAAAAAACATTTTGCTGTAGCAAAATCACAAACAGTTTTTGTTCAAAAATATAGGATTATGTACCAGCAGCTCTCATATAATGCTTGTCGACTTACGCATATTCTGAATAATTAGTAACATACAAAGCTGCTCTTATTCACAACTAAATAATAAAGAGTTATGACTTGAAATGTTTGCTGTATACCACAATCAAAAACAGCTTATACAAAAAAAGTGAATGAACATCTGCAGAGAGCAGTCAAAATGTAACTTTTTGTGACTTGCATTGCACATATTGCAGGGCAGTATAACGTACGTATAACAGATCGGTTTACAGTATATTGATGAGAAAACTAAGCTACTGAAAGCTTAGTATTTTGTATTTTCATACAAAAAATACTAAATAGGTAACAATGAAATTGCCAATTTTCCATACGTTAGCTTTTAACGAAGAGGGTGCCGTTCGAATTTGGCGCTCAGCCATCATGCGTCTGTTAAGTGCGCGAGTCTGTTATGTGCGCGCCACAGACTGCACGCGCACTGCACGTCTGCTTAGAGTTCCGCCTTTTGCGTTCCGTCAATATTACGTTATTAGAAAAAATATATATATATTTTTTTAGAGAATCGATTTTTTGACATTTGTGAATCGATTCAGAATCGTCCACGTCCGCATCGCGATGCATCTAAGAATCGATTTTTTCTCCCACCCCTAGTAATTATACAGTACATCTCGAAACTTCTCATGGGGGTCTTTTTTCGTCTTCAGTCCGAGGTAGTGCTGTCTCACAACCTTTCCGTCCTTTCCTGAAGGCGTAATGCAATCTTTCCTGCTTTCTCTGCCTACTGTGCTGTACTGCCTAAGGCAGTGGCTGTACAACTGGCACTTTGTCATTATAATTCTGATTGTAAAACAAGTTTCGGGAACAACCGGGATGAAAGCGAAAAAGTTGGAAACCTGCTTTATTTCCCTAACACACTGTGACTATAGGGCAGGTTTGGACAGGAAGAGAAGAGTGCTGCTAATTTTGTTGTCTCATCTTCAAAAAGATGAAGTGCTGTGAAAAATCGCATTGCCTCCTCACATTCTACCCTTCAGAAGACAGGAGTGACATTTAAATAATTCTAATCAATGCCACATCATCGTTCCCCACTGAGTTTAGAGAATGCTCATGTCACTCAGAGTAATTTGTGTCACTTGGGGTTAGCGACGGCTGACTTTTTATTCCGCCTCTCCTCGGTGGCCCTCCTGTAGCCTGGGTGACTTGTTCCTCTCTACTCTACTGGAGAATCAATACTGCAAATAGCCATAATAGAATTATGGAACAACAAACTACTCTGTTTACTTTTCCTCCGATCCTGATGGGATGTCTGCGGAGAAGGGAGTCGTATGACAGCAGGTGTGAAGATGCAGGGCTGTTTAGAGGAATGAACACCAATCAGAGCTTGCCTCAACATCTCCGCAGGGGGAGAAAGGCAAGCTGCGCGACTTGTGTGAGGTAGTAAAGTTTACAAAATCTACTAGTGGTGTTGGTGGCCTGCCAGATTTCACATTACGCCTCTAGGGTTTGCTTGTGTATGTCTGTCAAGAGCTGGAAAAGGTCATTTGTCATCTGAGTGTGCTTTCACACCTCAGCATTTGTTTCGGAAACAGGTGCGTTTTCAGACTCAGGGGTTAATGAAAAAGTAAACTTTCGAAATAAAGTTCACCTGCCGTTCACATGTTCACCTAACCGGAAGTCCCCAACAGGCGCGTTTTCTTCCTTGGTTCGGTTCGTTTAGGCATATGTGAACACAGCAATTGTGCTCAGATCCACACCAAAACAATCGCTCCGAGACCGCCTGAACGAGGTGGTCTCGGGCCAATTGCAAACAAACTCTGAGGCGATTCGCTTGAGGTGTGAAAGGAATCCGACCCAATGGACCAACGAACCAATTCATAACGGGAAATGTACTATATAAATAGCAGTAGTGTCTGATTCTGTGAGTGAGCACATGTTATCATAGTTAAAAACCAAAAGAGCACCTCTTCACCTTAGAATGTTGCGTAATTGACCCTTCGCAGGGAGTTTGATTGACAGGCGATCTGACCAATCATAGCGCCAATATTATGTGTCCCTGTGACTATCCGCCATTTTGTCCGACAAACAAACCAGTCCGACAAACCAGGCGTAGTAGACTAGCAATTGTGATTAACTTAGAAAATGGTGAAGCGGTGCTCATATGAGACTTGCAACGCAGACAGCAGGTACCCAGAAAGGCTGGGCAATGTACAATTTCACCCATTCCCTAAACTTGCCAGAAACCTGGAGAAGTGTATGAAATGGATACATTTGTGTGGACGGCCTCACCAGCAACTGAGTTTGGACAAGCTGAGAAATCATTCCACAGCCAAACACATCTGTGTGTTCAAAGGTAATGTTAACTCAGTTATACTCACTGCACCTTTTTAACTGTGTAGCACAGTCTTTGTTTTATTTTGAACATGTTTTACAGTTTGTCGTGACCGGAGAAATGTGTTGTTAATAGCTTAACGTAACTACGGTAGCTAACAGTTAGCTAAACATTAGCGAGCCTAAAGAAGTTTTGCCTGACATTTCTGCCCTTTGTCTGTACTGTATGAATTTCCTTTTAAGATACTTAAGATGTAATTTAGGATAACTAAGTCCATTCCTCTGTCATTAAACTCCAGCACTTTGTTGATGGCCAGCCGACACTCACTCACCCTGATCCTCTGCCAGCATTGACATATGACCATAATAATATTACACCTGCGAGACGTCCGCCAAAGTTGCGACCAGTGTCAGTGCCACCAAGGAAAAGACTACGAGTTGACAGGATGCCAGATAATACTGAAAACATCAGGTGATTCTCTTATATGGGTCAATGACGTGACGGGTCATTTTTTGGTCATTAATATAAAGGAAAAGCAAATAATAACAATAATGAAATATTTTTTATTTTATACATATGACATTACAAATTACATTCACATCAGATGTTATATAGCCTGCTAAGCATATTATTTTGGAAATATCACGTGTATATATCATATTAACAGTGTCGGGTGTGATCTACAAGACATGGGTACTACAGGAGAGATGGCAACAGAATCATTAATGGAGGATACCACTACAGAGGTAAGCACTCTGGTCACTGAAATGGGTATGTGTTTTGTTTTTTGTTTTTTGTTAGTGATGTCTAACTGCACAGGGCTGGTAGGAAATACTCAAAAAAGAACCAGTCTAGTTTAGATTTAATTTTTTCCCACATTTCTGCATCAAATTGAATGCATTCCAGATGGTAGTCATTGTCACATTTCACAAAAAAAGTCACACCATGGCATTCTAGTTATTCCTATCTGTCCTATAACATGGTAATAGTACTCATGATTACGTTTGAGACTGTACAAGTCACCACTGTGCTTTTGGAGGTATTTACAAACTGTGTAGCTGTACTGGTCTGGGCACTTTATTTCTAAAAGTCCATAGCTTTTGTCACAGCCACGCTGAAGGACTTTCCTGTCAGGAGATGTACCTAAATGGCGGGTGTTGGGATTGACAACAAAGCCACACATGTACACTTGATTTCCTGTGACCCCTGTGTATTGGGCTGCAGCAACTGGCTCAAGCTCCAGGCCTCTCTTCATTGCTGAGGTTTGCAGTGTCTTCTTCCTCAGCGTGCTGGTGGCAAGCTGCTTGTAGTCTGCTTTCCTGGAGTATACACTCTTGAAAGAGGATGAAGTAAGATGAGGAGAGCAGACATAATGCCAGATGTTGTTGATGCTCTGTTGTCTGGTTTGTTTCTCCAGTGCCTCAGATTCAGACCTTGAGACCATCATGGCATCATAGCATTTCATCTGATCTTTTGTTAGGACCTTGCAGAAAGTGCTTGGCTGTGGTGGCAAAGGGAATACTGGAAAATCATCAGTAGGGTTTGATAGGGAGGATCTTGGCAAAGTGTTGTCCAATAATGGGAGCTACACACACAAGAAAGAAGAAAAAAAATAAAATCTGTGTTAATAAAACAATATTGTTCTAATCAATAAAAAGTTCTAATCATTTCATTCTTATGTTTACAGAGGGCACAGATGACCAACCCCAGATGAAAGAAAAACAGGTGAAACTGGAATGACTGAAGACTCTTCTTGCTCAAAAAGAAAAAGAAAAAGACTTGCTAAGGGCGAAAATACGAACTTGTTAGGCTCCTTACCCACTAACAGCCGAGGTGATAAATAACAGCAGTGTCCCTAACTACTTCCGAAACTGCACTGGGTTCACTTACGATGAGTTTAATAAACTCTGTCGATTTTTCAGACTACCAGATACAGACACAGTACCACAAACACACATCCCCTTGACATATGAGAAATTGAACAGGCACATCCGACAAATGCCTTTACGTCAACAGTTTCTACTTGTACTTATGAGACTAAGACAAATATGAGACTAAGACAAAACTTCAACCTCAAAGAGCTAGCTTTCAAATTTCAAATTCATATGCAAAGTGTTAGCACTTTATTTAGTTCATGGATTGACTTCAATATGGTAGGCTAGGTAATGTGTCTGTTTGGCCACACAGGAACATCATCACAGAAAACATGCCAGGCAACTACAAATCAGACTTTCCAACAACTTGTGCAATTCTTGATTGCACAGAGATAAAGACAGAGAAACCCAGCTCACTGTTAGTGCAAAGTCAGACTTATTCTAACTACAAGTCTACTAACACACTTAAGTCTCTGATAGTCTGTGATCCTCATGGCTCCATTATGTTTACTTCTACACTTTACACGGGATCCATTTCTGACCAAGAGCTATTCATGCAAAATCAAAGATTTACTGAAAGGTCTTCTTCAGTGTGGCTACCTTAAGAAAGGCGATGGGCTCATGGTGGATAAGGGGTTTTTCATTGAGAAAGATGTGAAGGAGCTTGGCCTTAATCTAAACATTCCTCCGTTTGCAAAGTCAAATCTTCAAATGCCATTTCCAGATGTTGAGATGGCAAAGAAAATAGCCAAACACTGAGTGCATGTAGAAAGAGCAATAGCCAAAGTAAAAAAATGTAAGATCGTATCTGGTAGGATCCCTAATTCCATGTTAGGAAATATAAACCAGATATGGTTTGTGGTGTGTATGTTGTCTAATTTCCAGCAGCACATTATTCAGGCATAGGCTGCTGAAGAAACCACATAGGGACAGCAAAGTGCTGCAGTTAACTCATGTGGCCATGATTTCTGTCTGCCTGTCACACAAGTTATTAGAATGAATAAAATGTATAATGTATAAACTAACATGAACTAACAATGAGCAATATTTTGTTAATCTTAGTTAATAAAAATGCAGCTATTCATTGTTTGTTCATGTTAGTTCACAGTGCATTAACTAATGTTAACAAATAAAAATCTTGATTTTAATAATGTATTAGTAAATGTTGAAATTAACATTAAAGGGGGGGTGAAATGCTCATTTTCACTCAATCTCCTGTTAATCTTGAGTACCTATAGAGTAATATTGCATCCTTCATATCTCCAAAAAGTATTTTGTTTTATTAAATTTTTAACATAAAGATAGGCTGTACCGAGTCTTTCCGGAAAAAAACGAGCGGCTGGGGGCGGGCCGTGTGGGCGAAGCTTAGCTGTGCTAACGCGCCAAGCTAGTGACAACACACAGAGACATTTGTTCAACAAACAGTTTTACTCACCGTCCGGTTCCAACGCACGACCGCGAACCTTTATCATTGTGACTGCTCGATCCTTAAGCATTAGACGATCTGCAAATCCGTAGATCTGGGCTTTGTTTATAAAACAATCATCGTCGAAATGCAGGGAACAAAAGTCTTACACAACTCCGTTTATGCTTAGGAAAACAAACTGCCACGGGTTCCTTAACGCTGGGTTCTTTGGGAATCTGTGCAGGGTTGTCTTGCCCTGGCAACCAAAAACACACTTCTTTGGTGACACTGACTTCCCAAAAGCCGGGCAGGGCGCTTTGATGGCGAACTGCTTTCCCTCTCTTGCTCTAGTCTACGAGTGCGCGCGCGGCCGCGATCTTACCGGAGAAGTGCCCTTAGGACCCATATAAGGAAATTCCGCCCTATCTTACGCAAGACAGAGCCATACTCGAAAAAAACTTTCCGAAACTTGTGACAAACCGGAAGGAGTATTTTTGGAACAAAAATACTCCTTCAAACGTACAACTTAGTTTTTGAAACTTTGTCCATGTTTAGCATGGGAATCCAACTCTTTACCAGTGTAAAAAACTCAGTATGCATGAAATAGCATTTCACCCCCCCTTTAACTAAGATTAATAAATGCTGTAGAATTATTGTTCATTCTTAATTCATGTTAACTACGGTTGTTAATTTAATTTGTTAACTAATGAACCTTATTGTAAAGTGTTACTGAAAGAATTTGCATTTTGTATCCCATTTTTAAACTTTCAAACTTTTGTTACATTGTGAATGTTTTTATTTTGTAATGAACTGTTGCTGCCTGCAAATTATAATAAATTACTTAATCTGTATCAAGTTTTGATCTGTATCACTGCTTTACCTGGTAGCTCAAACCACTTCCAAGAGGGTACTTTTCCTGACCTACTGCTACATCTATTGGTGGCCTGTTTGCTATGTAGCTCATAGGTGTCCTTGTTAATTCTCTCAGTAACTCCAAATCCTCACCTGTCACTTCAGACAAGGCTCTGCAATATACAAAATTCATGTCTATTTGTATCATAAAAGTCCAGATTACTGATACTCCAACGCTGCAGTAAGTTATTAGCTTATCAAATTTGGTATTTCTGTCCTTATTTATAAAGCATAAAAAAAAAAACGACTCACCTGTCATTGCTGTAGTGACAGAAGATGGGTTTCCTTTTTCGGTCTGTCTTCGCCTTCACCACCACAACAGCTGTTACGGGCAGCGGTGTTATTTTTTTTGCCTCTTGGCTTATGCCACTGTTGTGGCAGGCTTGTGGAGGACTGGGCTGACATACTGTTAATATTTTGGGCTTTACATAGGTCCAGGGTATAGATAAGACCAACGACATGGGTGCAGAAACCTGTTGAAAATGTTGTTACAGCACACTAATAATGTTATGGTAGTTAGCTAACGCTTGCTAGGATGACTTACTGAATGTGACTTTATAAATGTATACTGCTTTTGCTTTTTAATGATTTTAATAGTGAATAGATAGCTATATACCCAGCTTTACAGGAACAGTGTTGTTCTTTAATGTTGTTATCCTCAGTCTCAATCGTCAGGTGATGCGGTAGTCCACTTTTTCCCTGTGACCTGAAGGCTATAGCTTCAATCTTTATATTGTTTTTTTCATTTCGAGTCACATTCACATCCTGAATATATCCCTTGAAAGCATATTACAGACCTTTGTCTGCTTCTGTCTGAAATCAACAAATAATTTTTCCAGAAATTATTCTCTGTTTCCCCAGGGAGTGCACAAATTGACAGTGGGAGCGCCATGGCTGGAACCGGTAGCTTGTCGGACATAGCGACAGTAACTAATGGGGTTGGGTCTTTGCAAACGGTCAATTGCGCTCCTCCGTGCGAGAATGCTGTCCTGATGAAGCCTTGATTTCTGCTCTAGCTGCATTATAACATTCGTATAGTGTGTGCGTGTGTCTTGACACAATTAACCTCTAGACAGCGCTGGGAGGTCCAGAGAGAGAGCGTGTTTGAATTTGCTGCAGTATTAATATGAATGTAGTATATAATTTAACAACGGGAATGACAGCTACATTCATATAGTGTTTGCGTGTGTCTCGACAGTTACAAATAAAGCCACAATAAGCTCATGGAGCGAACTTGTCAATCATCTTGATGTATGACACAGAGGAAACGCTGACCAATAAGAGGACATTACTCGCATATGACTTGTGTGAACACATTTGGTACGCTTTGAAAGGTTGCCTTGTGAAAGCAAACCAAACCAAGAAGAAAATGCAACATTGTGACAAATTAAGTCCCTGTTTTGGAACAAAACAAAGGATCTATAGGTGTGAAAATGCCCTGAATGCAGTTTTGAGTGACTCTGATTGGACGATTAATATCATGCATTGGTGAGCATGTCAGGACAATGAATCCCATTTAGATCTCATAATTAACTTATTATTAGTGAATTTGAAAATTAGACCGAATATAACTGAACCCACACATCATTTTTTAATGTCTTTTTTTCAGGCTGCAACAGGCTGTGAGGTCCATTTTAAAATGAGGCTGGATTATAGCCAGATTTTAGTATAGCAGACATGTTTCCAGAGCCAGATTCATGAGGACAGAACTTTTATGTAGAATGAAAGGAGAGTGCATTAATTTATTAATTTGCTTAATTCACTTGCAGGAATTAATGAGAATGCCACTAAGGTACATAAGTATGCATTTAGGACCTCAAAGTATATTTATTATATGGGTGAATTTTGGGTGAACACTACTGTCGCATGAACAGATTAGAGTTCATTTTTATAAATTGAATACATTTAAATATGAATCTGACCTTGATTGCTTTTTCCCAGGCTTTATTTTAGTTGTGTAACACTTTTACAATTTTATTTATTTATTTATTTGTTTTGGAAAGAAATTTAGGGGTGACTGGGGAGTGTTGTAACATGGGGTCGGTTGTAACACTGTCAGTTTGACAAGTCAGTCATCAATATCATACACTCCAATCTCATTTTTGAGCTCACAGGAGATGTGGCATGTGACTGTGAGCAACATTGTAGATTGTATGACCGAAAATAACAACAACAACAGCAGCAAAAAAAGAAAAGAAAATGATTTTCAGGAAAGTGAATTTTTTTTAATCAAGATTATTGCATTAACTAATAATGATGATAATGAATAACAACTTTGTTGTAAAGTGTTAACATTATTTATGTCAGTGTATTGGATAACACCTAGCGTCATATGCATGGACTACAGTTGTGTAATGTGATTTACTCCCCATTTTTAGCAGGAAGGATGTAGGAGTACTTCAGTCTCTTTTTGGCAACAGCATCTGCACTATAGTTACTCTTCTTTTGCATTAGGGCGATGACGATCAGCTGACTGTGGCATTTGAACATGCACTTTTGGCAGAGATGCTCAGCACCATTTGATAGTGGGTTTAGATGTGTGAGCTCTGGTTTACTCTCTCTGATGATGGACGCTTAAAGACAGTACAGAGAGTGGGAATAGAACCCAAAAATAGCTGCATTGTTTGGTTTGTTCTCCCAACAAAAAGAGAACAGCTGTAGACGCCCCTTTGCTGTGAATATTTTATGAAGGCTTATGGCTTGGCTCTAGTGCTGGTACCCTGTTTAGTGGAGGGGGTTGCCTAGCCGACGACAAGAACCCTGCAGAGCCTTTTTACCTATTTTTACCTGTTTTACTATTTTAGGGAATTGCAAGTCCAGTGAACCTTGGAAGATTGGCTTTTTGAAAGCCACAGAAGGAACTAAAGAAAGTTGTGCATTTTCTTTTTTCCTTTTTTGAAACAAGTCAATAATGATACCAAATCCACAGTCAAAACCAGCTTAATTTAATCTTTATTTTACCCCAAGGGAACCTAATATCCACTATTTCCCATGATTTAAATCCATCAGAATTATTTAAATGCTCTTAATATTTATACTTTAAGGCAGTGGTTCTCAGGGGCCCACTAGGGGGCCTCTGTAAACTTCTGGGGATCCCTTAAGTCTTAAAATTATTTAAATTTAGTTATGTTACCAGTCTTAATTAAAAGGTTAAAAAAAACAAAAATTTGCTTGTTTAATATGTCTCCTGTCTACCAGCTTGAATAGTAATTTTTTTGTAGTTCTGTTTTTTGCTGCTAGTGGCACAGAGGTTACACGCTAAAAAATGTTTGTTGATAGAACCTTTGTACAATAATTTGTGACCACCCTACATATATTTTGGGTCACAAAATATTCAGTTATTTGTATATATTAAAAAAAAAAGTTTTTACCTACATATGTCTATTTCTGTTTACGTGTGTGTGTGTGTGTGTGTGTGTATATATATATATATGTTTTATTTATTTACCTTAATGTATTATGAGTTTGGACTGAACAGTGCAGCTGCATTTTCTGAATTCTGGGTGGCAGTTGAGAGAGCAAAGTTACCGTGATGACTGCGACACATCCTAAGACAACAAAGAGGTTATTTTAATGAACCACTATCTCTCGTCTTTACTATTAAGGTTAGTTAAATTCATTACATTTCATATCAAACTGTAATTTATATCTTTTACTGTCCAAATAATTTGTTTCAGTTGTTTATTTATTTTTATTAATAATTTTAAGATGCTTATGTCATTGAGAAGTCCATCCGTGTATACTTACCAGAGTTCAGCCAGTTGTGTGGAAGAATTAAGTTAGATCATTTCTGTACATATGGTTAGGGTTTCTATCTTGATTTTTTTATTTACTTATTGTGATTTGATTTAAGTATCTATATGTATTATTTATCTCAACGTATTTATGAAAACTGTGATTCAACACAGTTGAATTGTCGTAATGACTCTGAAGTGCAATGTTTTTTAAGAGACTACAAAGAGGATAATTTAAGCAACCACTAAAAATCTCTCTCTCATTTACTGCTAAGTTTTTTTAAACGGCTTACAGACTGCTCTGGACCTGTAACAATTGCTTGCCATGCAACGTTATATGTGTGGTTTGGTTTCATGTGTACAGCTCTGAATCTACTGAGGCCTGGTCATGCTTTATCCTCTCTGTAGATCCAGTGAGCGCTCTTCGGTGTGTGTGAATCCAAGCGTGCACCTCCAGGTCACGGTTGATTACGTCTTTCAAGATTTAGCAGAAATTTCTTCTAATGTCCCAAAGGTAAGGTTGTCTAGAGAGATCTTACCTTGTTTCTTGAATCAGTCTGCAGCGCTTGCCACTGGCTTTCCTGTCGATATTCCTTGCTTGTGTGGTAATTCTGAAATGTTTTTATAAAGAATGGAAGCTTTCGAAGGATCAGCTAACTTAAATCCATTGTGCTGTGTGTAACCAACGTAAGATAATCAGGAGCTGGCCTTCTTTTTAATTTTGCAAACCAATGTATTTTTGTATCATTAAGCATGATTTATTTACTGCAGTAAGGATAGGATTGCATGCTCAATTAGACATTGCTTTGATGTGAACGCTTAACGTGATTTCATAGCAGTTAAGTTACAGCCAAGAGCTTCCAACCGATCATCAGCTGCTAGCGGTTTATCACACGTGCTCAGGCTTCAGAAATGTGTTGCATGCGTGCAGCACCATGGACAGGGCACTTGTTCTCTGTCCATGGTGCTGAAGTAGTACGCAACAGCTGTGCAAAGTAGGCAAATGTAACTTTCTTTGATTAAACTCATGGGGAGGATTATAAAAAACAGTTTAGTCCTTTATCTAAAGACCGCTTAAAAGTTGAATGGGCAGCATCATAGCAGTCTTAAACTTTGTGTACATGATATAGATTTGATATATTTTCAGTCCATTTCATGTATCTTTGCTCATTTCTAAAACATTAATTGTATAACACTTATTTTGCCCTAATTCATGTGTAAATGCTTTTTAGCATTAAACAGTTTTTGTAAGTGTTCATTTTCGTAAGACACTTCAAATGCAGCATTTGCGTGGCCTTTCAGTGTACAGATGCCTTCACCATAAAATAAATCCATGTGTTTGTGAACTGCGTGAAATATCAGTCTGTCTTAAACCATTATGGCCAAATTATGTTCCTCAAAACGGATATTATATTACTGTTGATTCCGGTTGATTTCGATTAGCGAGTAAACTTGAGCAATTCTATCTTCCCAAACGCAAAAGCACACATTGTGCCTAACGAACTGACAATTATCCTCATTCCAAAGACTCATACGCGTTACAAATAACAATGTTGGATATAAACATATTTTATGATCTACCTGCTCTCAACACTACATTCGCAGGATAGTCTTATCACACGAAAGTATTCCACAACGACATGCCACAGCACTTCACTGCGTGTTTTAAGATTCGTCTAACGCGTATCCCCCGCACGCCGTCACAGTTTTGTGATAATTGTATTTTCTGCATTTTTTTTTTTTTGTCTTACCGTCTCCCGTAGGTTCTTTAACGCATGGCAATGGCACTGGAGAAAAGGGGAGTTGCCACTACACACAGCTCGAGAGCAAATCATTCATGTGTGTGCATCGAACATGCTCCATCTCGTGAGACGCAGGTGAAAGGGACTCTGAACTCGCCAGCGTCAGACGCGTCAGTGCGCGCTCACATCCGCGTCGCTCAGTTGGAGTTCTTCTCCGCAGTTCAGGGAGCGTGAGGCAATGCGAATTCACCTGCTGGAGCACCGTGATCACGCTGCGGGGAAACCGAAGTTGATATTTGAAGAATAAAATATGGTTTTCGTCCCATAATGTTTGGGATTAAGGACTCTCGCTTTTTATGTGGATTATTGAGAGTGCAGATCAATTAGAAACATCCAAGAGCAACTGAAGGAAAGCGATGCAACTCGCTCCCTTCCACCAAACCTCGCGACGAAACAGGTTTTTTCTTTTTCTTTGGGAATATATGCGCAGAGTGGAAAAGGATTTGGGAAGATTTGCGTACCTTTGGGAAACAAATCCGGTTTCGATTAGAAATAGGAAGGACTAGGAAGTTAAAACAGCAGACGGAGGTAGTACATACGGTCAGACTACTGAATGCTATTTCCCTTCCAGACAAATCGGTTTCATTCTCGTGACAAACTTAAGGAGTAGACACCCTCGTAAAAAAAAAAAAAAAAATGGAAAGAACATCAACGGATAACAGCGATGATTTGGATTTTCTGCGTGTGGGAGTACAGATTTAATTTTTTGGTCTAAATGAACAAATCGATTGGCAAAATACGTGAAAGACTCAGAATTATCACTGAGTTTTGGCTTGTAATGTAATTGGTCGCAGACAAGTCATTTTGTGGACGGTTAAGCATAGGTTATGTAATGCAAGAACTGAGAATGACATTTCCTTGTCATCGAGCTGCAAGCTGGAATTCTGCCTCAATTTGATTAGACGCTGTTTTCCTATAGGATCTTTTTTGAAAATCAACGTCGCTCTTTTTTTAGTGCCCTGCGGCACGCAATTTTGATGTCAGAGGAGGTAAGGCAACTCCTTATTGCAGTTAATGTTTTGTCTTTATCCCTTTATTATATACACGGTCCTTTACTCATATTTATTATTTTTGGCACTGCTCAAAACACACTGACGATAGTTTTTGGGTTTACATAGGCTACTATTCGATCTTCTGAGTTTATGAATCCTCGTAATACATTTAGTCTCAGTTACGCTGCAGAAGTAACGCTGAGCGCTTTGCTTCTAATTAGAATGATAAAAAGTCTGTCGCGTTTGATTGAACTAAACGCGCAGAAAACATATATTTGAGACAATAAACAAATATTAAGTCAAGAATACGACGCGAGGACACTTGTATGTTTGTAGACATGTTTTTTTTATAGCCTCACAGAAACTTAAAAGATAAAGTAGGCTACCTGCTCAAAGCTACACAGCAAACACAACCGTACTGGCGTTTAATTATCTACGTTGTGTGGCTGAGGTGCGAAGACGGACAGTCAACATCTTCTGTGCAACAGTTAGAATAGAAACAAATATCACGCTATGCTAATTTCACGAGTTAGATTAGCTTTGTGAGGTGACTCGGTTTATATTGTTGACGCAAGTGTAACAGCAGGATTGTTCTGAATATATATTTTTAAATGTTATAACATCATTAGTTTTCAAAATTAGATTTTTGTTTGAGTTCGTGCCCATCACTGACCTATTGGCCACCTGCCATGCTAAAGCTGAATATTATTTGACTTTGTTATGAATACTTGTTAACAAATGTTCAGCAAATTTGATCTGCTTAGCAACAAAACATTTACCGAACTACATCATGTCTATGACATTGACATCTCATCTGTTATGACGTAAGCTATTTCATTTTCTGCGTTGTCACAAATAATGCTATACTGTAGCCTAATCATTTTCATATTTAATTAGAGGTTTTCCCATCTTCCCCTGTAAATAAATTCATACTTTTTACTTTTTTAGTAGTAAAAACGGCACAATTATGTATGTTAGCATGTTTTATGTTGTATTTTAAAGCATTATTTAAGGATTGTTACACAGTTGCTGGAGAGGCCAGTTTTTATGTACTTTAAGTCATCATGTGGCCCTTCCATTGTACCACCTGTACTTGTTACAATTAAAAACAGATTTGAAAAGCTCCACATGACATGAACAGTACTGTTGAATATACAATCATCAAAATGGCTCCTGTAATTGTAGTTGTCACTTTATTTTTTTATTGTAAAGCTCAGTCGACAACAAAAGTTGTCTAGTTAAATTGAAATTGAATTTTGTTTTATAGTTGCTGTCATAAATTGAATTGTCTGTCACTGGGCTGATGGCTCTGAATCAACCACTGTTTTAGGGGTGTAACCATTCTTTGTTTCACAATATCTATTGTTTCCAAATGATCATCAGCCCATAAATGAATATTGCAGTAATATTATATCAGTGGACATCAAATAACTTAAACAAATGTTTTCACTGATTTCACTGCTAGACTTGGGGGCTCGTTGCTCTTTAGCATTGATTTATGTATAAAATCAAGGCTCAGAGAGACTTGGTTATACAAACACAACCAGATAAGTCATTAAAATGGCAGCATCCCCAGTATACAGAGTCCAGGAATTACATTTTACTTGGTACAATTAACATTTTTAGTATTACATTTTAGTGCTGATAGTGTATTTAAGTGTAATTTCGCAGATTTTCAACCTCTTTGTATTGTATTGCAATGTTGGTAGTAGGCCTATATGTAAATTAATAATGTTTACTAATTCTCCGTGTTACCTGAACCGAGAAAATCACGTTTCTTTGTCAGGAAAAGTCTTTTGACAGCTCCAGGGTTTTTGTGAAAACTACAGGTTTTACATCCGCATTTTTGTATTCCTGCCCACGGACAGTCGGATCGACAGAGGGTTATTAACAGAACAGTTAATGTAAGGGTAGGTTTATCACTGGATTTTTGATTGTACTTTGTCTACTCTTTAAACAGCATTATGGTAAAAATGGAACACTATGGCTACAGCTTTCATACCTGTATGCGACAGCGTTTTGCTTTGGGAGGCTGTACCGAAAGTACAGCGTCGCAGCGTTCCCTCCATATGTATAATTCTTTGCTGCCTTTAGCCACTGCCCACAACGCGCTGGATTCTTCACTGGAAACTGAAAGTAACTCTCGCTAGACGTTTACTTGCACCCCGGAACAATACGTGTTGACACCATTATAACTAAAAGTTTGCCAAGAAGTATTTCCTACTAAAGCAACTAAGCAAGGCAATATTTGACTCTGGTAAGCATATACATTGCTACTACATAGCTACAATACATAGCTACATATACATATATACTTTCCTACTAATTTGGCAAAAGGAAAGACTACAGCCTTTTTTATGTTTTCTCAGCCTAGTTTTATTGAAATCCCATTTTGCCAGTAAAGTACACCTTTAAATATATGCCGTGTGGTATGTTATATGATTTATGCATGCATGGATCATGAGAGACAGTGAGGAAGACAGAGGGAATGTGTGTGAGAAATGGATGGTGAAAAGGGTTGTTGAATATGTAGGGTGGCTCAGAGTTTGCAGAGCAGGCTGCCGATACAATATAAGATGAAACAAAAGAGCGTGTGAAAATCTAACAACCAAAAAGGACTGGCAGCAGCAAGACGAGAGGGATGGGAATGAGGAGGACCTGCTTGAGTGCTCTTCACTTTTACACTCACTGCGGGGTCTTTTACTTTAGTCAGATGCTCTTCAGCTCTCTCAGAGAAAGTGACTCAAGTCAAATCGCTACTCCAGATTCCAATCACCCCTGATCTACTACCCAAACCAAACAACACTGCAGAATTCTCATGATTTGTGTAGTTCTTTTGCACGTTATTATTGCACAAAACACATTCTATTTAACCTGGAAGAGATGTCTAGATACAGACCACAGTACTGATCAGTGGGCTGCTGCGCCTGGCACATTGGAGTCTGAATTCCCTTGTGACCATAAATTCATAAAAGAACTGTTTCAGCACTGCTCCTGCTCCACGCTGTGTTGTTGCTGGCATGCTGAGGGTCTTAATAACTGAGTGAGATTCCCAAGGATCTTTAGAACTCATTAGGTGTTCCATGGCTTTGAACACATTGAGGTTTAGTCTGGTAAAGCTGGTTGTGCTCGTTGTTGAGTTGTCATGATGTGTGTATGTGTCCCCCAGCGTGGCCACACTTTCAGCGCTGCTGTCTGCCTGCACTCACACCTGCTGAAAATTCAGCACTGCCTTTGGGTGAGTGGGCCACATTATGGAAACTGTGACAGTCCAGACAGATTAATTTGTTTGTGTGTATTTTTGAGGATTATAAAAGCAGTGGAGAACGAGTGTAACTTGCATTACTGTGGCACTATTTATTGTATGTAAAAAGATTTGTTATAGTTGGATGGTGTGGTTATTTAACATATTATAAAGATCTAGTTCAACATCAAGACGTTAACACCTTTATTCAGCATTAGATGCATTAACTTGATCAAAAGTGACAGTAGTTCTGTTACAGAAGAGTTCCATTTTACAGACATGCTGGGGTTTTTTTTCTACTAATAAGAAATGTTCCTTGAGCAGATATATTTCACAATATTACAGTTTTTACTGTATTTGATTAAATCAGTGTTAATTTTGTCAAATTTTGATTTTGTTTTAAATGCAGTCAAAACTTTTTTTCAAAAACAAGCTAACCACAAACTTTGGTAGTCCGCATGTAGTGTTAAAAATAAGATTTTTTTTTTTTTTTTTCATGAGAAGAGAAAGCATTTGTGTGTGTGTGTGTGTGTGTGTGTGTGTAATTTATCACTCTAGCAGTATTTATGTAGTAGTACAAATATTTATTGTAGACAGGGTATCAGACACTTCTTGAAATTACCACCTTTATCTTTTTGCATTTGTTAACTTGCTCTTTAAAAGTAATGAGATTAAGTTTTTAGTGTAAAGCTCTAAAGCATGCAGTCTAGAAGGCAACCTGTCTCTCTCTTCTCATCTCTCTGCTATATAGGGGATTAGTGCTGTGTTTAGCTGCAGAATCCGCCAACTAAATCACACCCTTCTCTTTCTTAACTGCTCCTAATTGATCGAGTTAGGAGATAGAGAATGTGAAATATTCCTCATGGCCACCAGCTGTTTTCTCTGGAAAGAAGAAAGCACACTCTGCATACAGAGCAGCTGCAGGTGCTGCTAGAGGACCTCAATGAGAACACTGACAACATCTGCCTTCATCCAACTGTTAGAAGGCAAGAGATCTCTGGCTGCCCTTGAGTTAATCAAATGTACCAGGCTGCTTTGATTTTTCTTTGCAAATTTTTTCGGAAAAAAGTAAATTGGACATTGCAGCTTCACATAACAGGTGGTTCGAGAAAGAGCTTGGTCAGAATGGTTTATAAATGAAAAACATTTACACTGCGTCTAAGAGAACAGAAATAATTGAAGGAGAAGGAGTTGATGGTTTGTGGTGGCATGAGTGAGCGAGTTTGTAGGTGCAGTTTTGCTATGTGACAAAAGTTACGCAAATGAGCAGTGATGTGATGATGTGACCAGCAATGTTTTTTAAAAAAGTATTACGTCAAAACCTGTGCAATGACTTCGATTAATATGTTGATAATCATTCATCTTTCTTATGAAATGTTATATTCACTCTTGTAATTTATATACAAAATCTTTCCTTTGCTGAATGTTAATTTTTTAGCAGCAAGAAAACCCATTGATTTTAAAAATAAAATTAGATCTTATTTTTTACCAGCAATGCATCATGTTGGTGGTGTTTTGTCATAAGTGTCATTTACCATTTTATTTCTCCACAACTTTTTGCCATGGATGATTGTGTCCCCACCACTTAAAGGAGAACTCCGGTCAATTTTAACATTGAGCTCATTTTTTTGTAAATTTGGAGTGCTGTCAATACAGAGAACAACGACAAAAATTGGTGTTGCCTACACCGTGTTATCCTCTTTTTAAAATTTGCACCCTGTTGACTTCAATGGGGCAATATTTAAACCTGCTTTTAGCCTCTTAACATCCTTGATGTGTCATTACAAGTGCACAGGTCATGTGAGTGATTCCTTCGGAGTGAACACGAGTGAATCTGACTGCAGTAGATGTGCAAGATATGAATAAAAATGATGTTATTTAAGCCAGCGCAAATACCTGTATTTACATCCTGTTTTCGGTTGAAGTCCAAAGTAGTCGATTGTCGAGTTCACGCGCATAGGTTTAGTTACCTATGATCACGCGCGTGAACTCGACAATTTGTAATGACACATCAAGGATGTTAAGAGGCTAAAATCAGGTTTAAATATTGCCCCATTTAAGTCAACAGGGTGCAAATTTTAAAAAGAGCCGATTTTTGTCGTTGTTCTCTGTATTGACAGCACTCCAAATTTACAAAAAAATGAGCTCAATGTTAAAATTGACCGGAGTTCTCCTTTAATAATGAGCAGTGATCCAACTCTGTTATTTGTTACGTTTTTCAGAATGGTCATTGAGATTGTCCTCGAAATGGGAAAGCAAAAGCACCAGTTTTCTCTCAGAAACACACTCACTCTAATGCTTTTCTATGGAAACCCTAAATGGTTGACTGATTTTACAAAAATTCTGTGACCGACAGCGGAATATGTATGAAGTTTTGAAATTTACATATGTCCCAAGCACATTATTCCTCATTTAAAATTCCTGTGCTATAAGTACGCCTTGGGGTGTCA
This sequence comes from Squalius cephalus, assembly GCF_949319135.1. NCBI lineage: Eukaryota > Metazoa > Chordata > Actinopteri > Cypriniformes > Leuciscidae > Squalius > Squalius cephalus. Next base: position 41,427,434 of record NC_137122.1, on the reverse strand, counting down.
TAATATTCAACCCTTCATAAAATGGAAAAAGAAGAACAAGATAATGCAGTGTGTAGCTACTACAGCTGCACAAAATCATGTCGGCGAGATGCCAGACGAAAGCAAGACACTCTACTTGCACTGAAAAAAAAAAAAAAAAAAGCTTGCCAGTGTGTTCGTTATTTGGATTGTGTAAAAAAGACGGGCTGTTAGACACCCCAGTTTGCCGATCAACTCGTGTCTGGATTTGTACAGTCTTGGTCACAAACTCTGCCTCATTTTGAGTGTGATTCACTAGCCAATAAAAGAAAATGCTAAATAAAAAAAAGATGAATTTGACTTAATTTATTGTTAGCTTGCTTGCAATAATATAATTATTGTGAAATCTTTTGGCCACATATTGTGTAGTGAAAATCTGATATTGTTAATTTGTGACAACCCCAAGTATGCCGCTACCATTTCATATCCCGACCACTTTTTTTTATAACAATATAACACCGCTGGCTGCTGTCAATCTCTCGTCTTTTCTCTCCTCGCCTGCCCCTTAGTGCTATAAACTCTTATTGCTGTCTCTGTGCAGAGAAAATCTCAGCTTTATAGGAAGGCAGAGACAAATACCTAGAAACACTGACAGGAACAGTACAGAAATGTGAAGTGCTCTGAGTGATCCAGTCTGCTGAACTTGCTGACCGGCAGCTGTAATCCCTCCTGGCTGGGGTTAATTAGGTCCCCCCTCTTTAATTTCACCCTGTTAATGGGCCTCTGAGGGGGGAGAAAACGCCCAGCGTCCTGCTCACCAGCTTTATGAGCCCAACAGGTCTGCTCATGTTGATTGTGGTCGGTGCAGCGACCTCATTCTATGCATTTGTAATTTAATTGTGGCTTGCGTCTTCATGCTCTGTTTTCCAAATCAATCTCAGCTATAGTAATCTAGATTCAATTAGAGACACGTGTGGAGACGGTCATGCGTCTGTGTACATATATGTGTAAAGGTGGGAGGGATTAGGAAGGCATTTGTTTGTTTTCCATGGCTGTTTGTTTTGGTGGCTTTGGTTTCGCGCAGTACGCAGGAAGGAGTTCTGCGTTTTCCCTGAGGCTTCAACGGAGGGTGTGATAAATGTAAAGAAATTACGCTTTATTGTCCTCTGTAGGCTCAGACATTCCCCTAGAGGAATTTTCTCCTATGTGTCATTTCAATGAAGCAAGAGACTGTAGGAAAGCATGTGATCTTTATGAAGTGCATTCAAAACATCTCACTTAACCTCTCTTTCACTCTTTCACCCCCTTTTGTTTTCTCCCCTCTCTTTAATTCAGTTATGTCCCATGTGTGCTGGTCGATAAGGCATAGCCTCTTAATGCATGCAGGCATTAGTGCAGCCGACTGAGAGATGGGGGCATGTTGGATCACTTACAAAATGATCTAAAATCGAAAAGTTCTGTTTTTGCTGTTTTATGTCTTCTATATCTGAGCAATTCCAGAGTTATGGACCTGATATTTGCAGTCAAAACTTGAAATATAAATTATCATAGAATGTATTCATTACCAATGAATCATCTGTTTACATTTTTCTAAACCCCTGAAAATAGAGTCCAGACATCAGAAAAATATCAGTCTATTTTAGATGAGGGAAATACACATGCTTTATGGACGTGACAAAAAAAGTTTTTGGGAAACAACATATTTTGTAGACTTTCTGTGAATTGCAGTGCACAAACCAGAAGCAACAATATCTACCGAATGGCGAATGTTGTTGTTGGCTCTTCACAGAACATAAAATATCTATTTTATTTAAATTTTCGTTTTCTCATTTCAGAGGAAAAATCAATGTTACGCATGTGAAATCTCTCCGTTACGGATGTGACAGTTCTGAGAGCAGAATTTATCCGATTATGGAAATGAATATAAAATGCTTTAAAGACTTGAACAGAGACCTTTAGTGGGTATTTAATAGGGCTGCCCCACACTAAAAAATTTTGTAGTCAACTAGTCGTACATTTAAGCCATTAGTTGACTAATCGTATGTTTACAGTATATTAAATTATTTAATATAATAAACCATAATGAGCCTTTAATATAGATATAGGCGTAATTTATTCTGCGCTCAAGCGCACGCATAAAGCTTGCTGCAAAGCACCGGCAAAAGTAGCCTAATGATTATGAATGTGTCAGGGGAAAAAATGTGACATTATGTAAGGAATAATGTACGTCTAGCCGGTTGTCATCGCAGAATAAACCCCGACAGGGTGATCAGGACCTCCGACACGAACCGTTCCTTGCAAGCGTATAGTGCTGTGGACTTCAGTAACTTGGATGAGCCTGTGTTAACTGTTTTTAGCGGTTGTTATAAAGGAATAACATACCACTGTATGGCACGATTGACCAATAAGAAAGAGCCGTGTAATAAGTATTAATAAACTAGTGTTTTCTGAGTCCGTATCGGCTGCAAAGATGTTGACAACGCTGACTCTGCAGTAGCCTACAGTGGATGTGCTTTTAGAGAGAGAAATGCAACTTTCATATATGGATTACTTAAACGGAAGTATTTGATTTTGATTTGAATTGTTCATTTAAATGTAGTCATTTCAAGCTTTCTATAGACACATTTCTCATGTCTGTGAGGCAAGCATACACACTGAGTTTTGGTTAATTCTTGTGACACTCATCTCCACGATATTCTCATTGATATTAGAATGCAATTTCTAAAATGTTATTAGAGTAAATTCATTTCTAAAATGTTCTGATAAAGTAAGCCTGAAACAGATCATATCAATAGGCCTACACCGTGTCAGTCGTCAGCAACATGGTAAATGCACGCCAGTATGCATATGATTTAATATGAAGCGTCCGTAACTCATTTTTATGGTTGAACAGAGCAAAGAAGGGAGATGTGTTTTTGATCATAATTAGTAATAGTTATTATATGATATAAACTTAGGCTAATCTTTAAAGGGGTCATGACATGGTTTTTGTTTTTGTTTTATTATGTTCCCTTAGGTGCAATTATAGTATTACTATAGTTTTTTGGACAAAAAACTTTAAAGTTTTAGTGATTTATGACCTTTTCCCACCCTGTTTCTCATCCTCTGATTCAAAGAAGTCTGTTTTTGGGATGTTTCCCCTTTAAGAGTTCAGTGTTAACGCCCACTGTTATGATTGGCTAATGTCATTGGCTAAAAGTAGTTTTAAGATGAAATACATTATTTACAGTTTGCTGCATCGTTGTTGGGCCCAGAATAGTTGGCATGGCCTGATCTTTAAGCAAAAGTTCAGTCATCCTTGAAACACACTCTTAAATTAACACTGCCGTGACTGGGACGTCCGCAAAAAATAAACTGCATCCATTTTTCCCTGACGTCTGGATCGTTCGGCAGCGTATTCAAACATTTTGTTTGTCCACAGCAAGGAACAGCACATCTGCGTGTCATCGCAATCTTCTTGTAAACAGATCCACTCACTGCACGTCGACTGAACACCTGTGGGCATGACAACAATGCGATGATGCAAAATGAGGTGTAGTTGTCTTGCGCTGGAGGCGGTCATATGCAAACGACTGGTACGTCACTTCGTACCGTGACGTCACTTCTTACCATGGATCCCCAACGAGCTGTAATTAGAGCTTGATTAAATAAATGCTTTGTTTATAATCGGGAGGACGTCTTAAGCTATGAAACGTGCAGGAAGTGGTACAAAGACCTCTTATATACCAAAAGATCAAGGCAAATTTGGTTTCTCATGTCATGACCCCTTTAAAACGTTACGGACGTGACGCAGCACTGAAGCGTCAAGACTTCATAAAACTAAACGTGATAAATCCAAAAATCATCGATGTTTAGACGAAGTGACTGTATTTATTTTTCAGACATGTCTCAATCTCTATCTCTGCTTACTGTTGACATAAATTAAAAAAGGAATGGCCTTTGATCTTTCTTTTCTGAAAATCTAGTTGGATGAAAATGTAATTTTAGTGTAAGTGCACCCTTCACGGCTTTTTTCTTTAAATTTCTATTAAAGCACATTAATGAAGTAAAATGCAGACCTTAATGTACAACATAAATAAGGTTTTGTTCTTTTGGTAAAAACTTGGTAAAAAAAATGGTTGACATGGAATTGCTGATCTTTATTAAAACCAATCTTTTATAAAAAAAAATCTTAATTCTAAATAGAGCTATTGGTGAATCTAAACCACAAACCATGTCTTGATCATGTTGAGCCCTTTCAATACTTCTTAAGGTTTGAAAGCCCATAATTTTTAACATTTAAATAAGTTTTTGTTAAACACACTAAATCAATTAAAAGCATATCACTGAAAAGTAGTAGTTTTGTCTGAACACACTTCCACTTCCTCTGCCCATTTCCAGAAAAGTTGGGACATGCAATAAAAACCAATGCAATAAAATCAAGAACCTGTGATTTGTTAATTGTCTTTAACCTTTATTTAACCTAGATTTCCAATGTTTTCTCTGACCAATTTGTATTTTGTAAATTTTTATGCCTGCATCACGCTCCAAAAAATGTGGGACAGAGGCATGTTTACCTAGCCTGGATGCCAGCCAAATTTAGCCCCACCCACAACATTTGAGGTCGGGAAGTTCGGTCTGATCCGTTGTGGAGCAACTATGCTTGAACCAGAGCTGTTCGGACCAATCAAATTGTCAGGGCGGGCTTTATACGATGATGGACAGATGATCAACAGTAATGTAATCATCCATGTCACCAAAGAGCGCTTGGGTTGCGATAAGATTTGTTTTCTGTATTGTCGAGTTCTACCGGTAATCCTAAATGGAGAACTTGTTCGTATGCATTCACCTTTACTATTTCTCTCAAATATGATGATCGTGTTGGTAAGTACTCCATGTATCCTTAAATTCTTTATACAACACTGGCAAAGATCGTTTACACTCATCTTCTTCTTCAACTTCTTCCAGCATGCGTGCAGTTGAGTCACTTACTCCGTTGCTCTGATTGGTTGTAGGTCTATCCAATTGAGTGCAGAGGCATTTTCTTTCCTGGTTCGGTTGAAACATGCCCCATAATCATATAATGCAGGCAGGACAGTCCAGTACATCCATTCTGTCTGCAAAATGAGGCCTGGCATTGTCTCTCTTCCCAGGAAAGATGCCTTCTTAATAGTTATAATCCCAAAATACGCTTCCACATCCATGGTACCATCACACATATGCAAGTCATCCATACCAATTGCACTGATGCCCTGTACCATGACAGATGTTTGCTTTTGCACCTGTCACTGGTGAAATTCTGAATGGTCGCTTTCGTCTTCGGTACTGAGAAATCTGTCTGTTTTTCCCAAAAACAATTTGAAATATGGGCTAGTGTTGGGCGATATGCTCCATTTTCATATTGTCCTATCGTCAGCCTGTGAAATTGGCGATACACGATATTATCGTGAGGGGGGTGGGGCTTACTTATTTGATTATTAACTTGCTTATTTACTCATTAATTTGCTTGTTTTATTACTTTGTTTTATATATGAGAATATTTTTCTATTTTGCTAGCAAATGTGGAGTGTTTATTAATAGGCTATATCAGGTTATTTCCTGGTATAGTGAGGTTAAAAAAAAAGATCCTATTAATTTTTGTATCTGACTCAGAGTATTTCAACATGTTCTTTGCAATCTTGCATTCAATTATTTTTGTGTATTTATGTGCCCTCATAATCTTTAATTTGAAATAACTTCCCCTTTTTCTTGCAGTGACACGTGAGGGTGGGACAACCTGTCACTTACATGCAATATCACATCACAGCAATAGCAAATGCGATCCAATCAATTCCCGATGGACAAAATAAAGTCCCGCCCTAATTTTTTTCTTGTTCAAGAATCTGTTTTACACAGATATACTTCACAATAGGGAAGAAAAGACTATCGAAACTATTGTTCATTCTCGACTTTTATCGAAGTTTTACAACATAATGTAGTAAGTTGCAAGCTGTATGTGTTTAATTTACCAAAAAGATTAAATAGAAAATTAAGAGTAATTTGTTTGAGAATCGTACTCCACTGGTCGTGTTGTATTTTTGTGCTGTAGATTCAGTAGTGGTATTGGTTTATTATTTTTCCTTCCCTTTCCTTAGTGATTTCAGTTAGATATCCCACTTTTGTATATGTTTGTCTTGTTTAGTAAAAAACAGATCTGTTCAGATAGTTATTTGAAAACATTGTGACAGCTCTGGAATGATTAGGTCATCTGTCTCTCCCAGGGACCAGGGTATGAAATGTGTGCATGTTGAAGGTTTATTATTGAGGGATACGGTTTACCCATTTCTGCCTCGACTCCTTCAGTTTCTCAGTGTCTAACTCTCCCTGCCAACACTTACCATCTGTCCCCACTCAGCTGGGGAGCATTCAGCTCAGCTGTCCTGAAAGTGAGAGAGAGGGAAAGTGAAACAATGTGTGTGTGGGTTAAAGGAAGAGAGAGATACATAACATTAAGATTTGTTTATAAGAAATACATACTTATTCCCTTTCATTATTTTTTGTAATGTCCACCCAACGTCTTTCAGTTGCTGTGAGACTTTGTATCTTATGCAGAGGCCTTTGTGGTCTCTAATGTTCCTAATTTATCGTCTTGATATTGTGCCAGATGTAACTTAGCAAAAACTGTGGCTGTACTGTGTTCCAACTGTGGTAATCTGGATATAAATTGCACTTTTTCATTTTAAGAAGAACATTCAGTCTAAGCGACGAGAACTTTATCATAATTCATCCTCCTAAGATTTTACTCTAATGAGATGCCAGTGGCTCTCAGAGTCGACACTAAAGCAGGTTTTTGTCTTGGACTAACGTCAGCATCTAACAGCATCCCCGGCGAGATCCAGAGGGGTCTTGTGAAGAAACAATGCAGAGTAAGAAGAGAGACCCACAGCAGGGCGCAGTTAGTCGTGTGAATCGCCACAAGTGATTAGGGAAACTGTCTAATATGCCTTCATCTCAGGGCATTCATGGTTAAATAGACCATGTTAAGTATTGCTATTTTTACAGTCCCCTAAGGGATGAGGCACCCATGAATACAAGGGAAACATTCACCCCGCCTCTTTCCACCTCATTTCTTTGTCTCGGTTACACTCTCTCTAGTTCCCTTGGTCACGCAGTAATAGGGACCGTTTACACAGGACATGCTCTTGCATCCCTCTGTGCTGCTGCTTGTTTTTTTATGTTAAATGTGCAGTAGGGCTGCATGATTATGACTAATCGTAATATTTCATTTGATATTTGAATTATTCATATATTTGAATTAATTTCACATAAATAAATATATATTTACATCTATATAAATATAACCTATTACATTCAGTTTAAATTCATCTAGATATAACTTGCATTTAAAATACTCAGTTGTAATTAACTTACAAGAGACAAGTGCATGCAATATTATTTGTTATAGGCTACATCCAGAACAAGCTGAGAATGGTTTCTGAATTATTATATAATTTCATTTAATCTCATCACGCTTTTTTACATTACACACTTTTTTTCTCATTACACTGTTTTATACATCAGTGATATAATGGGAGAGTTCTACTTTTGTTGCATAGCACATCTGCAGTGTACTGTATATTGGGGCGATACACTGAAATTGACATTTGCCATTGCATTCACAACCTGTATATTTTTGGTTCAAATAGGTTAAATTGCCTTATCATAATCTTGAACTAATTGTGCAACTACACTAGACCAGCTTTTAAAATCATGTCTCGTCACCTGCTTTTTATTTTATTGTGCTGTTTTTAACACAACACTGTCCTGTGTGAACGCCTCCTTGTGATAACTTAACACTGTTGTGTTGTGACTTAACAGAACATAACACTGTCGTAACATTTGTGTGTATAGTCCCCAGTGTTCTCCTCTGTCATTCCCCTCTTTCACACAGCTCTGCTCCCACATCAGGCTTCAGCGTCAATATTTGCCCAGCAGAAGACTAGACACCCCACCCCCCGGCTTCACCCCGCATTGCTCAACAACAGCCCAGTCCCACTGGAGAGCCTCAGTGCTGTGTGGGTGTCTGGACCATACCAAATGCGCTGGGAGAGGGGTGTCCTTAAAACTTAGTGGGATGTTAAAACATTGGTTCCGACTGAGAGGCCAGTGTGAAACAATGAGATCACCTTGAAGAGGTGGATGTACCTCTGCTTTGTTAACGTGCTATGCCCACTTCGTCCTAAAGTTGGTTTTGAGCTGAGATACAGGCACCCACAACTTCTATTCTGTCTCTTTCTCTTTCACATTCTCCTCTTTCCCAAGAGACTTCTTGGATTTTGTGCTGGCAGATATAACCATGCATTTCTTTAGTGTTCAAGGCTGTTTGTACACAAGAGGCCTGATGCAAGAGATCAGAGGGTTAGATCAATCCATCTTCAAAGCTCAATCTAAATCGATTCATCAGACACAACACAGCACCTGTTCATCTGAACTGCATCATGAGAGAAATGCTGCATGAAGATAAATGAATCACCTCACTTCAATAATCATGATGCATTTCAATCTCATTTAAACATTTAATAGCTATAAAACAAGCAGAACTTTCATTTCATTTGTAAGCTTAATTAACACTAAAACTCTTATTAAAGGGATAGTGTACCCACAGATACATTTTGTCACCATTTACTCATCCTCATGTCATACAAAAACCATACAAAAGTTTTTTTCCCCCATGGAACATGCAAAGAAACGTTTAAATAATGTTTAGACTACTCCTTTTTCATGTAACTAGTCGCTTTTCTGTGAAATTCACCATTTGAATCAAAATATGTCATTTACAGGGTATGTGAATGGTGTAGAGTAGGGATGTGACGGTGAGAATATTTTCCCACCGGTTAATCGACGTGTGACAACACCTGTAATAAATCACTAGTTTAAAAGCAAAGTAAAATGCGCACATCAGCACGCACGTACGAAAACGTCCGCGTTTTCAATTAATTCTTATGGAAGTAGGAATTAACTGAAAACACTTGCTCTGTTCTGCTCGCTTTGCGCCCGTTGACACGCACCGTTATGAATGCCCGTGCGGCCGAGCGCATTTTAGTTTCGCTTTCAAATCAGCAAAATTGCAAGTACAATAAGCCTCATGAGAATCTGAAATCATGATCATGTCTTCCGCTTTGCTACTAGTTACAGCACGAAATAAACATGATTGAACATCAGAAGGTATGTTGAAAGATATAGTACAACTTACCAAAATCCATATCATGTCACATGCAATTGCTCAATCAGTGTTGCAACCATGGAAAGATGTCAATATAACAGCTTGCAAATGTCACGTAATGTTACATGTACCTCAGAAAAGCCATTCAATGTCTAAAGACTTGTTAGTCAGCTAGAAAAATGAACTTAGTTGCAGGGCATTTTTCAATATATTTACTGTGTGTTTAAATAAATCCATTTTATGACAGGCACCATTTAAATGTTTATATAAAAAAAGAAGTAGAAACATACTCATGTCATTGAATAATTATTGTAACGTTATTAAAACCCACTTAAGTGTAATTTAAATGTAAGTAGCCTACAAATGTCACACTGCATGGACTTTGTTTGTGTTTCCTGCTCCTTGTCAGTTGTCATGGTTATTCATTTGATTTCATCATTATTTTAGGTGTGTGTGTCTCGTTATCTCCCCTATTTAAGTTCAGTTCAGTTTGTAAGTGACCTGTTTGTCGGGCCTCGTCTCAGTGTAGTTGTGTTGTGGATGTACCTTGTTGGATTTACCTCGTTGGAGTTAAAGCCTGTCTACCTTTTTCATAATATTCATATTATTCGTGTGTTGAGTCTCTCCCACACAAGCCGTGACAACAAATCAGTTCATTTTAACCTTTAATATTATAGTAATGTAGAGACATTTTTTCTTTGAAGAAATTTGCCATTTACCATACCTGATAGGCCCCAAAGTAATCGATATCTAATCTAATTGAATCAAAACAAAACTGAATCGAATCACAAGTTTGTGAATTGAAATCAAATTGAATTGTGAATTGCTCCCGACAACAGCGATTTAATTTGGAAAAATATCACTTTTTTCGACTCGTGAGTTTGCAGGTCTGTTTTGGATTGGGACCAGGGGCTGTCAAGCTCTAAAAAGCATCATAAAGTCCTCATAAAAAGTCCCTATGATTTGAGCAGTTTATTCCAAGCTTTCTGAAGCCATACGAGTCCAGTAAATTTAAGTTGTTATTTGCTGACAATTAGAATAGCAACACCTTTCCACACCACGTTTGGAAAAGTTTTTCACAACAATGTACAGTACAAACTTACTGTCAAGGTATACATGACTGTATAGGTGAAAGATCAACATTGCACAGTCATGTTTGGACTCTGTTGATCTGGAATTGGTTTGAAAATTAATTATGCATAGGAAAAACCTTAAAGACATGGTTCTTATTGAACTTTAAACTATACAAATAACCCCTACACACCAGAGGGGGAAAACTGTGGCCAGCCAATCACAATGCTGGATCAGAAAGGTGCCAATTTGCACATCCTTCCTGTTTATTTTAAGTGACGTGACCAGAATTCATAATATTAATTTGGTATCACCTCACAACCTGTGAGACCCACTAAATGCTGGTGCCTGTTGTGAACAACTGCAAAATTAGTTGTGGCCATGAGACCAAATATTACACTTTCATTGTATGGACTCATACAAACCTGAAAAACATCAGGGTGAGTAAATGATGAACTTCCTATTAATTTGATAAAACAAAATATTATGGCTAACATGAATATGCTAAAGGGACAGAAAATATAAAATATACATTTGTAAAGATTCATTTTTCAATTGCATCTGTGTCATCAAGCTAATAGACTCCGGTCTGCATCTGTTTACCTTTTTAAGTTTCATTAATTTAATTTAATTTCACAGTTTTTGTTGAGTATTTGAGGTGACATCCTGTTCCTCATTCTCTCAGTGCTGCATGAGAAATGGTTCCCACCATCACTTATTTTTCCAACATTTTATAGCTTTACTGGCTGATAAACAGACCTTTAGAGAATTTGAGAGTTTGTCTGCTAGTGAAAACACCTTGGACAAATCGCAGACTAATGTTCCCTGAGACTGTACAGGACCAGAGCTACAGCTAATCCGCTTGTGTGGGCTTTGCGGAATGATGGAACCACATTTCTGTAGGGACATGGACATTAAATATTGATTTAAGTTGGAATTATTTTAACATGTGAGAGAAAAGTGCAATGAAGCACAGCTATGTAGGAAATTGGTTGCTAGGAGCAACTGTGAAAAATACAGTGGCAATATACAAAATATTTGACAGCAGAACCGCGCCATCATTGACCAATCCGAGTCCAGTATTCAATGCTGATAGAATATTTTTATGACCTCTGGCTACTTTCTCTTAGCATTCTTCACAATAGGTTGGCAGTATCTATAAGCCTTTCTATTTGACATTCAGTGACTCGTGCTGCTGATGGTGTCACTTGTCAGCGCTGAATGAGAAAATTAAAGGGTACGTACACTGTAGAATAATGAACACACTCCAATGAGCAAGTCTATTTTTGCACCAAATCTTATCTGATTGTTGTTTTGTGAGGCTTGCAGTCTTTTGCTTACTAGAAAGGGGAAATCAGAGATGTTCTGGAGAGAGAAAGAAGAGCATGAGTCATGCCATAGTCAGGAGACTGGGAGGTGGTGTTTCAGCTCTGAGTCGCTTGTTCTTGTACTGTATGCTCTGCTTCATTGGGAGGCATACACACCCATATTAGTTTTATGCTTTTAGACGGTGATGCACCAAATCATTGGTAAATATATGTAATTAATTAAAAAGCTTGAGAATTTATTTTGATTTAATTTTACATTTTCAATTTATTTTGTTTTAATTTAATATTTTTTTAATTTTTAAATCTTCATTTTTTTTTATTTATTTAAAAAAATGATTTACTATTCATATATAATAGGGCTGCCCCCTATTAGTCGACTAATCGTTAGTTGACTAGAGGCTTAATCGACCAAAAAATGTATTAGTCGGTTAGTCGGGGAAAAAAAAAAACCCTTGTGGCGAAGTCACGTACTCCTAGGAACAGATCGTTAACGGCAGGTCCTTGTGATAACAGTATGTCAGGCAGAAAATCCAAACGTTTGCCGATCATCCGTCGACCTCAAATATGGCTTATCGTTTTAAACAGCAGTAGCAAATTTACATGGCTTCTTGCTCTAACGTTTATAAATGTGAGCTATTATTAGGTGCATATCCAAGTGTTTGTGCGGATTGTGGAAGCTGAAGTATAGAGCACTTACTGCAAAACATGTAGGCTTTAACTCAAAATACTCCGTCATTTTTGGTCTTACATCAAGAGTAGCCTAATACATCATTCAAAACTGACTCATTTTATATATGTGCACTCACAATAACTAAACGTTGTGCTTTTGTAAAATAAACAAAACAATCAGGATGAGCTTTCTGCCGCCTCAGCCTCTGTGAACTGAGTGCGTCAAAAAATAAACCGAAACACAGTGTGAATTTTCCTAATAGACGTGAGAAAATACATCTATTGAAAGCTTGAAATTTCTATTTTTTAAGGTTATGTTATGAAACATGCATATAGGTGCTTGCACTGTTCTGCGGAGATGACGAGTCATCTTAATCTCTGCAGCCGAAAACACAGAAAACATTATCAGTAAATTATTAAAATGTTCAGACAGTCTCCTTGCTGTTTTTTCACGACACATTCATAATCATTACTTTTGCCGGTGGACTGTGGCAAGCTTTATGTGTGCGCTTGAGCGCTGATTAGGCTATAGGCAATTAAAGGCTCATTATTATGATTTATGGCTTATTAATTTACAACAGAACAATCTTTAGTCGAGGGCAGCCCTAATATATAATAATTGTATAATATTTTGTACACTTATATGATATTTTTAATGTATTTTGATTTAATAATTTTACTATTTTTATTTAATTGGTTTTGATGTAATATTACTTTTAGAATTTACATTTTATTGTAAATTTACATTTAATTAATTTGTTAATATTTAAATGACTACTTAACTTTTTAAATAAAGCAGTGTGTCCCTGCATATTATTATTATTATTTTATTTTCATTTATTTAAATATCTAACTATATATCTTTGTAAATGTCTTTTTATTCTGTGTTATCGGACATGCTGTTGAGAGTCATGAAAGTTACTGGTATTGGTATCGACTACTGACGTGATATGATATCGTGGCATCCCTACTTTCAGATGTCACCCAGGTAAAGCAGAGAGGCAGTAAACAAAGGAAAAAATAAAATGTTTTAGAGGTTGAGAGAACACAAGAGGGAGACATGAGGTTTATTAGGAAACTATGGAAACTGTTTAGGATGTAACAGAGCGAGAAAGGGATGTGGTAAAAGAGAGAGCCTTTGAAGATGAGCAGGTGGGCTTCTGCCTTTGATACATGTAGCTGCTCCTTTTAATTCATCTCACACCTCTATTATCACTCTATCTGTAGACAGAGAGCTGTCTGTGACTCTAGGCTTTAGCTAAAGGCCCTGTAATGATGATTTATTGCTGAAACCTCAGGTCGTACCCCTTGCCCGTGGGTTTGCGGATATGTTCCGGATGCATCTCTTGCGGGTGCATGTGCATGAGGTTGGGAAGAGCTTTGTGATATTTCATTGTGCCTGTAAGGAAAAGAGTCTCTTGAGAGAACTGCATGGATGATTCCAGGACAATAAGGATAGAGGAACAAGAAAAGGAGTAGAAAAGGAAGTATAGTGGAGTGGAATACATATGAGGGGAGGAAAGAATGGAAGAAGATATGGCAGGACAAAATCCATTTTGGGTGATGATGAGGTGATGGTATGGTAGCACACACAAAGCAATGCAAACATTGCAAATAAAATAGTGTCTGTTAATGTTCAAGTATTGAAGCCCGCATCTAATCATAAGGTGGAAAGATTTCATTCATGGAGACAAACATGTTCAATACTGCTGCTAAATTTTAATGATGCCATTTTCCTTGACAGTTTTTCAGTTTAATATGCACATTATTGTTTGGCCCGTGATTTATTCCCAGACATGGAGTCATTTGTTTCATGTTAGTCATTACGTGTTGCTATCCCCCCTGGGCTCTGGCATTTCTCATGTACTGTATATGAAAGCCAAAGATGACTTGACTGGCAGTCTATGTCTGTCTGTGTCTCTGTGAATGAGTATAAGTTCATGTTTGTGTTGATGTGTGCACATGTGTACTTGTTTAAGGGTGGTTTAGTTGATCCAAAATATATTTAAATCCCTCATGTTCCAAATTTGTAAAACAAATTCATAAAACTTTTCATAAAACAAGAAAGCAGAATGGTTACACTGCTCTTTTCCAGACACTAAGGTGAAAGAGAATAAAGTCAATCCCCAAAATGGGCAAAAATTCCCCAAAAAATCATGAAAGTGATCCTTATGTCTCGTGTGCTGTATTTGTCAAGTCTTGCAAAGAAACAGAAACAGAAATCACTTAAAGTCAAACACATAAAGTCACTTATTGATCAAAATCTCGATCTCACTTCAAACTTGGCACTGTTATGAGATCCAACATAACCAATGCTTTTGGCATCATTGACTTAAAATCTAGCACAATGCATCTTGTGCTGTATTTGAATATACTGTATGTGAATGAGAATTGAGAGCTTTGGTTGTTTGGAAAACTTCTGTCTGTTTCTCACACAAATCTTTCAAACAGCTTTAGACGAGACAGTCATCTCATAGCTCTTTGAATGGAAAAAAATAAGTTCAATATGGCAGCTTATAGTTTTGCTTTACAGTTAAAAGAGCAAATCGGCGTTCTTTTCTGATGCTTATTGTGCTTAACTCTTTTTATCATTACTCTTTTTAACCCTACTTATCCACTTTAATTATATGGATAAGAGCAATCTTCTACATTTCTTGTTTTAATTTTGGGGTGAACTATTCCAATAACCTAAAATTTGCTTATACTGGGTGTTTTGTGCTATGTAGCGTGGTACTGACAAATTTCAATACATGAATTTAATCCACGTATAAAACTCACAGATGATGTCTTGTATCCCAGTACTCTTGGTTGACACAAATCAATATCTGAGATTTGCATAGTAGGCAGAAGGCCAGTGCACAGTCCTGCCAAAAACAGTGTGAGATATTGATGTATCACTGAATAAACAGCCACCGTTCACACACAGACTGCTGAAGTACGGCAACCTCACAGACTTCATGTGATTTGAGATTAAAACACTTCCTCATTTCCCTGCTGCATCACCTGTTGTTGTGGTGGGTGTGCGCACATTACGATGTCTCAAAGGCAGATAAACATGTAAGATAATGTCACTGAGGATCTGAACCAGCACACTTTGCAGAGTCCCAAAGGACTGAGGTTTTACTGCATCGTAAAATACTTAAATGCGAGTCGATGTGTATTTGCCACAAGCTGTTTTTTATATCCAGCGTCATTCTCTCTTACTCTTTCTATTGTGTGGGTGTAGGGTGATTGGATGAATCATTGTGTGTGTGGGCATTTGTCATATAGCTATCTGAGAAAATTGAAAAAACATTTGACAGAAACCCATGCCTTTGGTGACAGAACGTTTCCAGGATCATTACGAGTGGACTGATGATGGCGTCACCTCAGTCTGACCTTCAAATGAGAAGATCCAAACATTTAAACTTCAAAAAGAATTCGTAAAGATACTGTTGAGGAACAGAAAATAGATGTGAGAGCTAGCGAGGGAGAACATTTAAACAAAAGACTATTTTGGGGTCTATAGATCAGTGTGCACTTCTGAATAATGCCCATTTTGGAAACAGTTTAACTGTTGGCTTCTGCAAGACAGAGGAACTGGCTGGATAGAAGAAAGAGATTAGTCAGATCCTCAGGCAGGGATGTAAATGCTGACAAATACAGCTTTATCCTGTCATCTTTGCTAGCCTCCCATCTCCAGGATCCTGACTCAGACAAGTTTCAGGGAGAGGCTCCCATCAGCCAAAGCCGTCCTGCAATGTTCCTTCATGTATCTGCTCGCTGTTTGTTGCCCAGTTGTCTGGACAGCCGAAAGGCTTACTGCAGCGCCAAACATGACTCCTTTTCTCATCCTGGGCCTATGGTGCAATGCTGAGGTTCTAGCTTTCTGCTGAGACTGAGAGAGACTATTAATTTTATGTGATTTTTTTATCAGTGTTAAAATACTTTCTCCTTTCCCAGCTTAATTTGCAGATACAGCTGTAAGTAATGGGACGTTCACACTGACAGAGATTTGCAGCGCCAAAGCGACCACTTATCATTCATTTTCAGTGAGAATCAGCAATTCCTGACAACAAAGTTGAGCAGAGCTTGGGAAGCACAGCTATTAAATTTCACATGATAAGTTGTTAATTATCATGTTGAAATTCTGTATACTGTTTTGTTTAAATAAATTAACACACTAAAAGCTAAGTCGTTTTTTAATTCTACAAATTAATTCTACACATTATAATGTACAGTATGAAAAATTTGTAAACATTTTGAGATTTGTTTAAGATTGCGTTCAACAGTGTTATTAGTATTAGTATTATTAGTGCTCTTAAAAGTTAAAGGTGCAGTAAGTGATTTCTGAGAAACATTGTTGATATTTGAAATCGGCACTCTAACAAACACACCCCTCCCTTCATTTATCTGCCCCAAAAGTAACCACCAACAGCTACCACGTCAGGCTGATCATGCAAATATGGATGAATCAGCTGTGATTCAACAACAGCATATCTTATTTCTGTGAAACAGCAAAAACATAAAACAAAAAACAATGTTACTCAAGTATTGAGCAGAAAACAAAGCAAACTTGGCGTCCATTTTCAGGCCTTCCTGTTCTCTAACGTCTCTCCAGCGCTGGTAGAGTTGGCAGGGCTACTTTGAAAATGTACTGTATTCTGTTACAGTTACAAATAACTTCATATTAACACTTTAACCGTCACTACCTAAAACCATCAGTGGGTAAAATTTACCCACGCACATGACTACTGTTTTGATATGGCTAAAAAAATGTATTATGCCACTGTATTATGGCACTGTCTTCACAAAGTAATGTCTAGAGTCATGAAATTATTATTTTTAGTCATCAACTAGTGTTCAACAGATGACCCGTCAGATGCTGAGCGGACCCAGGGTGGGTCACTCACCCCTGATATCTCCTCACCATCAGACTCACCATCACTCATGGCATTTAGTGCCTCTAATACCTGTTTGGCATCCATAAATCTACTTCTTTTATCCATTGTGACTAAAACTGGTTACCGCTATTTCAGTGGGTGAAAGGCGTTCTCTAGTAACATAGAACGTTAAAACGAAAATGCGAAGAAAATGACTGTGAAAATAAAGGCATTATATAGGTAAATTTGAGCTACTGGCACTTATTCTGGTTTTATTTATTTTTTTTAAATTTAGAACAGGGGATTGTAAATAAAACAATTTTAGTAAAAGTCAATGACTGGGAGACGTGGATATTTTTAAATATTTTACTGAAATTAAATTTTACCCTGTGGTGGTAATTCAAGCACCATGATATGTAAGTAATGTAATCTGACAACTTTTGGATTCCTTCAAGGTCACATATGTAAATAAAGTTGAAGTAAAAAGAAATATTTAGGAGAATGATTTCTCATGAATCAGTAGGTGGCTCACAAGATTCATGACTAAAGGTGATGATACACGGGGCAACTTTTTGAGCAATGTTGCTGGGCAATGTTGCCGGGCAATGTTGCCGTCAACGGGCAACCAGATGAGACACAGAGCCCACGACCGATCTAAATTATCCAGATAGAAATGTATTGCCCATTTTCAATGGGAAAGTGCCCAAGCAACACTCGGCAAGATTGCCCTGCAACATTGCTCAAAAAGTTGCCCTGTGTATCATCACCTTAACACAGAACCAACTGTCAATTAAAGATGTGTTGATCAGTTCTGACGTCAACCGAATTCGCTGTTAATATAAATCATCATCCACCCGCCAACTACTACCTATGATTTTCTCTAATTATGATATCCACACCCGTACGTTCTTCACATTACAATAAGGGATTCACAATATATATCAGCCCTCATATCATTATCGGACGATAAATGCTCATTTTTAATGTTATCGTTATCAATCCGATAAGAAAATCTGGCCAATATATTAAAGCCGATAGGTAATGGATTATTTCCTTTAGCTGAGACACTTCAGATGCGCACTGTTAGTTATGGTGGTTTTGAATTGCTTGGTATGTTTGGAATCACTTCGAAAAGAAAGATAAGTTACAATGAAGTCAGCACAAATCTGTCATATAGGCTACATATAATTATAATGAGAACACGACTGTAAAAGAATGTTGTGAGTTCTTTGTGTGCCCGTGTTTCGGCCCGTTGTTGCGGAAAGAGAGCGGCCACGGAGTTACACCATGACTAGCACAGTCAAGTTCACTAGTGCATTCGCAGCCTTTTGTGCCATTGTAAGTAGTAATATTTTGTTAATTTTGTGGATACATATATCTGGTTAATCTCATATAGGATGCGTTTGGTTGAGTTAAAGGTGAACTAAGTAACTTTTTTTACCTTAACTGAACAGCTTCGGAGTCAGTGGAATGGTTATATTACTTATTTCGGGTTGAATGGTGGTCATTTTGCACCCCCCTGGTGCCCGTGAGCGGAAAATACGCACTTGCAACTGTGAGCCGGCGGGCCGCCGGCCGCCGCGTCAGGAAGTCTCGCGTGATATCAGTTCTCGCGATGTAAACAATTGCTTTACGGCCAAAAGAAATCTGCTCAAATACTGTCATTATTGCGCTCCCTCAAACTGTTCAAACCCGAATGAAGACGTTTTAAAGAATGTCCCATCTGCTTTGATGTCGTTGATCTATAGCCTCTGGTGTCTGAGAATCACCAACGAGTTTTTACAACAGTGTTGTCAAATATCTATTCCGAAGCTGTGGGGGGAGCTCTAGAGAAAAACCTGCGAGCAAAAAGCGAGAATACAGTGAAGAAATCCCGAAGCTACTGAGTGCTGCTTTAATTAACGATGCAGTTAGGGTTGTCGCGAAAACCACAATATTGTAGTACCGTGAGTGCAAGTAACCACAGCAACCGCAATATTCGCGTGTTTTCTTTTTTCATAAGGCTATACACTTCTTGATTTGAACTTCGTGCATGTGTATTGAATGTTAAATAAGTTAATAATGATAACAAGACTGTGTTTATCATGGTGATTTGTAACAGAGGCTTCGTGGATTTGGACTTAACAAGCCTAAACAGACAGTGAATGAGAGAAGTCAACTTTTGCGCGTGCAATTACCTGCGTCTGTCTTTGAGGTCAAGTCATATATATTCGTGAAAAGGTTACCGTGTCCAAGGAAAGCGAAATATTTGTCATACCATCCTTTTAACGTTTAAGGGGATTTACCATGAATGGTCAATACATTGAATCAATGCCACTGTTCTCTATTGAATGGTTATTTGATGAATTTGTGTAGCTGATTTGGAGTATATCTTCAAGTCATTGATTAGTATATTCTGTCATGATAATCTATAAGTGAAGCATCAGCTTCAGCGTTACCCATGCGATGCATCGCTGGTCAGCTGAGCCTTGAAAAGTGGAGTTCAAAGTTAAAATAATTAACACCTTGTTTCATTACATCTATCTTTTAATGAATCAGCATTCGTTGAATGAACGGTTTAATGACTCACTCAAAGATAGTCCCTTGCCGTCACCTAGTGGCGTAACAATGTAACTGCACGCTGAGTGACAGCCTATCTATGTGCAGAGCAGTCTATGGTGCAGAAACGAAGACGATGATACTGGTGAAATGTCAGTAGAAAGCCTCTTGTCCAGTCAGATTCGAGGATCGGAACTAACTGTTATACATATAAAAATAGCCTAACAAGCTTATTGTCAGGTTTATGTTCTGTTATGTGGACCCTTATTTTGACATTCTCTTCTGTTTACTTCACTCCCTGTTTCAACGCTGTTTAGTTTCGGTTACATTGGTTACTGAACATGTTCTCGTTTTTTTTGCATGCTAACCAAATCGTACCACTTATTTATATAGTAATATAAATATAAATAAATCAAAATGAATAAATAAATAAATAAATAAATTGAGCCACTCAAAATTACCGCAAGGGAAATTCCTTCATCGCAACAGCCCTAGATGCAGTAAAGCAGTTTAGCTTTAGCACACGCACATTGCATGCTCAAACAGCAATGCACATTAATAACTATGATTGTTTTTTTAAATGAACATTTAGCTATTTAAATTAAAAGTTATTTGGCAAAATTGCATTTCCTTGATAGCCTAAACGCAGACTTTACTTCCTTCAAACATAAATTGTCACTGTTTCCGTCACTACAACTTCCCGAACACACACACAAGAAATTAAATGCGTTCATCCCAAGCAAAGGCTGAATATATAGGCATAATGAGTTTATTGTCATATGCATACAGTGCTTCACAGCCGTTACATATCACATACTCATCATCTGATTCATCCTGGTTAACTATTTCAGTAAAACGCTTCAACACGGTACTTTTCTTTTCTTCCTTTTTTGTTTTTAATTCTCCTGTTCAAAATTTCTCTCAGATCTGTTTTGCCTCCATTGCTGATTAAACAAGCCCCGCAACTGCATAGCTTAATGAGAGTCTGCAAATTAGTGCCTAATGAAAAATTAAGCTTTAAACACATTCATATTTCCATCATTATGTTGGAAAACATTCTTGTCAGACTATTTTCTGTTAAGCTTGTGTATATTTTTAGAAAGCTATTAAGTTAAGCAATAATGTTTCATATAATGACCACTAGGAGGGTCTTTGATGTTTTTCATAGCTGATTGGCTACAAGAATGTTTTGGTGCTCCATGGATTGGTCCTATACACTTTGTTTTTCTCCTAGTTACACAGCCAGAACTACGTGGCACACACAGAACAGACATCTGGCAAATATTCCAAAAAAAAAGTGTTTTAGTTGTAGGGCTTGGGCGATATCATTCTGGATTTAGGCCTAATTGTTTAACAACTAGTGCTCTTCTAAAATTGATTAATGATGTATTTTCAGCATTAGATAGTGGTGATCTTACAGGGGCTATTTTTATTGATCTTAGGAAGGCTTTTGATCTAGTTGATCATTACTTATTATTAGATCAATTGAATGCATTTGGTTAAACATAACAATATTGCTGGCCATAAACTGAGAAAGTGTGCATCCGGTGTGCGATAACTTGAGTTGTCCTGGACGCGAAGCGGCGCTGTGCTGCATTTCTCGTCTGGTGTGCGACAGTTTTTCACACTGGGCACGTTTGTTGTGGTCCGAGTTCAAGCACGGTTGTTCCCAGTGCCCCCCGCAGCGTTAGTTTCACTCTCAACTTGATTCTATCCTGCACTTGCTTTCATCTACATCACAAATGAGCACGCCGCATTATAGAAAACAGAACGCTGTCAGTATATTGTTTTTTATTCATTTGGTGCTATATTATGCACAGCTAAGTAAACAACACATGGGTTTACTTTATGTGCTTCACATGAAGGCAGCTTTCTGCTGCTTGCAAATGGAATCTTTAGAGGAGACAGTGGATTATAGGGGTGTGACGAGATCTTGCGAGACTAAAATGTGACGAGATTTCTCGTAGAGTGAAAAGCTGTCTCGCGATATCGCCATGAGGGAGAAATTAACTTAGAATATGCCACTGCTACATTGATATTACATTATGGTGCCCACCGCTTTGCTCTTTTTATAAAAATAAAAACTATTGTAAACGTCTGCTCTGCTCATACAGCACAAGTTTCAATCGCACACAGTGCAGCAGGAAGCACAGTTCACTGATCGCGTGACGATGGCGGATGATTCGTTGCGCAACAGAGCCTAAACGTTTGATAAATGTCTTATCTTGCAGAATGCGCACCCAGCACCGCTACATCCTGTACACAGAGTACGCGCGATTGCGAATCCCAAAGTGAAAGTAAAACTTGAGCTCCCTGATGCGCGCAAATTAGGCTACATACAATAGTCTGTCTCCCTGACCCAATATCAAACCTATCTCTGGACTGTGTAGTTGTGGCTCTGGTCTCTCTTTGCACTTTGAATATTGAGAGAGTACTGTAATGTCTGAAGAAAGAAAGACAAGGGAGGCTCCGTTTCTGAACCTTTAATTGGAACGCAAGAACAACTGTGCACAAACACACCAGCCTAACTCACTCGCTCGTTTCTCTCTACCCGGCCTTTTTCCGAACTCACCGCCTTAACCCTATAACTGCCGGTGCAAAATAAAACGGCAATTTCACAACAATTATAAAGAGTCTGTGAGCTACAGTACTTTGATTATGGTTGCACTTGCACTTATTGTTTGCACTTAAAGCTACAATATGTTTTTTTTTTTTTCGCCGCTAGGGATCGCTAACCTCTTATAATAACAAAGACGTAGGTTGATGACGCATAAGCATTAAGGAATTATGGTATGAAGCAGGGCACGATTGCTAATGAGAGACAGATATCAGCGCCATGCGCGAGTCCCGCGGATATAAAGGAATAAGGACAATTAATTCTACCGAACTACACGCAAATGCTGAATTACTGCTCACACAGGTCAGTTTATTAGACAAATTAAACTTGTGGGGTAACGTAGTGCTGTTTCACTTGGTCTAACAGTTACACTATCACACTAAACTGCATTTGAGTGTGTTGAATGTTATTCTATGTGTTAGTTTGTTGGCTATATGAGACTAGCAGTAAGCTAGATCAACATTAGAATAACATACAGATCATATTCTAACATTTCATCATGTTGAACTATATAACATTGATTAGTTTTATGTACATTTGCTCACCTGTCTAATAAAGTACATGCGAAGTTAGTCGCGGACGTGGAGTTCTCAATGATATTGATCCTCGTTTTAGTCCTCTTTTTGTCTCAAGGTCTGCTTGCCATGATCCAAAATGTTTGAACAAAACAACAACAGCGTGAGCGTACCGCTAGGCGTAACCCAGTTGTCCACGTCTGTCGCCATGGTTACTGTTGCTGTACGAATGGAAACCGAGGGTAACGCAGATATGGCGCCATTGACTGGCGACTCCCTCACACCTGCTCACACGTCCCGGTTAAATATATACGTCCCCGCAATTTTCTCACGATTTACAAATAGTTGGAAGAATTTTGCAGTAAAATATCCAAAAACCACTCGGCCAGTGTTATATATTTTGTTTAGTTGATTACTTACAATATCCCAAATGTTTCCAACTATTTGTAAATCGTGAGAAAATTGCGGGGACGTATATATTTAACCGGGACGTGTGAGCAGGTGTGAGGGAGTCGCCAGTCAATGGCGCCATATCTGCGTTGCCATGATCCAAAATGTTTGAACAAAACAACAACAGCGTGAGCGTACCGCTAGGCGTAACCCAGTTGTCCACGTCTGTCGCCATGGTTACTGTTGCTGTACGAATGGAAACCGAGGGTAACGCAGATATGGCGCCATTGACTGGCGACTCCCTCACACCTGCTCACACGTCCCGGTTAAATATATACGTCCCCGCAATTTTCTCACGATTTACAAATAGTTGGAAACATTTGGGATATTGTAAGTAATCAACTAAACAAAATATATAACACTGGCCGAGTGGTTTTTGGATATTTTACTGCAAAATTCTTACATAGTGCACCTTTAATAAGACTAAGAGAAAACTGTTATTTATTTTTGATATTTATACTGTTTTTATTTATATGTTCAATTTGTGGAAAGTTGTTAAATTAGGAGGTTCACAGCCTCAATCAGAAGTCATGGAAGCTCATAAATGTACAGTAAGGTCTGAAGTGACTCATGTGAAATAATAAAGGAGAAAAGCCAGTCAGCTGAGTTTGTGGCAAAACCTTTTACAGTGCTTGTATATTGTTGTCTTTCAATGCATTTTATAACTCATACTCCTAAAGTAAAACTGAAATGATATTCATTAGAAGATTGTTAGTTAAAACATCTGCACCTGCAGACTATTTTTCCAGTAATGAACATGAACATGAATGTCATTGAGGATTTCTATCAAATATTGTGCAAAATTCTCGTCTCCTCTCATTCTCGTGAACCCAATCTCATGTCTCGTCTCGTCTCGTGAGATAAGTGTCTCGTCACACCCCTAGTGGATTGCCATTCATATACCGCCTTGATTGCAATCACTATGCGCGATTACACTGCAGGCTCACTCTCGCTCGTATCCAAAGTAAATCATCAACACTACATGTGTTTTATTGAACTAAATAAATCGTCATTGGCTAAAATACACACGCAGGTTACTTTTCTTCCTGAACAAGTGCGCACCCGAGTCCTTGTTGCTTTCACATTCACGTGAATCACGCCACAGTTCGAGTGCAGCCGAACTCAGATAACCTTCTAACAGTGTGATAACAGTGTGAGAGCACTCTAAAATGTAAAAATTGTGAAAAGTGAAGTTAAATATCCAATATCAGTTGATAGCCAAACGGGTTCCGACATATAATGTGTATCCCTACCAACTGTACAGCGCCTCAGCAACCTCTGACAAGTTAATCACTTTCATTGTGAATGGGGTTTAGTTAATTTGTAGACTGGCTTTGCTTCTGTTTCCAATCATTGCTTGTCATAACACTACTTTGTCAAAAGTACCAACGACTGACTGAACCAATAGTGTAAGCAAAGCCCAAAAATAACACTCTCCAAACACCAGCTACAAGTAACAAGTGTAAATGGCTGATATAATTTTGAACTCTGAGCATAAGTTTGGAGCAGGACTACCTATTTTGACTGAATGATGGCAGATGGGAAAAATGTTTGGGAAAGCAGTTTGAAACCCGTTATTATTTTAGCAATTTCATTCATTGCTGCTGATGGTGCAGAAATTACATACTTCACCTTTAAGGAATGAGGAAGGCATATGAATATGTAGCGCTGTCGTATTAATTCAAAGGTAATTAATATGAAGTGGTTTCAGGATGACTTTGTAATAAAATGAGCTTATAAATTTGATCTGTCTGACCTACTGAAATCAGTCATTCATAGAGGAACAAAAATCAAGGTTATAGGAAAGTGGGGTCCTGAACACCTGTTTTTCCTGTAGAGCTCTATGTTTTCAGTATAATGCATATGGATAGAATGAGATGTGTGAGAAAGTCTGATTTATTCACGTGCAAGGCAGGAAAAATTCACATTATGAATTATTTTGTTATACAATTGCATGACTTGAAAATGCTGCCTGTGGTCTTTTCACTCACCGCTGCATCCAGGAATGAACCTGTCAGCGGATCTGTTTATTGTCCTTTTTCCATCATCCCTACATCTGAGCTACTTAGAGCTACAGCACACCACTATGATTTTGTCTTCCCCTGCAAACTGATGCAATTTATTTTCTTGGCTGCACAGAAAAACATTTCAGTACATTGATCAAAACAAAATGCAATTCTTTCTCCTTTACTCCTCGGATGATTCCCTGCAAGATCTTCTTAACCAAACCTTGCACTTTCCTCCTTAAATAGCTACCCGTTCTGAATGGGTCATGTCCTACTGATATTGACCATCCCCTAAATAGTCCCAGTACGCCGTGACCGTAATCCTAACAATAACCGCGCTATTTCCCGCTGTGAGTTTGCTGGTCTTGCGGTCTTGTCCTGTCCAATCACCTGCAGCTGTCTTACCACAAGCAGCACCAACACCTGGTTGCCATGGCAACACCCTCCTAATTGGCTGACCTGACTGGACACTATGTGATTGTTGTTGCAATACTTTTTATTACCTCTGAGGAACCAGCTTTCCTGTCAGGAAAGTCTGGAATTATCTACCAAATCTACCAAAGATCTGTAGACAATGGTGTATGTTCAAAATTAAGCATCATTGGATGTGTGTTTATTGGGTGATGTGTGAAGGAATGGCTTTCTTGTCATCTCTCTCTCTCTTTATCCGGAGAGCTTAAGGGACTGACAGCACCCAGTGGAATGCAGCCATTCTTTTCCTCCACAAAAGAGAGCATGAGAAGGGAACAAAGAAGGTTTTTGTGTCCCTTTTCCACCCTCTTGCTTTCTCCCCCTCCTTATTTCCCTTTCTGTCTTTAGCTCCCTCTCTCTTTCCTCTGCAGAGGCCATTGTGCTCTCAAGCAGCGGTGTCAGGAGTCACGAGCGCTGAGCTTGTTCACTTTTATTATTTCATTCAGCTTTTCACCTGAGAGTCTGCCAGCACATGTGCATGTTTAAGCAGAACTTGGTGTGCAGTGCATTTCCACTTTAAGATATTTACTTTACTTATGTGTGACCAAATATTAACATTTTTTTATTGTATTTTTTTATTTCAGATCATTTTCACATAATAAGTGTTGAAATGGATTGGTTATTTCAGTCTTAGAATTTATTTTTATTTTATTTTATTTAGTCTTATTTCAGATCATTTTCACCATAATTAATGTTGAAAGGATTTGGTAATTTCAGTCTTAGATTTTTTATTTATTTTTTTGTTCAGGATGATTAATTTTTAAAGTTTTTATTTATTTATTTCAGATCATTTTAACATAATATATGTTGTGAATGGTTCATTTCAGTCTTAGATTTATTTTATTTTATTTGTAATGACGTCTTTTTTCCCCCAGAAAAATCCACACAATATATATTGAAATAGTATTTTTCAGTCTTAGATTTTATAATTTAATATATATACTGTATAATGGATTTTTAGATTGTAACAAATATATATATTGTAACAAATATATATATTGTAACAAATATATATATATATATATATATATATATATATATATATATATATATATATATATATATATATATTAGGGCTGTCAAAAGATTAATCGCGATTAATCGCATCCAAAATAAAAGTTTGTGTTTACATAATATATGTGTGTGTACTGTGTATAATTATTTTGTATATATAAATACACACACATGCATGTATATATTTAAGAAATATTTGCATACATATACTGTATATATATTTATATAGTTTATATTATATATAAATATTTAAAAAAATTATATATATAAATAAAACATTTTTCTTAAATATATACATGCATGTGTGTGTATTTATATATACAAATTTAATTATACACAGTACACACACATATATTATTAAAAACAAACTTTTATTTTGGATGCGATTAATCGCGATTAATCGCATCCAAAATAAAAGTTTGTGTTTACATAATATATGTGTGTGTACTGTGTATAATTATTTTGTATATATAAATACACACACATGCATGTATATATTTAAGAAATATTTGCATACATATACTGTATATATATTTATATAGTTTATATTATATATAAATATTTAAAAAAATTATATATATAAATAAAACATTTTTCTTAAATATATACATGCATGTGTGTGTATTTATATATACAAATTTAATTATACACAGTACACACACATATATTATTAAAAACAAACTTTTATTTTGGATGCGATTAATCGCGATTAATCTTTTGACAGCCCTAATATATATATATATACTGTATAATGGATTTTTAGATTGTAACATTGAAAATCTAGGTCTGGGAAAATATAATTGTAAAAGGCCTTTAAAAATTAATGATTAAAACTTCATAAAACAAAACGTTTAAATCTGTTCGTTTTTATTAAATCCCCTGGGACATAAAAGTTCCAATAGTCAACAGCGTTGCATTTATAGAATAGAGAGGGATGAGAGCAAATCTTGTTTACTTCTCTAGACCTTCCTTTCATCTCCTCCTCTGCATGTGTGCTTGTCTTTTCTGCATGGCACCATCCTTCATCTTTCAGTTCTGTCCTTTTCATGAGAGAATGCTTCGTTTCCAAATCCTTATTCAAAGCCAATTTCACAGCACTGGAGGAAAGGAGTAAACCGCTGACACAGCACAGCGATAGAGGGATGACAGGAAGTAAAGAAGGAAGGCAAGGAAAGTATGGGTATGGAGAGTGTGTAGAGTCAGGTCGAGGAGAAGAAGATAGTGATGTGGATGTAAATATTAATATAAGAGATTAGAGGTGGGAAGCAGAATATGTGAGTAGATCGACAGCAATTTCCCCTCCTTGCACAAAGAAGTCAGTAATCACTCCGCTCCAGATTTCATCCGGGTTTTCCATTTCCTGCTGCTCGCTTGCTCCACACTCGCAGGAGAAAGAAACCCAACTCATCTGCTTAAGACCAAATTTGCATAGTTATTTTATGACGAAGATCTGAGCATGGAAGACATGTCCAAACATGGAATTTCTGTCACCATTTTCCTATCGTCATGTTACTTGTTTTCTGTGGAGTTTAGCATGCAGTGAATATTAACTAAGATAAAAAAGTATTTTTCATTGTTAGTTCATGTTTTTAGTTCATTGTTAGTTCATTTGTGTTGTCAACTAATGTTAACAAATGGAACCTTATTTTAAAGTGCTATCAAACTTGTGTTTTACAAATTTTATTTTTATATAATTCTGACTGCTAATCTTCTGTTAACAATGTGCAACAATTGTTAACAATTGCATTATGGCCCTTTAACAGGTGTTATGCGTGTGATGGAGCATATTGGAGAGATTGAAATGAGAGTAAACACAGACTTTAAAAAAAATACTCCTTGCTCCAGGCAAAATAATGCAGCTCAGCTCCCCTCTCCACACCGTTCACATTCTGTGGTAGCAAAATGCTGAGCAGGTTGGAGGAGAACAGACAGGGAAGCCAGAATGGATTGATTTTGCTCTAAATGTGTCAGAATGGTTAATTGACAATGAGAGGAAAGGGAATGAGAAAGGAAAAGATCAGTTAGAGGTGGGAAGAAGGGAGGGAAAATGTAAAGTGCCACAACTGAATCACACAAGCAGACAGAAGCTTCTCTCCGGCATCCAAATGACACGTGCTAGCGTATCTGCCGCAGTCACCCCCCTTTCCGTTAAATACACACACATCCTCTTCTCTCGCTGCCCGATTATATGCATGTTTATGTAAATCAGGCCATTAGGAAGATGCAGTGTGTTCTTCTGGGGTAGGGGCAGATGGAAGATGAGGGAAGGAAATCATTTTCTCCTTTTCCAGTGTTGTGGGAAGTTTGAACATTGCTGAACTAACCTGCTGCATCACACTCTACATCTGATTCAGTGTGGTGAAGGTTTTGATTCCAGTGACCCCACTCTTTGGAGTCTATTCACTTAAAAGATCAGTTCAGATTCAAACACTGATTTGTTCAGTAGGTTACATTTTTAAGCCAGGAGTTGGAAACCAGGGGTTAATTTTTTTTGGTTTATTCAATCATTCACTGAGGCTGAATTCAGAATATTGCGTTAATATACTAGCACACTACTCTCACTATTTCTGCCATAAAGATGTAGCAGAAAGTAAGAGTTGTATGGTATTCCAAATCAAAAAGGGTGAAGCTTCAATGTGCCAAAGAGTCAGATATAAGTTATTGAATGGAAGTCAAAGAAAATGTTTGTTTGAAAACACAAACTTGTTCACAAACTCACTGTATGTACACACTTCATTCCAGTCTATTTCAGTGTCTGTGAGTTTGTCACTCCGTTATTCTGGCAGTTCCTGACTCTGACATTAAGCTGCTTTGTGATCTGGACTGTTTGGGATTTTGCACTGAGAGAACTCTGAAACATTGTTCGCCATAGCTAAAAGATATTTGCAACTCCTTTATACCATCTTCCACCCTTTCACTTTTCTCTTCTTTCTCTACGTTCCTTGTTTTTCTCTCTCGCAAAAGGCTAGACAGTCTATTGAAATGAGTCAATTTTTAAGCTCACTTTCCTTCCTCTGATTATTTTCCCTCTCATTTGCAGTGTCGTTTTCTCTTGGCTTCTTTTTTCACACATAAGAACTGATGCACACATGGTAGCGCGGAGGATAAAAGCATGCTCTCTGGCTGTCTGGACATATAATATGCTAAGCCCAATAGAAGTATACGATTATGCACATATTGCATTGTCTATGTATTTTGCATAAGGTTTTCTTCATAGCAGATTGCTGACATGCATGCAGTCTTTGTAGAATATGAGCCTGGCATCTGTCATGACACTCTCACCATTATCTTTAATTTCGTATTGTACTTTGAGATGGCGGCATATGAGTTTTGGGTAACAGCTGCTGACAGTTTCTTTGTTAAATTCATTTGTATACCTGCTTTCTATTTTAAAGCAAACTGCCATGTTTTTTTTTCTTTTTTTCTATGGATGTGTAGATCTTTGTATTATGTTTGTTTATAGTTTACCCCTTTTACAGTTCAAGCTTCTCTTTAAGCTTTGAGTCTGTATAATCTGTGGCTCACACTCAGCTGTCTAAAAGCATTGGATTTTTTTTTTTTTTTTTTTTTTTTTTTTAAATGCATCTTATTGTGAAAAAGGGGCTCATAATTTATCGAAATGTTGAAAACTTTTCCGGTGAAACGACAGACCTTTCCCTAGTGATGCATACTGAACTTCTCCAATCAGTTTTCCGCTTAAACTACGCCCCTTTCTTACAGTCGACTGCAAATTTGCATTCAGATCTGCCTCCTTCCAATCATCAACCAATAGATAGAACCAAGTCCCACCCTACTTTTTTTCTTTTTCAATAATCCATTTACTCGGATGCATATCACAATATGGAAGAAAAGATCTGTTGCTACTTTCGTTACATCACAACTTTTAAAGGTGATGTGTGTAAGTTAAAATACTTTCTCTTATAATCTACCAGTTGCAGAAACATCTATTAAGGGGTCATACTGTATGATGCGATTTCTTGTTTTCCTTTTTCTTTAGTGTGTTAGCTGTTAGTGCAAGTATAAGATCTGCAGAGTTACAAAGCTCAAAGTGTCAAACCTAAAGAGATATTCTTTAAGTTAAGGCTCAGCCACACCTTCCTAAAACACTTCTTTCAAACACGCCTGTCTGTGGGGGCAGAGTTTCATAACACCACCCAAATGTATACGCAAAGAAAGAAGGCGTAACTTTTATTCTCGCTGTATTATTGTTGCCGCCGGCGCCACCATGTCGTGGAGACACTGTATTTTTCATTGCTAAAGCCAAACTACTTTGTTTGGCCTTCCAAAAGAGGACACAATTAGAAAACAGTGCTTAAGCTTTATTTACAACACTGTTCCAGAACAGTACAACTAAAATTTTCGACTGTGTGTTGCGCATTTTTCGGAGGACTGTTTCCAGAACCTGGGAGAGTAGCTACTAGGCTGGCTGTGCACAAAGACTGATTCTAAAAAGTGGGGAAATTCCATCCTTGCATGTTCATTCTGGTGCTTCTGACTCTGAGTTTTCATATTTTAAGAATTTGCTTCTGACTATTCAAACGCGAGTTTTGAGCAGTATAGGGTAGCGCTTTATTGTAGTTTCTACCATCACAAATGCAGACATAGTTTTATGTTAACATAGTGTTCTCACACCTGTAGCGCCATGCCTAAAAAGCCTAAAAATGCCTTAATTATAATCAGTAATTATGTCCCCAATGAAATAAAACCTTACCAATCTGATACGTTCTGGTCCAGTCGCGCTGGTCATCTGCATTTTCCAGATCAGATTCGGGCTCGAATTGATAAGGTAGTATCGACATTATCACCTGTCATTAATGCTTTGGGAGCTGATGTTCCAAATATGGTAAGGGGCGTGACATGTCCGTCACACGCTTAAGGGTTTTTGGGCCATTCACAATGCACTGGATCGCTGGCCAATCAGAGCACACAGCTCTTTTCAGGACATTGAGCTTCGTAAAAATCAGAGGTTTCAGAAAGGCGGGGCAAAGAGGAGCAACAATAATGTACAGTATGTGTAAAATAATGACTTTTTTTAACCTAAAACCGCATAAACACATTGCATTAAACCAAATACACAAAATAATGTTCTTTTTAGAACCATAATATGACCCCTTTACTAAGCTATGCTGTATGCTGATTCCTTTGAGGTGTGTAAGCTCTTTTACGCTGTCAAAATATTGCTCTGTTTGTTAGTGCATCCTGACCAACTCAACCAATGGTGCAAGTTTTGTCTGACCAATGATAGATGTGGGATGTTTGGGAGGAAAAACTGCTTTGAAACAAAAGTTTTACAGTTCTGTTTTTGGAGATTGGAGCGTTTCATTTTAATCTGCAAACAAAAACGATTGTCATTTTGTCAAATCTTTTCTGTACTATCTGCTATACATTACGGAGGCAGATATATTCTTTATCTGAAAACACACTGCTGGCTAATACTGCCTGAGCCAAGCTCAGTGCCAGCCACTTGTCAATCACACCAAGCGCCATGCCGACAGGCCTCTTGGGGGCAGGATTAGTGTACATATACTGACAGGTATAAAAATGCTCTTATCCTGACAGCCAGGTGTGTCAATGTAACCATCATAGTACCAGAATCAGCATTAGATATTTCAATACACTCGCACATACCACTCTTTTACATCACTGCAGGGCCTGTAAGATACAAACCAGGGTGGAAATTGTCACTGAGTCATATAAGTACATTTAAAGAGGATTCCTATCGGTACTCTGGAGGCATGATATCTTCATTACTCACATACTGAAATAGTATGAAGTATATATGGCTTTTGAGTTAAAGTGAGATATTAAAAACTACTGTAAGATGATAGATCACTTACAATGAAAAACATCATAGTGTGGATTAAACAACATCTAAATTAATTTAATGGAACAACAAAAAAAGACGTTTTTGTCAACATTAAGCCTCTCACCATTACATGTGGAGATAATTATGGATGGAGAGGAAAATATAATCTACTCATCTCAAAATAAACCTGACAGGGTGATCAGTACCCCAACTCGAACAAGAGAGGACTTGTATCATCCTAAAAGACGTTTATTTTGCAACAATGGCCAGATAATATAGGCTTAAATATAGACCCCCTGTGGTGATAATCAAGTTTTTAATGTTGTTTATATGTCTATCTGCTGTTTTAAATACGCTGTTTTAAATATGCTTTAAGACAAAACATGTGCAAAGTCATAAGTCAACACCATTGCTGAGTATTTTCTTCTTAAAACGGCAGTGAAAAAAATACATCATGCTGATTTGACTGAGATGCCCAACGGGAACATGGTTTGTGTAACACTAGCAAGTAGCAACACACTATCTGTTTGATAATGTGGTCAAGCAAACGACTAATCATATTAATTATTGTTATGTGTCTAACGTTGTAGAGAGCGATATATAAAATGCATTACATTGACTGAGTTGACCGAGTGGGTCTCTGAGCTCGTGTGAGTGGTGGCTGGGCTAGTTTGCATTTTCTTGGGTCCTGAAGAATGTCTTGAAGCTTGTGAACTGGCTGCCAGCAGAGCTGTTTTGAGCAAAGGTTTAAATCAGGCTGAAAACATTGCTGAGATGTTTTGTTTCTTTTTGACATTTGTGTTTAAATGAGGTCTGTTATTTAAGCTGCAGTCATTTCATGGCAGCCCACTGAATTGAATGAGCCGTGCCTCCACTGGGTCCCATTTAAATGAGCCTGTCTCTTTCGGTATTATCTAATAAATTCACATTAACATTCCTGGACTTAGTTTCAACTTGAAATACTCTGATGCTAATGCCCCTAAACAACGTTGTGCAAGCCTGGCACAGCAATGGAACTGATATGGCTAATGCTGCGAAACAGATTGCAGTAACAAATCGCTAATCCACTGGCATCCACTCTCCACAGTCCAGAGGTGACTTACCTCATTACAGGGGCCATCTCTTAGGAAATGGGGAAGAGGAGGACAGGAATAGTAAGAGACTGCTTGAGAGGGGTCTAGTGTGATCCGGGCATGCTGTGAAAAAGGACAGGTTTAAAGGTGTAGAACAGTCAGACGCATGATCAGGTGCTTGAGAGATGCTTGAGAAACGTATGCATCTTTTGATGTTCGTAAAGATGCATTATGCTTGGGCTGCACAATATTGGAAAAAACTGACATTGCAATATTTAGTTTTTCTGCAATATCTATGAAAAAATACAGAAGTTTTCAACAAATTAATTGAATAGCTATTTGAAAAGAATAAATCATTCTAGAATGAGTGGGGAGATGTTTTTAGGTAGTGCATCTGCATAAAAAAAAAAGCTGAAATATTACTTTTTAATTTGAGGATTTTTTTTTGTGAAAATCCATGTAGGGCTGAAAGATTTGGGAACATTTGACAAACATTTGGGTGTTCTTGGGCTTACTTTTTACAAGAACCAAATCAAACCTCTTTCAATAACCATAAAATACTATTGTACTATCAAATAAAAAAATAGATTTAGTTTTTTACTGCAAAATTACAATCCATTATTTCATTTTCAAACAGCAAACCATCAATCTTTTATTTTAACAGTTTGCCAGCAAATAAAACTATGGCATGGGGTGTGCAATATCACGGTTTTTGATCGTGGACGATAAAAATGTCTTCACGATCTACTTTTGAAGAAATATCGTAGTATTGTGCTACAGTGCATTCTATCAGTTACAGTTCTGGCGCCTCCATCTCAACATACTCTACAATGCGACGTACATTCACATCACATGTTAATGCAGAGGTAGAGTTACACTCGGGACACTGCAATTCACAAAACTACATTATTTGCATGTGCTTTGAAGCCTTGTCGGTTAAACATTTCCTCCGCGTGCTGATGCACTGTTCTAACATGCAGTTTTCTGCGCGCATAAACCCGAAGCGCACAGAAAAGCCTGTCAAACAGCACCTGGTTACTGGACTAAGTTATCTTTCGAGTCTTATTGAGTCTTATTTCAAGTTTATTATATGCGTGCCAGTCTTAAAGTGACAGTATAGCCTAATAGTAAACAAGCTGCCGCTTGTCCTTAAAGGGATAGTTCACCCAAAAATGAAAATTCTGTCATTATTTATGGTTACACTTTATTTTAAGGTGTCATTGTTACAGTGTAATTATATATTTAAGTACTGAGTAACATTAAGCAACTACATGTACTTACTATAGGGTTAGGGTAGTACTAGGGTTTGGTTGAGGGTTAGTTGCATGTAATTATGCATAATTTATTACTGTTAAAATGCATAACTATAATTTATGTTGTTACTATAGTAAGTACATGTAACATATGTAACAAGGACACTGTAAAATAAAGTGTTACCTTATTTACTCACTCTAATGTTGTTCCAAACCTGTATTCATTTCTTTCTTGTGCTGAACACAAAAGAAGACATTTTGAAGAATGTGGCTAACCATTAACAAACAGTTGCTGGTCCCCAATGACTTCCATAGTAGGAAAAAATATACTATGGAAGTCACTGGTGACCAGCAACTGTTTACCGACAATAATAACTTTTATTTTCTACAGAAGAAAGAAACTTATTCATTTAAAACAACTTAAAAGAGTAAATGATGACAATTTTCATTTTGGGGGAACTATCCCTTTAATGTTAATAAAACAACAAAACACAGGGAGAAAATCACTCGCTGCTCTTGACTGAGAACTTTAATAGTAGCATTAATAAGAATCGATGTATAATTTATACAGTGAAGTCTTTTACTATTTAGTATTTTATTTTAATATTTGTTAATTTAATTTCTTTCTTGAATGCTACTGTTAAATACATCCACTGTAGCTGAAAAAAAATAAAGCACTGTTTATTTCATTTGTATGTTGTGTATATGTATGTGTATCTTTGTTCTTATTTTCGTTTGTTATTAAAAAATAAGAACAAAGAGTTTTATGTTCGCCACTTTGGCTGAAATGTCTGCCATTCTTTTTTTATTTTATATTTTGTTACCTTGTAAGGCTTTGGTTTTAAAATAGGGACATTAGTTTGGCTGTAATGCTCAGTCAAACCAACATAAAAAAGAATCGTAATAAACTTGTGAATCGTGATTTTTCTGAAAAAATCGTGATATATTATTGCCATATTGCCCCCACATATGGCATAACTATTTTCAGAAGGAAGTGCTGTGGAAACACTGTATCATGAACTACATGTGTAAATAATGCTACACTTCACTCTGAAACTGGTAGACAATCACACTATAAGCTATATATTTTTATATTGATTTTATTTTCGATATATCCTGTAGCCCAACTCTAGGCATATTTGTTTAATGTAATATGGCCTAATAAGCCAACATTTGCTAATGGTGGACTGTGACTACTGCCACATGCATTGGGTTTTGTTGAAATATGACTGATGTTGTAATTATCAGGGTTGAAGAAAGCTTAGCGTGCCTGTGTTTGTGCTTAGGGCTCGGCTCCCTACTGGGCCCTAACTGCAGACGGAGAATATAAACATAAATTGATGTCACACTGTAGTTCTACCAAGAATTTCTGACATACTTTTCTGGCACCCTGTAAAGACACTAGCATCTCTGTTGCATTCATGCATTGATAATCAAGAGCACACAAAGTTTAGTGCGCAATTATAGAGGTTGCTGGTTATTTCTGTATACAGAAGTAAGAACCAAGTTTTGGTTCCGGTCATCCTGCCATTGTGCTTTAGACTACACAGAGGGTGTGATGGTAGTCTAAAGCACAATGACAGGATGACCGGAACCAAAACTTGCTCACGCTCCAGCAGTTGGCGCTGCATTTCCATTTCATTTCTTATTTATTCATCATTTTGAGTTACTCTGGTCTATAAACTAACGTGACCTTAAGTAAATTATTAGATATGTTCCTATTTCTTTCTTTTTCAGTCTCTCAGTGGCATCAAGTGTTTCGGTAAAACGTGTAATGCTTTGCAGAGTAGCGGTTAACCTTACAAAAATGCTGAAAATGACAGTTAACATATGATGCCGGCCAATTTAATCTGCTTAGCACACGGCCAGAGACAAAATGACAGAGGCATGTCTTATTGCGATGCAACTTTTGAAGCTCTAAATTGAATTGTAAGGCAGCCAACAACCTCACAATGGCAGTTTTGAGCATGTGAAAGCCCAAGACTGGCCAAATGTAGCTGTCAACACAGTCAGGTACTGACTGATGTCTTAATCATAATAAAGCAGCAATTACATTTCAGAGAGTACACATTATTTTACCATTTTACGCACCTCTGGCAGCATCTGAGGAGGCCTTCACTCCTCAGACTTTTTGTACTACATTTTGGGAAATTCCAACTCCATATTATTCATCAATTCCTCAAGCCGGATGTCCTTCCTCTGCTGCTTAAGCTGTTGTCTTCTAGCACTCTTCCTCTTCTCCACTGTAGTATTCGTCTGGCTCACCTATGCTTGAGGTTGCAACATGCTCTCTTCGCCCCTGTACCCTTTTGTTAACCTTTGTGGTTGGTAACACATGCACACAGAAGTTACGGTTCGGTTTTGGGGTCAAGGTTCGATACAAGTTCGTTACAATAGGAAAAATGGTCACTCTTTAGATTAGGGTCCAATTCTCACTATTAACTAACTATTAACTATGACTTTTGCCTCAATAAACTCATGATTATACTTATTAGTTAGTAAGGCTGTTAAGTTTAGGTATGGGGTAGGATGAAGAGAATGAAATGGAATAAGGCCATGCAGAATAAGGAATTAATATGTGCTTTATAAGTACTAATAAACAGCCAATATCCTAGTAATATGCACGCTAATAAGATACTTGTTAATAGTGAGAATTGGATTTTTTTTATTAGAATTTTTTTTTTACTTACGTTTATCTCACTTAAATGTTTGCTCACTCATTGTATTTGTGTTTTTACAATGGGTCATTTTGTTGTTAAGAGTTTACACAACACAAGGAAGCTTGATTTCAATCTTTAAATTAAATTGAAAAAAGTAGCACAAAATAAATACAATAAATAAAAAAGTGTTTCACATGGTCTAACACTAGTATTCAGAAATACTACCGAAACTGAATAAAGTAATCACATGTAAAATAACACTGGATAGCCTTTTAGTCCTGTATAAATTAAATGGCTATTAATCCTGATTCCTTAAAACTATTTTGTTGTTTTATCAACAGACACATATTAGGCTACTGTCACTTTAAGAGCAAGTACACAGATCCATTATACTGTTTTCATTATACTGTCACATGAGTTTTATGTTTATTTAAGACATAGGCCTAACCGACTGTGTTTACAAGGATACTCCAAGACCGTTAAATCGCTTTAATCCGCAAAATTATAACTCCCTTTGGTTACTCGCTAGCTGTTTGTGCGGCGACTATGTGTATGCCCATAGAGGAAACCATCTCTTGGAGAGCGTGCGAGTACTGAATAGTTTAAAATCGCTTGAATGTTTAGATTGGGACACACTTGACGACTGAAAGGCCGATTATGAATATAATTTGATAACGACTGATTATGACCAAATGCGCCGAGTCTCGTTCAGTCGGTGTTCACAGTCAGTGTTTAAAATCTGCTGCAGTCGTTGGAAAGTCGTCTGTAAGTGTGTTCAGTTCAGTCTTAGAATGTTTCAGCTAGTCGATAAGTGTGTCCCCGTCATTAAAAAGACATGCAAATGATAGACTTTTGTGATGATGCAACACTGGGCCGATTGTGCAAGTGACAATTCCATCAACTGTCCCGAGTCGACTCCCAAAACGAAAGAGTCTAGTATCACCGCCTGTAGCGTGCTTGGCGCTTGCCTTGTGCAGATGTAATATGGTGATGTTTAGCGCATTTTGAGAGAGAAAGAGAGAGAGAAAAGACGCAGCACCACTGAATCACTCATGCTGTTTCTGAAATTGCGTCTGGCAAAAAAGTTTTAAAATGACTGATTTGATCTTATAATCTATGTGGATTAAAGGGATAGTTCACCCAAAAATGAAAATTCTGTCATCATTTACTCACCCTCAAGTTGTTTCAAACCTGTAAGAATTTCTTTTTTCTGCTGAACACAAAAGAAGATATTTTGATAAATGTCTGTAACCAAACAGTTGATGGACCCCATTGACTTCCATAGTAGGAAAAAATATATACTATGGAAGTCAATGGGGTCCATCAACTGTTTGGTTACAGACATTTTTCAAAATATCTCAAAAGAATTTTTCAAAAGAATTTCAATAATTTATAATTTCAAAAGAAATTCTTACAGGTTTGAAACTACTTGAGGGTGAGTAAATGATGACAGAATTTTCATTTTTGGGTGAAATATCCCTTTAATCCACATAGATTATAAAATCAAATCAGTCATTTTAAACTATCCCTTTAATTTACTCATTCAACCTACATGCTAAAGAAAATGAATGTTTAGGCTATACAATGCAATACCTTTGTGTGTGCGGGTGTGAAATAATAATAATTGATATTAATAATTTGATTACTAGGGCTGGGTATTGACACAAATTTCACAATTCGATTCAATTTCAATTCACAAGCTTGCAATTCGATTTGATTCCGATTCGATTTAATATTGATTATTTTGGATATCAGGTACAATACATGGCAAATTTTCTCAAGGAAAACAAATCTCTTAACTAATGCTGTAAACTATGGGAGTCAGTTGTAGCCTACTAGGCTTCATTAGCCTACTATTATTGAAGGTAAAAATGAACTGATTTGTATACAAACACTTAAAAATGACACTTATATTTATTTTTATAATAATAAAGTTATATGAAATATAAACATTTAAATGGTGGCTGTTATAAAAACTTGCCAGATTTATTCAAACATGCATTAAATATTGAAGAACATTAAACATTATAATATGTAATATGGTGCTGGATATGTTTTTTCTGAGGTAAATGTGACGTTAAATGACATTGTTTACAAGCTGTTTTGGTGACGTCTCTCCACGAATGAAACACTGATTGAGCGATTCCATGTAACATGATATGGATTTCGATAAGTTGTACTCAATCTTTTAACACACTT
This sequence comes from Squalius cephalus, assembly GCF_949319135.1. NCBI lineage: Eukaryota > Metazoa > Chordata > Actinopteri > Cypriniformes > Leuciscidae > Squalius > Squalius cephalus. Next base: position 41,387,763 of record NC_137122.1, on the reverse strand, counting down.
TCCCATTACAGCTCATTCGCTGTAACTGGTATTATTAAGGCGGAAGAGAAGATCATGTGCGCTCCGCACTGCTGCTTCTCTTGAGCTTAGCTGCGCCAGAGCGATCTCACACCACAGCCCCAAACGGTATTTATGTTTTTGAATTTCGTGAGAAAATTGACCTAATTTGAAATCTGAGACTTTGTTTTATAGCAATAGTAACAAAGCACAAATATTACTGCGATTTATTGGATGGGATGCGCGCTACAATGTTCCATTCACTCATCAACTGAAAACAGGATGACTAGCCCAATCGATTCTTGGGATTTATGAATCGATATCGGTTTGTAAAAATGAGAATCGATTAAAATCGAGAAATCGATATTTTTTTACCCAGCCCTATTGATTACTCTATTTTTCCGTCTTCATTTTTTAAAATGTATTTATTTATAACACTATTATTATTGTTATTTATTATTATTATTATTAATAATAATAATAATAATAATAATAATAATAATAATAATATACTTTGCCTTACCTGATACTTAATCTGCAGCATGTGCATGTGCTCTGACAGGATGTTTTTAGAAAGTACCAAATGACTGTCCAGCAGAGGTTGTGTGGAGGCCTTATGTAAAGATGGTTTGGGCTTGTATTATGTTAATGATTAAAGGAGAACTCCGGTCAATTTTAACATTGAGCTCATTTTTTTGTACATTTGGAGTGCTGTCAATACAGAGAACAACGACAAAAATCGGTGTTGCCTACACCGAGTTATTCTATTTTTAAAATTTGCACCCTGTTGACTTCAATAGGGCAAGTAGTAAGCCTGCTTTTTAGCCTCTTAACATCCTTTAAATGTCATTACAAGTGCACAGAAAATGTGAGTGATTCTTTCCGAGTGAACACGGGTGGATTTGACTGCAGTAGATGTTAGAGATATTAATAAAAACGAAGTTAATTCAGCCAGCGCTCATACCTTTGTTTACATCCTGTTTTCGGTGGAACGCCATAGTAATCGATTGTCGAGTTCACGCGCATAGGTTTAGTTACCAATGATCACGCGCGTGAACTCGACAATTGATTACTATGGCGTTCCACCGAAAACAGGATGTAAACAAAGGTATGAGCGCTGGCTGAATTAACTTCGTTTTTATTAATATCTCTAACATCTACTGCAGTCAAATCCACCCGTGTTCACTCGGAAGGAATCACTCACATTTTCTGTGCACTTGTAATGACACTTAAAGGATGTTAAGAGGCTAAAAAGCAGGCTTACTACTTGCCCTATTGAAGTCAACAGGGTGCAAATTTTAAAAATAGAATAACTCGGTGTAGGCAACACCGATTTTTGTCGTTGTTCTCTGTATTGACAGCACTCCAAATGTACAAAAAAATGAGCTCAATGTTAAAATTGACCGGAGTTCTCCTTTAACTTTAGTCTTTATCAACGCTAGAAAAAGGGTGAGAACAAATTAGTTTGTTCGATCCTGTTGTGAATCCATTTTATGTCTGAAAGAACAAAACACTGATACAAAATCAGTATTTGGACCTCAAGGACAGTTAATATGTTGATAGAATGAGTTGCTGTTAAAGAGGAGAGAAATAAAGAGATGGAGAAAGCCAGTCAGACGCTGCAGCCTTGTTGTAAGTGCTGTCCTGGGAGAGCAGTGCAGAATGGCACATGCACCTGGTCTAAAGGGATTTAAAGAGCTTTTAGTATGTGAGAGTTTGTCTGGTGAAGATATCAAGATGCTTTAATGTGTTTGGCAATTTCGCTCAAGCTACAGCTTTTATTTTCTCTCTCATTTCAATTTAATTCATACTTTATTGGCATGACATATATAGGTACTGCCAAAAGGTATTGCCAAAGCATTGCACAAAGCAAAACAAAAACATACATAAATTACATCCATATATATATATATATATATATATATATATATATATATATATATATATATATATATATATATATAAGCATATTACCAGGACTACTATTGCGGATGTGTTCACTCAGTACCTCTTAGTTTGTGGCGTTTATAAATATGATATGCTACTAAAGAGGAAGTAGGTCCTAACTAAGATTTTAAATTTGTGTCCTTCGCATGAAAATATTTATTGCAATTAGTAATTAGTACCAGAATGTCTATATTTGTGTATCTGTACTCTTCGTTTTTTTTTAAATAAGTAATATTTTATTCCCACTAGAGTATTGAGTTTGTAAATATGTAACTGTAAGGTAAATGTGTGCTTGAGCTAAAGGTGTTTTAGTGTGCATCTGATTTAAACAGAAGCGTCATCACGAGCTCTCAGGGGCTTCCTGCAGCTTTTAGCGTTGAATGTGAGAGTGTGTCTATTCTCCCATTAGGAGTGCTAATGTGTTTTAGCGTTAACACATAAGAGAGAGACTTACCACAGCGCTCTCCCTGCAAGAGTGAGACGAGAGGGAGGCAAGAGCAGGAGAGGAAAGAGATTAAAACACTGTGAAACTTTTTAGGAGATGATGAGAAACTCAAAATGAAGCTAATTAGTAGAGTGCGAGATGACAGGAAGAATTAATGTGAGATAAACCGTTTTGAAACAGTAAAAATGGTACACTGTAGTCCCGTTGTTATCAGCTCATTCTTTCTCCTTTCTGTCATTTGCTGCAGTTGAACGTCTATTTAGCTGCATTCGCAGTTATGATGGCTGCAAATAGAGGCTTTTTAGATGTTGGCACCTCAGCATCTACTCATGGAGAGGGAAAAAAGGGAGAAGCTGCAAATTAGATTCTGCTCATCACCACAGCAACACCGGCAGTAGGTAGATTTTGTGTTCCAGGACAAAAGGAAAGTGGCTTGTTAGATTTAATTGAAGTGAGCAGGGCTAATGGAAACTTATGGAGTACTGGACTTCAGTGAGAACCGCAGTCAGGTGAGGCATGCGTCTGATGCTGCAGAAACTCATCCACGCTTACATCTCCTGCTTTATGAGTCACTGTGTGCAGTGAGTGAATGAACGGGGATGTAGCGCAATATGCTGCTGCATTCATTACGGATTTGGAGTTGTTTTTATTCCAGTCCTCATGAAAGCAGAGCAGATGACAGAGCGGCTCAGCGCTGGCACAGGAACATGGCACCAGCACAATATGAGCAAATCGAAAGTTATCTGTTTCCGTGTAGCTTGTATTTCAGTCTATCTAGGCTTATAGAGCACATCAGTAAAAAAATTCCAATTTTCTCCATAGAGAAGCAGGTTTTTAGTAATAATGTATGAACCTTTCAAGAGAGACGCTTTGAGATTTGCTTCTGTAGATGTCACAAGCCAAGTACAATTTCACCTTCATTTAGCATAAAATGGCTTAAATACGGAATATTTATCCTCAGACATCCAAGCATTGACAATGGTGATGTATTCAGGTTTTTGTATTCTTCTTGAAAGTGTTTTCAGCAAGATTTTTTTTTTGGGGGGTTGAATTTTGGAACTTAATTTTAATGTCTTACAATATTTCATCTAATTTAGTATGCTTAAATTTTAATACTACACAATAATATATTTTAATACTGCATAAATCATAATAATTTGATCTGACTCTGAAGGCATCTATTTTTTAATCAAGTTGATACTCTCCACAACATACAGTACATGGCCCCAACATTTACGCCTTAACACAGAAGATCTACATACACATTATGGTTATTATTGTACACTGATTTTGCCATACTGTTGTTTTTATTTTTATGTGCTACATAAATTGTATTAAAATGCTTCTAATCTTTCAATATAAATTATGAATTTGCAAGTGTTACATTCTTGCTTCTTTTTAAATCATTGAAAAGGCAGATATAAACTATTGCTGAATGGGATTCACTGCCGGGCTACCAGAAGAGGCTTGTTTATGAGTTTAGATGCTACTTCTAGCAGTCTTGGACTACAGACTTTGACTCTCTGTATAATACAGCTTTTGAAATCCAAGCCATTTCCTTATCACAGAATTTGTGCGACCCCTGCGGATGCAACAGCACTGTGGATAATGGAAGATTTGTGTGCAAGTGAACATATCACTGTGAACATGAGCTAAATATCGAAAATTGCACAAAAGTGTTGTTGTTAATATTGTAGTGTTATTATTTAGATAAACATTGATTTATTGCCCAGCCCGATCCACACATAAATAAGCTAAAAATTAAGAATGAAAAAAAAAAAAGTAGTTCAATACTTGGTTTGAAAATGTCTAATCTTGTTCCAGAAGTATTAGCAATGGTAGCAGTAAGCAAGCAGTGACCTTGTTGTGTGACTCTAGCAAGTGGTGACATTCAATATGTACATTATTTTTCTCCACTACAACCATTGCTGTGATGCATTTCAGAGTATCAGCTTCTGTTATTAGTATTTTTAACCCATGTTTAGTGATAGGTATTATTTATAAGTGTTACAAATTTGCTATAGTGAGTTACTTTGAGGATTTAAAAATGGTTTAATTTCTGGATATTGATGTATCTTTTTCTTATCTTCCACAGGCTGCCGCTCCGTCACCATGACGACTGAGGAGTGTCCCGTGCCGCTTGGCGTGAGCCAGGTGGGGGCGGGGCTGTGCGAGGACTTCGGCCCCTCTCAGGGAGATGACATCATCGAGGAGGTGGGGCCATGCGATGATGCGGGCAGTGACCTCAGCACTTTGGTCGTGCCATTTCCCGAGTTGGCGCCAGTGGTTTTCTTCTGCCTCAAGCAGACCACTTGCCCACGCAACTGGTGCATTCGCATGGTGTCGAACCCATATCCTTTATTAGCTGGAGCTTACAGGTCGTGAGTAGAGTGTGATTTCTAACAATGGCTATCACACATGGGTTGACTTGGAAGAAAGGTATTTAATTGACACAATAGCCAGTCGACTTAATCCAGCTTCCTACTGCTGTTAAGTCAAAGGCAAAGCAGTGATTAAGTGCTGCGAGATCGCAGCGACAAGCTGATCTAAACACTGCGAGTGACAGCTTGACGCAAGTGGCTTGGCGTCGGGAATGTCGTTGTCAACGACGAGAATTTCAGAGTTGTCGCCAGTGACAGTGACATTGAGTTACAGTGTCAACATGTGAAAATGCAACTGGAAAGTCAAGGAACATACAGTCTGAATTGTGCAGTTAAATAATGAATTACCAAGTTGAAATATTAATGAATAACTTGAATTACATAGGTAAGGGTTTAAAGTGCATCGATAATGTATTCTTGGCACAGTTCACAAAGCAGGGCTGAGTTTTCTGTCGTTTGAAGTTCGAAAGTTGATTTTTCTTCCCTTTTTCTTTATTTCTGCCAGTTATCCGTGGCCGCCTTGGGGACTCAGACTCCTTTGGAAAGTGTCTTAAATCGAATTTCACGTCACTGTGTTGGTTTGGCTGACACTCTCATTTGGCTGGGCTCAGTGAAAACCTTTTATACACGATGGGCACAGGTCTTCTTTTCCCCACACAGGCCCAAATCTCCCAATGCTTGAACAGCCACAGGGTGCTAATCAGCACCACTCGCTGTTACCACAAAGACAAGCACGCTCAAACACCGTTGTCTCCAGCTGCTAGCCGGCTAGTGAGCGGTAGCAGGAAATCTGCAAACAGAGGCACTTTCTGAGAAGACATTAGCACTCACACACGTCTACACAGCATGCCAAATTAATTCCAATGCCTTAATGGGATGTCTCAGTAACTTGGTATGATTTTATTACATGTAGGTAGCAAGGGAGAGGGAGAGAGAGAGTGAAGGATGAAAATATCCTTTGATTACTTTACTTATGGTCAAAAGTGAGATTAATTTTACATGCTTTAAATAACAGGACATTCGAGCTGTGAATTTGCAATGATGTAGATGCAGAAACGCATTTCACACTTCTGGGGAACTAGGGGCTTATTGATATCGTATGGTTTACATTTCAAAAATATTGAAATTAAAGTGGAGTACTCTTTATCAAGCCCAAGGGGCAATTTGCGAATTATTTAGTAATAAGAGAGATTAGATAAGGGAGGAAATAGAGGAAATGATCTCCCTCCTCCTTTCCCTGCATATTTAATATGTTGGCAAAATGAATCATTATCTTTTTAATAGTTTGTGCACATTGTTGCCCTTGTCAAAACACTTTAATTGGTGATTTAGTGTTTTAGATATGAGGTCCCAGATTGTTTGCCTTCACTTTGTTTGCATTTGTGGTACAGTGTAATTGCGGGGCTTCTTGCAGTCAGTTACTTTCTGATTTACATTCAGTGTGCCTACAGTAAAACCTATAGAAAAACTGAACCCTTTTACATCAGAACATTTGATCCATTTTAATTCAGATTTGAACTGCTTACATTTCAATTATGAACTAGAAATATGAAAGTTTAGATGTAAAAGACAGGTCACCCTAAAAATTTCTCTGTGGAACTCAAAAGGAACTTATTCTGCATTTATTTGTTCAAAAATACTGTAAAACAGTAATACTGTGAAATATTATTGTAATTTAAAATTACTGTTTCTATTTTAATTTATTCCTGTGATCCTTCAGAAATCATTCTAATATGATGATTTGCTGCTCAAGAATTTTTTTTTTGTTGTTGTTGAAACGGTTTAATTTTTTCTGACTTATAATTTATATAAAGTTAAAAAGAACAGCGTTTATTTGAAATAAAAAATCTTTTGTAACATAAATGTCCGTACTGCCACTTTGGGTCAGTTGTTGAATAATAGTATTAATTTAAGGAAAATCTTACTGAACCCAAACTTTTGAATGCTATTGTATTTTTGTATAGATGCAAATCAGGTTACATATGCAAGAAAAAAAAAAAGGATCTACAACATGCTTAATGTTTTTTGTTTTTTTTTCACACACGTATAATTTTGCCACTTTAGTGGCTTACATTTCGTCAATTTCAGAGCTTTGGCAAAAATGATGGTAACACTTTAGTTTAGGGTCCAATTCTCACTATTAAAGGGATACTTCACCTCTGGAAAGATGAATGTGTATTTAAAATAGGTCATTTATGTAGAAGAAATGTGAAGAAATTTTTTAATTTGGAGCTTTCTAGCCTGAGAAAAGCCAGAAAATGTATTTTTGGCTCATGTGGATGAAAGACAACAACTCCCAGAATGCACTTGCTTCGCTGCCCTAGGAGGCCACGCCTACTGGTAAGAGAGCGCAGTTTAAAACAAGGTTAGGCTACCAGTGAGTCTCCGTGACGAGTCTGCCTGGGATTTCGGGATCGCCCAAAATGTCCGGGATTCGGCTTTTGCGTTCTACAGTCGCCATTCATCATGTTTACTGTGGCGAGCAGGACGAGGCTGACGGCCGCGGGAGAACGGCGCGAGGCCGGTGGCGTCATTACTGAGACGCGCCGGTCTCGTATGTCTCACGGAGGAGCGGGAATTTTCTTAGCAATGGTAAAACGCACATCAACCGATCACTTGTTTAGCGTTCATGTAAACACTACATTCAGATTCACCGATCGGAATGAATTCAGTTAGATTGAAACGAGAGGTGTGCATGTAAACAATGAATGGCGACCGCAGAACGCAAAAGCTGAATCCCGGACATTTTGAACGATCTCGCCCGCCGGACAAGTCAGGGAAAAGGAGGATGTAACTCCTACTTACTCAGCTTTCTCCTACTACTCAGCTTTCTCCTACTATTCAGCTTTCTCCACAGAACAAGAGCCTGCTAGCTTAGCTTCCAAAGAAAGACGGCTGACTGTGTGTACATTCTGTGAGTGAGATCCCACCCTGTATGAAAACATGCGGAACAACGCCTTCTACTGGCTGTAGTCTTTAGCCTCAGAACAGAAAATCCTCCGATGACGCAAAATGACGATTTTTGCGTCATCGGAGGATTTTTTCCAGACAAAAAATACATAAATCTCTCCTCTCAGGGGGATATGAGGGTGGAAAGCATGGTAATTCGAAACTACTACAGGTTTTCTACTAATACAAAGCTTAATGCTAAATCCTGAAGTATCCCTTTAACTGGTTGCGTATTAGTGTGCATATTACTAGGATATTGGCTGTTATTATTAGTACTATTAGTATTATTTGTTATTGTTAGTACTTATAAAGAACATCTTAATGCTTTATTCTGGATGACCTTATTCCTACATCCCTTAATCCTACCCAATACCTAAACTTAACAACTACCTTACTAACTATTAATAAGCAGTAATCATGAGTTTATTGAGGCAAATGTCGTAGTTAATAGTTAGTTAATAGTGAGAATTGGACCCTAATCTAAAGTGTGACCAAAATTATTATCAGATTAATTATTTTATTTAAATTTCAGTCTGTTCTTCACACAAAGCAATCGTTTGACTTGTATACTAATAAATATAGCACATGAGTCATATGATCTGGTTTTACAAAGCTTGTATGGTTTTTCATTTTTGCAGCTTGAAAGCTGTGGTCTCTGATTCATACTTGCGTGGAAAATGTCTCCTTTTGTGTTTCACAGGACATAAAATAATACCATGAAAGTAGTAAATATTTTAAATTGACGTAATGGAAAAATGACATTTAGTTAGGGTTAAAAATTTGTTTTAATTTTGTGGGTGAACTATTTTTTAAATGTCAGTAGAATTTCAGTGGAAAAGCTAAAAAAAAAAAAAAAAAAAAAAATACTTTCCCTTATGTTCAAAACTGCCCATTCATTTGGCAAATGGCTACTGGTCTGTGTCTGTGTATGCATTTACAAAATAATATTTGTCAGTATTAGACCACGCATTCTGTCGAAATCCTGGATAGGCCCTCAAATCTAGAACAAAACATTCAGCCACCTTCTATTGGCTCATTGCAATGCTCCCTAGACATCAATCCCATCTCTGCAGCACACCAAGTATGACAACGCCCGTCATCACAGTGCCCTAATGGAATAATGATATTCCAAACCTTTGACTCCCAATACGAGAGGGAAAATTAGATTCTGTCAACACTTCTGAAACCATTTAGTATTGGTTTTCAATCCATGCCTTATCCTTGTTCCTTCTTTTAGTCTTCCTCATTTTGGAGGCATTTGTCAGTAGAATCTATGGACTCAAATGACTGTATGTGTTATCTTTGTTCTTTATATAAAAGGGCTTGCCTCTTGATAGTATGATGAAATAACTGGCATTCTAAGTTTAATATGTAGAATTTGAACAGTGGCTTGATTGCTTTAGGATGTCACTCTGTGGATTGCCAAGAGCCTTGATTTCTCTCTCAGTAATAAAGGTGTTGCTAATAGACCTCGATGCATCCTCACACATCACTTTGTATGTGCCAGATTGTCTAATTCAGCCCCTGTGTGTCCTGAAGAGATCTTGGGGACACGAGGTTAATACTAATCTCCAGTCCTGACTGGTCTATGTTGCTATGACAGCTCATCACACAGACAAGACTGATGCTCGCTCACCTTCTCAACCTGCTTTTGCCTGTGTTCTCTCTCCCCATAGGCCTTTCAGAGGCTGAAGGATCTTAAAGGGATAATACATGCCAGTAATGATAATTCTGTCTTTGTTCTTTATTCAGCCTTTTGATGTTCCAAACCTGTTTGCACCTGGTCACTTTGTGTGTTTTTTCTGATTGGATACCTATCCGATCGTTAAAAAGTACCAGGTGTAAATGCCCTCAGAAACACTTTCAAGATCACTCAGATCACTTCAGGAGGTGGTTTGAGATGCATTTCAGATGAAACTGGACAAACAACCCCTTTTTTTATAAAGAGAATGAAATTCTGGATACATTTCAATCTGGATTTAGAGCTGGTCACAGTACAGAGAACTTTGCAACTTTTTTGGTAAAAGTTGTGAACGATTTACTGATAGTGGTTTATTCTGGGCTGGCGGTTGTCTTAATTATGTTGGATTTCAGTTCTGCATTTGACACTGTTAATCATTCGATTCTCTTAGAACGTTAGGTAGGTAGGCATTTAGGTAGACATTTGTGGGACAGCTCTAAAATGGATAGAACATTCTACAGGATAGAACATTCTCTGTTCATTTTTGCAAACACTTCATTCTCTGTTGTTCTCTTAAAATATGGGCTTCATCAAGGATCTATTCTGAGTCCTATGTTGTTTTTATTGTATATGTGCTGGGATCCATCTGTTGACGCTGACATGCCTTATACCTGTATGTATGCAGACGATACAGTTATATTGACCGCTGGAAATTTAAAGTTGGATTGAGCCAGTCTTTGAAGCAAGGGCGTAGGTTTGGCCTCAGCTTTGGTGGGGACATCAGCCCCCCCCCCTTTAATACTAAAATTATATCTAGCCTACTATTCTATATCAAATTCTATTGATATATTCTATTCTTAAATATTAAATTCTTAGGCTACACTCACTCACAAATACATTACATACATACACTTCTACGAGTCTATCAGTGCTGTGCTGCACAGCCTAATCAATACTCTTAACCTTAGTTGAAAGATTGCTGCTGCTAGGTTTAACTGTAACAACATCCTGGGTAACACATACTATCACCAATACTATTTTCCACAGTAGAATCTGCATTTGAAAGCCTGGTCAGTCACTACTAAGTTACTGCTAGTTTATTTGTGTGGCTAGTTATTTTGCCTACTTACACTCTGCTTTATGAAAAAGCTTCGTATGTCCCCTTTCTTCTTCTTGGGTGGCATAGCTGATCTATCTACAAAGTACAAAAAGTGGCAAAAAACGGAATATTAAAATGTTTTACTCTGGCCTTTGTATGTGGCAGAGAGACAGCCCTGGTAACTTACCGTCGGCGTCGTCGACACGCGCGCGCGCGCGCGCACACACACACACACCACCCGCTCGCTGCCAGTGCAAGCACAAAAGTAGTCCCGGCCCGCGCGTGTAGCCTGTCAGATACACCGCCGCCAATCAAATTACGGCGTTTCTTGTACTGTCGTTGTTTTGGCCGTTGGAATCGATCCAAATAGCAGCGCAAAGATCCAAATAGCAGTTCAAAGGAGCTTGCTAAATATTGGTGGGGACAAATTTGTCATCTCAAAATATTGATTGGGACTAGTACCTAGCGTCCCCCCCTAAACCTACGCCCATGCTTTGAAGTCCCTGTTGGTCTGTCTGAATGAGGTCAAAGTCTGGCTGTCTAATCATTTTCTTCAGCTTAATGAAAGAAAATCTGAGATAATAAGTTATATTGCTCTATTGCTCCCCTAGGAATAACTGTGAAAGACAGCTTGAAGAATCTGGGTGTCATAATCGACTGAAATAATTGAAAAACAGATCAAATCTGTTGTAAAAAGTAGTTTTTATCAACTTAGAATGATTTCAAGGTTAAAACCCTTTCTTACTTTTAAAGATTTAGAGATCGTTATTCATTCTTTTATTACATCAAGACTGGATTACTGCAACTCCCTCTATGCAGGGATCAGTCAGCGACAATTATCTCATTTGCAACTAGTACAGAACGCCACAGCAAGCTTTATGGCTGGCACAAAAAAAGGACCACATTACTCCAGTGTTATCCTCTATCCATTGGCTGCCGGTTCAGTATAGGATCGATTTTAAGATTTTTTTTTTTTTTTTTTAAAGCTCTCCACAACATGTCTCCAATTTACATCACTTTTAGGATTTTACACATCGGCTAGGATGCTGAGACCGACAGGTCAAATGTTGGCAGTTCCTCATTCTAAGAAGTCAAAGGGTGACTGAGCTTTCACAGTAGTTTCTCCTAAATTGTGGCACAGTCTTCCACCCTATATTCGGCAGGCTCCATCTATAGAGGTTTTTAGGTCTCATTTGAAAATGTAGCCTAGGCTTATATCTTTTTAACTTAGCTTTCGAAGGAAGGGGATCTTGAGTAAGTGTCTCTCTGTGTGTTGTAGGCACGATATTGGTTATTTGTGTGTGGGCATGTTAATTGTTATTTGGTATTTCTTTTATTATATGCTTTCTTATCTCAAATAAAATATCTTCTAAAACAATTGTGAAGCACTTTGGGCAACAAAGTTGGAAAGTTGTTTTTAAAAGTTGGAAGTAAATGCATCTGGTTGTTGAAGCTACATATGTACATTTTACTACTCCCGAAATGGTTAAAAAAAAGAACCGTGTGGGAGCGTGTTACAGGCTACCGGCAGCCAGATATGACAGCACTACAGCAACATGCATCACATATGGCCACCACAAACGAATAGCTAAGTATCTCTTCAGCAAGCTGATGCGCAAACTGCCGCAATTGAAACTAAAATTTCAGCATCGCATCCTGAAGCTTAAAATAATCTTACAAAAATAGTGAGACTAAATGATCTTACCA